>NC_026505.1:4790329-5090329 GCF_000182925.2 Neurospora crassa OR74A
AGCAGCCCGGGTGGCTGGTGCACGCTTTGGTAAATAGCGGTCCCGTAGCTTCGGTACTAGACACCCGAGCCCGTAGGCCGTACCTGCCGTAGTCTATCTGCTAGTACCATTATATTACCCCCCCAGTAGAAAAAGACTCGTCCCGAATCGTGCAAAAATACACTTAACGCTAAATATATATAAAGTAGGTCCTTTATCCCGGTCCCCTAATTAAAACGTATAAAAAAGTCGCTATTATTTTAGCTTAAATATAATCGCTTTCTAAATAGAGGGGGGGTATCCTCAAGCCTTTAATTAATTTAATTAATTCCGGGCCCCTACGCTATTCCTAATTATACTAACCTTCCGCTACGGTATATTAAATAACCCTCCTACTATATTACTTAAATCGATTATTAATATAAATCCTTACTTCCTTATACTAATAACCCGTCTTATTAATTACACTCCCTTCCTTAGGGTTATATTATTATTATTGTAATTGGAATTAAATTCCTTTATTTCTATTACCTTCAACCAATCCTCTAATTACTTAAACGGGCCTAATTATTTTAGGTATTAATTATAGAATATTTTAATAAATTAAGCCGAATTTTTAAAGTTCTACGCGTTGTAGTATGCCGGGTCTAGGTTATAGCCCCGCTAGCTTACCTAGTATTATAACCGGCCCTAATAGATTCTAAATACTAGAATTTCCTCAACCTTCTATTTAATATCGTCTCCTATATATTCCCCAGCGGGTTCCTCTATATATTACCCTAATAGTAAATTATTAGGATATTTTTTTAACCGGTTTACATAAAAGACATTAGTACTATACTATCCCTCTAAAACTTCGAAATAATAAGAATACTTATACTTTTCTTTAATTCTAAACTATTAGTTAATTACTAGAAAGTCCAATTTATAATTAGGTCTATCGGATAATTTATTCCTCTTAATAATTAGCACCTTATTTTTAATATCAAAGTCCAGTATCCGCTAATATTAATTTATTTATTTAATTATCCGCTTTTAAACAACCGAAATAAATTCCCTTACCTTAACAATATAGCCCTAAATTCGTTTTACTACGCTTTATACTTCTTCTTAGTTAAATCGCTCCCGTATAAATATCTTTACTAAATTAAACTATACTTCCTAATTTAATATTCCTAATATAAAAAATCCCTTTAATACTTCGTAGGGCTACATACCGCCCAAGCTCTCGTAAGGTATACCTATTTATATAATATCTATAATTAGAATTACTTCTAATTAATTATTTTAGAAGTAATTTACAAAGGGGTACAACCGTTAGTTTAAATATTCATTTATAATTTCTACCTAGCCGGCCGTTTAATTATAACCTACTAAGGTTAATTTCTATTTAATATTTAGGATTTTAGTAAATTCGTTTATAAAATCGGCGATAAATTAAAATCCCCAATCGGATACTACCTCCTAGGGTAAGCTATATACCCGATATAGGCCTTTGTAATATATCTTAACCGTATTTCGAATTGTAGTACTAATATAATAGGGTATAATTTATATTACTTTATTTAAACGGTCGATAATTATTAATATATTGTTAAATTCCTAACAGTCTTTTAATATAAATTTAAAGTCTATTACAAAATAGTATTAGAATTTCTCTATTAGTAATAAGGGATATAATTTACCGGGTGTCTTATTGCGAGGGACTTTCGAGGTATAGTAAATTAAATAATTAATTACATATCAATCAATATCTCCTATTATTCCTAGCTACTAGTACTAAACGGCGACTAATCGTCTTATCTTATTACAACCGGGGTATACAATTATAATTTTCGTATAGAACTCTTATATTACTTTAACACGTAGGACCCTTAGTAGGACTACGAATTTGCTGTATCTTATTAATAACTTTTTATATACAATAAATTTATATTCGTTTTCCCCCCTACGAACTATATTTTAATAAATCTCAAATTTAATATAAGTTTTATTCTCTAAAATTAATTAATCTATTAGGATATAGCCTTCTAAAAGTTCCTCCCGCGATTTCAGTTCTCTAACTTCCGGATTTACTTCTATAATTATTATATTAATAATTATAATTATTAAGGGTATATAAGTATTAATAACGGTAATTAAAGGGGTATTATCCAAATAAATTATAGTATTATTATCGAAGGTCCTAAAGATATAAATTGTACAATACGCTTCTTATTTAGCCTTCTACGTCTTTAAATCCTCTAATTTTCGGGAAAGTGTATCGGCCGCTCTATTATTTTTATTTAGCCGGTATAAAATTATAAAGTAGTACTAAACTAGGAATTTAACCTATCCTATTTACCGAAAATTAAATAGGCGTTTGGTATTAAAGTATTTTAATACTTTATAGTCCGTAATAATTAGGAATAGAGATTACAATCCTACGAGTTCCGATTTCTAATATTAAAGAGTATAGATAATAGCTATTAATTCCTTATTATAAATAGAATAGTTATATTCTACACTATATATAGTTTCCGAAAAGAAGGCTATAAGCTTCTAATTTCCTTATATTTCTTAGGATAGTACGCTTATAATAACCCTGTCGGAGGTATCTGTGATACCGGACAGTCGTATCATTGTATATAGATTAGATAAGGCCATAGTGTGGCCAGTCACGTGTGACTGACCCGCCCGGCCAGACGTGCATGCAGGGTGCCGCCAGGGACCTGTGCCATCGGGCCCGGCAGGCAGGTCGCAGACTCAATTGAATGGTTGGATCTGCGATAAGATAAGGAGGCCTTATAAGGCGCGCCCTCTGGGCAAGCCATTGGCTTCTAATTCTTCCTTCGGCATCACCTTTTACAACGCTTTCAAATATCATCATACTGTTATTTGCAGAGCACTCCGGTTACCCGTATCAATCTGTCTCCACCCGTATAGGGTAATTATATTTGAAATAGGCTAAGATAGGTACATTAAGAAGGCGAGTTTTGAGATTTTTAAAAGCTATTTGGTAGTCTTTATTCTAGCTATATTCCTCGTCTTTTTTTGTTAGGGCTATTAATAGTTTAGCAATATAATTATAGTCCTTTACGAATTTTCAATAGAAATTGTAAAAGCTTAGGAAGGACTAGATACCTCTTACGTTAGTAGGGACTTACTAATCCTTAATAACGGCGATCTTTTAAAGATCGACTATAACGCCGTTTTTATTAATAATAAATCCTAGGAACTTTATCCTTTCTACGTAGAATTCGTACTTATTTAAGTCAATTTATAAATTAATTGCCTTTAAATATACTAATACCTTCTTTACGTAGACCTTATATTCTTCTAGGCTATTAGAGAAGATAAGGATATTATTAATATAAGTATTATAGAAATTATTTAAATAACCTATTAGGGTATTATTAATATAATATTAGAAGGTAAATAATTTATTAATTAATTTAAAAGGTAATACCTTATATTTATAAGCCCTATACTGAGTATAAAAGGTAGTTAACTCTTTATTATTAAAGTATATTTATATTCGATGGAATATTTATTAGATATCAATCTTCGTAAAGATTTTAATTTAGTTAATCCGAGCGATAATTTCTTCGATAAAGGGTAATAGGTATTGATCCTTCCGTATGACTACGTTTAATTTCCTATAGTCTACGTAGAAATATAATCCCTTATTAGCTTTAAGTATGAAAAGGATGGGTGCGGCCTATAGTATTAAATTACTTTTAATAAAGCCTTTCGCAAGGGCTTCATTCATATACTTCCAATATACTTCTAATTTATTAATAGTCATTTTATATAGTAGGCTATAATTAAATTCTTCTAATTTCGCTCCCTCTTCTAATTTAATTTTGTAGTTACTTAGATAATATTAGGGTAGGGTATCCAATTACTTCTTATTAAAAATATTAAAATATTAATAGGTATACTTAAATACTTTTTTCCTAGCCCTCTTTCTCAATTCCTCCTCGTCCTTAAATAAAGTTTAATCCTAACGACATTAGTCTTTAATAAATCGGTTTAGTTCATATAAATTAGTAACGCCTATATATTTACGTTCGGTAAATTTCAAAAAGGCTTCCGCTCCTATAATTACAAGGTCGTTATAATATTTATATTATTCTATTCCGTCCCTCTTAAAACAATAACAACTACAAGTATCCTCGCCCTAGTAAGAATCATCTTCCCGTTCTTTATTTAATATAGCAATATATTTTCATTTTGTAAGTAATTTGGGTTTGTCCTACTTAGGAAGGGAGTATTAATTATAGAACTCCCTTTCTATTTTAATAAGGTCTTTATTCTCTCCCTTTCTAATCGGCCGTATTTTAGAATTTATAAATAGTTTAGTAGGACGATTTAATAACTCTAGGTCCTTAGGATCTTCTAGGGTAGGCTACTCTAGCTCCCGAATGCGGCGTTCGATCTCTTTTAGGGTAGTAGTTTTTATTTTCTCTATTTTTTCTTCCGTTTCCTCTTCTTCTTTAGTCTAGGGAAAGATTAGATATTATATAACCGTATTGACTAATACCCTATATTTCTATATCTAGTACTTCCCTAAGATTAAATTATAACTAGAGTTAATAATTATTATTACTTTATTAAGAAGGATATAGTATTGGATTCGGATAGTGCTTCGTAAGTATAAATTAATCGTTTTACTATATTACCCATTGTACCCTCTTACTATATAGGGTTTAAAACCTTATAGCTATTTAATTTATAGTTAGTTAATTAATTATTTAGCGAATATCTTACTTATAAAGATATTTCCGTTTACTTCCGAATTAATAAGTGCATCTTTAGTATTTAAAGTTTTTTTATTACTAATTATAATATAGGATATAAGTAATACTTCCCCGCCTAAATACGCGTTTAGAAAATCCTTTTCTACCTTTATTACCCTTGCTTCTACAATCTTTACCTTTATTAGGTAGATATTAATTAATTTATACCTTAAGAGGGAATTTATAATATTTAAGGTAATTAATTTTTTAATTCCTCTACATCTTTCTCAACCTTACAAACGAACTGCTCTACTAATTTATTAATACAATTAGAATTATTATACTTATTAGGGCAATCTTTAAAACGATAGCTAATTTACTTATAAATAAAATACTTATTTTCCTCTAATAATCTACGGGCTTTATCCTTTAATATATCAAGAGGATATTAATAACCCAAACTAGAGCCCGAACCCTTGGTTGTAAATAAGGATAAGGATAAACCCTTAGCCTTACTAGAAATATTTAATAAAAAAAAGGGGTTCTTAGTATCTCTATCTTTACTTTTATCCTTTTATTTAAATTTTTATAAATACTAGTTATTCTTAATATACTTTTTTATTATATATACGAAGGTTGTAAAATCGATTGTATCTTCCCTATAACCAAAAAGGAGAGTATTTTAAATATTAATCGGAAGTTTCTAATTAAACTCTTACTTCTAAGTATCGGCCGGATGGTTATATTTGCTAGCTAGGCGTATAAAGGTATTATAGAAATTTTAGAAGTTTTAGTTTATTTTATATTATAATTTATTAAATTCGAGAATAATCTTCTTCTTATAGTTATAATTATAATATTCGTTTTTAAAGTAATTTAATAATTATTAGAATATTTTAAAGTAGTACGGACCGTCTCCCAGGTACAATTCTAAGTCTTAGGCCGCTTTACTAGCCGTATAGTTCTCAATATATATTTTTCTAACTTTGTCGTCCGTAAAATAGTCGGTATTAAACTTCAGTTTATTTTAAATATAATAATACTATATATTAAAAAAGATAGTATCCTTATTTTTTTTGTTATAAAAATATAGCGGGTCCTTTTCTTTAACTAATAATCGGCTAATACTAAAAGTAGAGAAGTTTAAAGCTAAGGTACCTTTATATTCGTTATTATCATTCGAATTGTTATTATATCGCTCGGTAATCTTCTAAGTAATTAGGTCGATAGTAACCTTCTTCTTTTATTTCCGTAGGTCTATATTCTCTTTAGTAAATTAAGTAATAATAGTATTTAAATCGACAATCTCTCCTTCCTTTAGAACTACTTCCATTCTTAACTCTTCTACCTAAACCTTAATAGTAATAAATATATCCTTAACTATTAATAATTTACGGCGGGTTAAAGCGAGATTGTACTTAACCTTATTTAATTTAATTAATAATTTAAGGCACTCGCAATATCCTTCGGGGTCCGACCAATTATAGTCGTAATCGTAGGGACGGTCGAATAATAAATTCCAATTATTGTACGAACTTCGGCGGTTAGGACGGGAGTAGTTACAGTCCTTAGGGTTACTATTATCTCTATCGTTATTATTTTAAATTTAACTACTTATAGTAATATTTAGTTTAGCGAATCTAAAGTAAAACTCTTCGGTTAAATTAGTATTCTTTTTACGTAGTAATACGTTCTTATAATATAGTTTCTATAATTCGTTTTAATACTCTATAGTCGTTACGGGGGTACTGGAGTTGGTCAAAGTATTCTTAAAGAGAATTACTTTCTTCTTAAATTTGAAATTCTCATCCTCGGCTATCTTCTAATAATTAAAGAAATTTATTGTATATTCGTATATTTTATTTAAATTAATATTAAAATTAATAATAATAATTTAATAATTATATTATTAAGTAAGCACTACCTCTACAAGGATAGTATATAATTTAATCTCTTAGAAGATTACTTCTAAGCTAATAAGGTCCTAATAAATATTTTAAAATATTGGAAGGTCTATTAATAGAAGTCCCGCGTATAATTCGTTATAATATAAATAATCCGATTAATATTCTTTATTAATAGCTATTAATAGTTGGAAGGCGAAGGAGGGATTATTGCCCTTCTTAGAATAGTATTTTACAATTACGCTAATCTTCGTATATAGGAATTCGTACAAATCTTCTTTTTTAAAGGTATAACGAACGTTAACTATTTTATTAGTAACTTCCTAATTAAAAAACGCAATCGCCTCTTCTATATTATTAGGAGCCTCTTTATTATTTAAATTAAATATATCCAAAGTCCTAAATTAAGTATCCTATTTATCTTTAATAATAATAATATTCAACGAACGCCAACAGAAAGCGTCATCCTATTTAATTACCGACTTGAGGATAATAAGGATATTATTAATATTAAAAATAACCTACTCAGTAGCAACCTTATCTTTTTAAGCTCTAATAACCTACTTTTAAACTTTATTAATTTAGGTACTTATAGCGGCAAATACCTTTAATATAGTATTCTACTTCTTTAACAAAGCTTAGGCTATCGCCTTCTCTTTGGAGGTATATACTATTGCGGAATAATCTTTAACGATACGATATAATTAAATTACTTCTTTTTCAAAATAATAGGATATTTAGTTTCCTCCCTAAAAAATATAAGATTGATCTTGTGATTGTTACGAGCGATGTAGTTACGAGAGGTAAGTTAATACGTTAATTCTAGGTCTATAGTAGAATTACAAGATGAAGAAGAAAAGAGGGAAACGTATAAAGGTGTCCCCGGGATCCGGGGTTTTAATCCTAGCAGCCCAGGTAGCCGGTATACGCTTTAGTAAATAGCGGTCCCGTAGCTTCAGTACTAGGCACCCGAGCCCGTGGGCCGTGCCTGCCGTGGTCCATCCGCCAGTGCCGTTACATCCTACGCCTATATTTTAATTTTCCTTAGAAAAACACTACAAGAAGACTATAGAAAAATAAGAAAAAATACTACAAAAAGACTATAGTAAACCTATAGTTAATTACTAGGAAACCCCTACTTAATTATAAGATTAGGCGTTATTAGTATTAGTATTACTATCCTCTTTATTATTACTAGTATTATCCTTAGACTTAAGGTATATTTCGTTAATACTATAATACTAATAGTATACGTTAATATATTTCTAAAAGTTATACTTAGAGCGCTTAATCTCTTATAAGACTTTATTATAATTCTAAATTTTATTAGGCTTATAGTAGAATATTATACCTACTATATTAATAATAAAAATTACGTCTTTTAGGATACTAAAGTATATAGTTATATAATAAATTATATTATTATTATAATTATAATAAATAATTATAAATATAGTAATTAGCTAGGGTTTCTAAATAGTTAATAAATTTTTAATAACCTTTAAAGAAATAAATATTAAAGGGGGTAAAAAAGGGGGAAAAAATTTATAATTAATTTATTTATAATTAGAGTAATACTTCTTACTATTTATAAATTCGTTTAAATCCTTATTATTATTTTTATTAATAAATTTATAAAAGGCTTTACGGGTATTATTAAAGAGAGGGCCTTTGAAATCCTTTTTAAACTTCTATCTCTCTTCAACCTTACGCTCTATATAATTAATAACGTACTTATATACCTTTCCTTCCTAATACTATTCAAATTCAATACCTTTAGTATATATAATTTTGGTAATAGCTTTTTTAACTTTTAATAAAATATTAGTAAAGGGTTTCTAAAGTATTTCCGAACGGTTTCCGAACAATCTTTTTATAGAATTTTTTAAACTTTTTTTAAGGTTTTTAAGTACTTTAAAAGCCCTTTACAACCCCTCCTATATACCCCCCTAAACCCTTAAAAAATATAGTACAATATTTATTTTTAATAATAATAGCCGAGGTAGCGGCTTAGCGCTTTAAGGCGCATTCTTATTTCTTTTTAGCCGGGGAGGATACTAGCTTCTTAAGTACAATAAATTATATATTATATACTATAATATCCTAAGCAACGGTATTAAAAATATATTCCAATAATTTATACTAAGCTATATTATATTTATATTTATTAATAGTTTTTATACCTTTAATTACCCCTTTTAAACCCTATTTTAAACCCCTTAATAAACCCTTTAAAAAGTATAAAGGAAAATATTAATTTACTAGCAGCTATAGCCTATTTTTCGTAATTAGGACGACTATTAACGTTTATAATAATACGTCCGTCTTTTTTAATACTTAAAATAATATAGTATTTATCTTTATAGTAATAATGGAGAGTATTTTTATTTATAATTTTAGAATAAAAATATAATTCGCCATCTTCGTCCGTCTTACAATAGAACTTCTTATAAAAGTAAACTTTAACCGTATAATATTATTTACCCTAATAAAAATAAAGGGTTAGTAAGGAGTTTTTAAATAATTTTTAAGGCCTTTATAAAACCTAAAAAACTTTAAACTTATACTAGCGGGCAGGGTATTAACTATAATTACAATTGCGGGCAAACCCTCGGGCTGGGTTTCGAATTTACTATACTTATTAAAGGCTCTTTAAAAAAAGATAATATTAATTTATATTTAAAAAAAAAGTGAGAAAAAAATCAACCCTATAAAAACCGTATAGAAAAAAACCAACCCCGCGAAAACCGTACGGAAAAAAAGTTAATTATATAATAATTATATAGAAAAGAAAAGTCGTAGAAACTATACGGAAACTAGTGAATTTACTCCTAGGTTGTATTTAGTCGATATAGTAGCGGTTATCGATAATATTATTAATAGAGAGAAAAAGTAGAAACTAACCGGTGATTTTAAATTTTTAAACCTATCTTCTAATAATTTGCTCAATATATTTACTTTCTATTTTCTATCCAATGTCTATTTTAATAGAAAAATATTAATATCCTTAGAACTTCTTTTATAATTAATAAGACCTATAAAAGTATTATATAAGTAGTATTGAAATATTGAGTTTATATATAATATATATATTAAATATATATTGTAAGGTATTGAGCTTATATATATTTAATTACATTTTATACCTTGTGGGGTGTACCTTCGACATTTGCACCTGCGAGTCAAACGCAGGTTGGCTGCAAACGAGACCCACAAGGGGGGTCGCCTCAACTAGACACCGGCCGAGTTGAGAATTCTCAAGTTGCTCTTCCAATCTTGGTCCGCCACAAAGCCCAGCTTCATGCTGATACTCTCACAGTTCCTCCACACCTTATTAAATCAATACCCTATCAATTAAACAGATATAAATCCAAGTGATATTGCTCCTTTCGAATGCTTCGACACAAAAGAAATTCGTCTCTGGTCGTTTTGTGATGTGTTGTAATGTGTTGTTGTTCAATGCTACCGTTTTCCCTCACTCCTTCAACCCAAATCCTGATGTTATGCAACCCCGGAAAAAAAACTCCGCGCTAAAAGAGACAAGAAAACATGCAGAAAGACTCTTAAAGCTTTCGGCCCGCCCGACCCCGCTCGACATTGCTCTACCGTCTTGGTGAATCACTCCGCCCTAGCCGAGTGATACGAACAATATCACGATCGTCCTCTGGATGACTTGTGCCAAGCACGGCTAGACCGCAACATCAGCCACCCGCACAGCCTCGTCAACCCAGCCAAGAGCCCGCCATTCAAGGCGACCTGCCCAATATGTTCCTGGCAAACCATGCCCTCTTCCCCGTCGACTTTGTGCTCCTTCTGGACTCCGGCGATTCCGGTGAGAACAGCGGCCGTGCACGGTTCACGAACGGGGTCTCTAGTCGTCGAGGGCCTGAGCCACCTGATGATGCGGACATGACACTTTCGCTGTCCTTTGCTGGTGATGTTGCTGCTGCTGCTGCTGCTGCTGCTGCTGCTGTCGTTGTTGTTGATGTTGTCACCCATGTCGTGCCATTGTCTGATGTTGTTTTGCTGACATCACCTCTTGCCGCGCGAGCCATACGTTCCATGTTCTTGATGCTGTCCATGAACCCTTCGGCGCTGTTGGGACTTGAAGTCGGGTCTTTTAGGAACGAATTCCGAGCCCGCATTAGTGCCCTTTCCGTCGAGATGTCCTCCTCGCCGAGGGTAGCATTAGGGCTGAGATTGGCTTCTGGGTGTGGTAATGTTGTGTTTCGGTCTGATAGTGGTGTCAGTCAAGACCAATATGCAGTGATAGGTATGCCATGCTTACGCACCTCCATTGAAGGGCTCTGGGAACCCAGTATCCCGTCCTCTTGACGATGTGCTTGAACAGGGTCGGAGGCTAGACATGTCGTCGATGGTTGATGAGGAGCTAACCCGCTGGCGAGAGAATCTGTGGCGCGTGAAACTGCGCATCATGAATGAATTTAGTACACGTGTAGTGTAAACAGGACGTCTTATGATCTTTATGTACGACCCCGGGTTCTGCCGGGTCTTGCCGAGCAACGCGTAATCGCCCTGTCCCTTTGCCACTTGTGCTCGGCTTCAGGAAAAAGCATCGAGAATCTCCAACTTGGAGACAAATGTGAATATAGAGATGTCGGTTGATCCCACATTATGAGGTTCGAGAAGTCGAATCCCCCCTGACAAGTAATGCGATATCGCTTGGTGTGGCGATCATAAGGTGGGAAGAAATGAGTGAATCAAAGATACACGAGATTGCCCCGAGACCCCATGAAATAGGAATGGGGTGGGAACTTGGAAGCTCTAACCGACAGACAGGCAAGACAAATCCAAGAACAATTCCCGTACAAGAAAGGGAATTTCGAACCAAAGCGGTGGGAAAAGTTTAACGCTCTCACCCGAACGCACATGGTATTGTTTCCAAAGACACCGCGCAGCTTGCATCATGCCGCCGCTTGGACGAGCAGTGCAATTCCTTGTACATCCTTGCTTGGGCCATGCTTGAACCTTCAAGAACGACCAAGCAATGAACGATGCTTCATGGCCCGAGAAGTTTCAGAATGCCATGGTCTCGGGTTCGTGTTGAGCAATGAGTGGCTGAGGGCAAGTCATCTGGCTTTCGACTTACCACTATAGAACGAGGTGACGGCGAAAACTCCGCGGAGGTAGGGGTCGGTCTTCGTCGCGAACCGTGCTCGGACACTGAGGGTCACAGGCGCTGTGAGGATCAGGCGCGCTATAAGTCAAGGTGGCACGGCCAAAGGTGAAAACCAGCGGTTTTGTTGCGTTTTCGGCCATAGAACGATTGAGTTCAGACTGAGTAGTTTGGGTGGATGGGATTATATTGAAACCTGTGACGTGATCTGCCCTCCAGGAACCTTTTAAAGTCCATCTCTGATTCTCCGGTATCAGCACCCCGCAGGGTCCTCAGTGGCCCCAACCAACATGTTCGGGGAAAAGGTAAGTGGAATAGTTTGACGTCACTGAGGCATTTGGCCGACCATTCAATCAGCCATCAATCCATCACGAAAAAATAAGGGTCTGTTCAACGACGGAGTCGTGAGCAATTGGCTGGTCAAACACATCCATCGCAGCATGCACTGACACGAGCGAAAAATTCATCGCGGTCCATGTCGCCCTATCGAGCAATGGCGCAAGAAATAGTCGAGCTGAGTTGAGGTAGTGCAGTCTTTTGCTCCCGAACCCGCAGCACCGGTGATGCAGGTCTCACTCTAAACCCACATCGGCGAAAAATTTGGTGTTCAGCTTTGGTAGATCATTTTGTCTTAGATGCCGTCTCGGCTTCCGAGTTGCGGTCTATCCGAAGGCCAACACATAATGTTCCAAGTGGATGTCAACTTTGAACGTGTGGAAGATTGTCAACCCTGCAGACACTCGTCTATCATGACTTGATTTCGAAAGGAAGGGGGAGAAGAGGTCTTGTACAGGCTTTAGTACCCCTTCAATGCTGCGCTGAGAGGTGTTTGGGGCGATTAGGACGGGGGAGTTAACCAGCTTATCTGCAGCAGAAACGGACATTAGAGGGATCGTTTGAGGTTGTGGAGGGCGGCAACAAGTCCGTCGATTTACCCCTTATAGGTTCTCGACGCTTCATCGAGCAACACAGAACAGACTTCCAGATCTCGCACGGATGTCATTTCGAAAGCTAACCGAACTCGCTCATCACTGGATACTTCGTACCACGGCATAGGATCAGATAACTTACCCCAGATGCAGTTTTCATGTGGAATCTTACTTGAAGATGCAACAAGGGATGAAAGGGACATGCTTGATGAATGGCTTGTTTGGTGAAAGAGGAAAAGGCGTGTCAGGCCCAACTGTAAATACCCCGCACAGGGAAAGCTTTGTGGGGAAAATCCCGTCCTATAGTGTACCCGGCGCAAGCACTCACCGATGCTCCTTCCAATCTCATCCCCAAAGGCGCCCGCTCATATAAGGCCTTAGTCCATACCTTCGCTCCTTGCAGCACTCTTCAGCCAACAACGGAGATCCTCTGGCTAGTTGAGGTAGCGTAGAGAGATACCTACTCAGTACTGAGCTCCATTCTCGGCCGGGGCAGATCATGTTATGTGGCTCTTTTTACCAAGGAACAAAGCCCGGACACCGTGCTTCATGCACATGCCGTACACCGCGGGAGCTTTTATACATGAGCTGGAGAGGCCAAGTATTGTAGAGCCGAGGGTATGTAAAACTGGTGGTGTCGTCCGTGTTGGTATTAAACCGTCGTTTATGATGGAAAACGAAATAATCAAAGATAAGAAATATGTGAGAGCTTGACAGACACCGCCCCTTTCTTGCTCTTTGTGTTCGACGGATCTAGCCACAGGTGGTGTGCAATCGATATATATATATAAAAAAAAAAGACTTTTTGTGATCAGTCACCGAGATGCCCGAAGAGACAGGTGGGCACGTTTGCGCTCGACACCCAGCTCAAGTTCATACCACGTAAGCCACGTAACCCACCAAAGCGCAGAATCTGGTCAAGTCAGGAAGGAATCCAGGAGCAACCGCCGAACTACTCTCAACTTGAGCTTTCGTACTAGACAGACTTCACAGCACAGGGTCGGGGGTCAATGTTTACAACTCAAACCAGAATGATGGGGGTATATTCATAAATTTCTTGTTCTCTCCTCTTCACTTCTTCGTATGCCCAGCCAACCGATGATGCTAGCTAGGATTTACATAACGACCTCCGCAAATCCCCCCCTCCCTGTGAGTCCCACTTGCTCAACGTGAAACTAAAGCTAACAAGCAGTGTACACTGCGTACATCTGGAGCGAGGATCCCAAGCACAAAAACTAGAACATACATCTGCTTTCGCTTCGCTTGCTATGCGCGTTTCTCTTCCCTTGAACGCCTCGCCAAGGTTCGAACAATGCGATGTGACACCTATGTGAAGAAAAAAAAAAAAAACCAGAATTGAAAAAAGAAATTGGGGCTCATCAAAACCCAACCATAAAACCATACGACATTATAGCCATACATTGGAGTCCAACATGAGGACCTCATGTGTGCAAGGTCAATCAATCAAAAACACCGCTCGTGCTTCTTTCTTCTCGTTCTTCGAGATCTCCTTTTTTTCCAAGACACCCGTTCACCTCGGATGTCCCCTTAGCCCACCACGAGCCAACCTGCAGGTAGTGCCTTTTTCAGATGGAACTTTCCTTCATGGACCGTCTAGTGGCAGGCTTAAGCCATTCTTACTGACAAACCCACTCAGCGAAAACGCACCACCTGGCTGTCCTATCAGCCAACACCAGTCCCCTCCATGTACCGCGCTCGCTGCACTTGATGATGGTCTCCCACGTGCCTCCATCCCCTTCCTCGCCCGGCTCGGCCGCTGCTTGCGCGGCCGCCCGACTCCCGAACCCGATGCCTGTTCCTCTGCCGTTTCCGCGGTCCTCTTTTCTCATCAGCCGGAGGATCTTGCCGCCGGGGGTTTGGATGGCCAGCTTGGCGGGTTTCTTGCTGCTGCTGCTGCTGCTGTTGCCAGAACCGCCAGCGGTGGTGCTGGGCTGGGAACCACCGGCTGCGCTCGAGGTCATGCTCATGGCGCTGGAAGGGCGATGAAAGGGGATCGGAGAGGCGCTGCCGGAGGTAATGGATGGGGACATGGGGCCGTCGGAGGTTGAGCTCGAGCTTGGGTGTTGGCGGATGATGAAGACGAAGGTATTGTTGAGGGCGAGGCGCTGGCATTGCGGTTGGACGATGTAGAGATCATGGCGCTGGGCGTGAGGGGTTGGATGGCGGGTGACGAACTCGTAGGGCGGGTTTTCGCCCGTGTGGATGATGGGAAGAGCGAAGGCGAGAGGGTGTGGGATGTCCTTGATGCTGTGCATTAGGCCACGCTTGCCAGCGTAGATCTTGAGCGTGCCGGTGCCTTCATCGCCGGGCAGGAGGGCCTTGACCGTGTAGCGCTTGACGCCTCCGAACCACTCTGCCTGTGCGAGGGCACGTTTCTTGACTACTTCGCCAGACTCAAAGACATCACCGTCGTTATCCTTGGTGAGGGCGCGAGTCTCGACCTCTGCGGCAATTTCGACATCAGCTGGCACGTTGAACTTGATGTGCACCATTTCGAGATCCTCGATCCTGATCAGAGAGGTGTTGTAGTCAAACATGTCCAGACCGTGCTTGAAGTATGGTGGGCAGGCACAGGGCAAATTGAGTAGGACCTCGTGAGCAACGGGCGGGCAGATGTGTTGTTGTTCGTGGTGTTCGGGGATATGCGTCCAGCAGATCTCGGTAGGGCGTGCTAGGAACCACCAGGGGTCCGCTTGAGAGCTGTTCCAACTCGAGTACAGAGCACGGCGTGGGAAGGACGGGCTCGCCAAACAGGTATCCATCATCCTCCACTCGTTGTCAACAATCACCGCATTCCACCAGTGGTTGGGACGGGGAACAATATTGGCATCAGGGATCTCGCCGGGCGATTTGAGATAACCGCGGACGACCTCACAATGCAGGCCCACAGCTTCGCACATCTCCGCAACGAGAACCGCAAACTCTTCGGAGCATCCACGCCTCGAGTGAATAACCCGTCGCGTGTCGATAGGCCCCTCAAAGTCCTCCTCCCAGCAAACCTTCTCGGAAACCCAGGTGAAGATGGCACGTAGGCGCTGAACATCGCTATGGTATGGCCGGCAAACGTAGGTAGCCGCAAGCGATGCGGCCGTCGTGGTGGGGGGCAGGCTGGCCACAAAGCGGGAGTTCTTGTCGACCTGGCTCAGGTTAATAGTTAGATAGTTGAAGGGCTCCTGGACGGGCATTCCATCGGCGCCCTCATCGCCATCGATGCTGTTGTACAGTTCCTCCACGGGATTCAAAGCTGGATGGTCCAGCATTTGACATCTTTCCTTTCGTTCCGTACGCTCGTTCTGGCTCAAAGAGTTGGAACGGTTGACGTCTCGCCGAACCTGGACCCAGTCAACACCACTGCCCATGCCTTCCCTCCCAATATTCTTCGCTGGTAACAGGGACGGACCTCCAGATAGAGCAGAAAGCGGATTTGTCGCTGATTTAGTCGGTGAGGATGACCCTGCAGAAGCAATGCTATTTCTGCTGTTGGCAACCCCGGTCTTGGCGGACTCGAGAATTCGCTTGATAAAGTTCTGCTTCTTCGGTTTTGGGGTAACAAGGCCTCCCAGGTTACCCATCGAGTCCTCTTGGCCAAGGTCGGTACGGGACTTTGGTTGCATATGCACATTCTCCGAAGCATGGCTGCTGTGGTACGTTATCCCCGTAAACGGAGTTTCTGGGCGGTCGGATTCCTCCCGGATGCTGAGCGCACTGTGAGCCCTAATTCGGTTCTTCCTTGCCAAGCTTCCAGCACTCGTGGCGCTTATGCCCCCCGCTGAAACACCACTCATCAGACTCCGATTAGTACTGTCAGTTGTTGTCGAGGAATAGGTGACATTGCTTGGGGCATCGGATGCATTAGTCGACGTGGTTTTGGTGGTCGAACTTCGATCAAGAGTCTGTCGTCCCATATCATATGATGACTTCTTTTTCCTAAGCCTTGGGTCTGCCGCCACTCGGGACTCGATTGATGACTTTGGCCTGTTCATGAACGGACTTTTAGGAGGAGGAGGGGGGCCTTCAGTAATGTTATTCATGCTGGCGCTATGCTGGTGCATGGTCCTCAACCTGGATTCCATCCTCTCGACGTAGTTACTTAACTGTGGGAGGCGTGATGGCTCATCTTGTGGTTGGGGCGGTTTGGACGTCGGTCCTACCAAGCTCGAGCCAGTCCCACTGTATGTTTCGTATCCCTCGTCGATTAACAGGGTACTTTGAGGTCGTTTATCCCGAGCCTTCCTCGATTTTTGGTGAATTTCTTCAAAAGCCTCGGGCGCCCAGGGGTCGAGAGGCTCCGGAGATCCATCGCGAGGAAGTTTACCGCCGCCGCTCAACACGTCCAACTGCTCCATCACATCATCCATGGCCTCTCTCAACGGTGATGGAGTCATAGCCCCTGATGCCGCCGGTGAAGGAGGGCATGGTGACGGTGTCCTTGCCATTGGGTAGCCATTGTAACTCTGGTTGTATGGAGCCGTGGAATTTGGTCTTGGTATATCCTCATAGTATTGTGGTTGATATTGTGAATGCTGGTCCCCGTTGTAGGAGTTTTTGGATCCATGTCGTGAAATGGGGTTGCGGTGCGGAGGGGGCGGTGGAGGCGGTGAATCCCCTCCCCCGGGACCTCCTTCCTGATATTGGCCATCCTGGAGCTGGGGAGGTCGGTAGGGCCTGTACGAGGGTGCTGGCGATGGCGGCGCGGGGGAGTGAGCTCTCATTGGCGAATACGCTCTGGCCGGCGACGCATCTCTGATTGGTGGTGTTCCCCTGTAATCCAGCTGATGCTTGTAAGGAGATCGTGACCTGGATGGCGATGTGTTTCGGAGCGGTGCCGGTGACGGTGAGTGCGAATGGGGGTGGTATGGCGCGGGGGAGGGCACGTATGGGGCGGGCGACGAAGCTCGGGGGCGGTATGGTGCTGGCGATGCTTCCCTGTACGGCGACGGTGATGCTGCCCGGAAGGGTCCTGTCGGTGCTGGTGACCCGGCTAGAGGCGGCGGTATCGGTACCGGATACGGAGCCGGAGAGGGTGCTCGGTAGGGATTCGGCGACGCAGCTCTGAATGGTGCCGGTGACGGTGCCCTCCCTCCATGGCTAGGCGGGTGAGGACCGCCGTGGGGATATCCGTAGCCATGCCCGCCCTCTCTTCCTCCTGGGTGCCCTATGGGTCCTCGTGATCGTGGTCGAATCGAGCCAGCGCGCGGGGGTCGGCTTACAGAGCCATCCTTGTAGGTCTCGGGGACTTTTGCTGTCGTATAATGGGGAGCCTTTGAGTAGGCCTCGAAGGGTTTCCGAAAGGTCCTCGACTTTTGCGGGGTGCCGCTGGGACTGGGCGAGTTGCTGGAAGCCATGGGGCTCGTGGATCTGCTTGTCGGCCTGAAGTTTTCGGGCATCAGCTCGACGAAGTTGGAGGGGAAGACGCCAATTGCCCTCCTGTCGCGCCATAGCCTCCCCGTCCACCATGAGCCGTCGCCGGCGTTGAGACATTCTATTAGGTCGCCTTCGATGAAACCGAGGTCGCGTTTGTTCTGCAAGCACACGATGGATCGGTCAGTCAGGCTGTCACAGCTTGGATGTTGGAGCCGGATGGGAAGCAGCATTGGCACTCGCGATTGCTGGGCAAGACGGACCGCAGGAAGGTAATTGCAGTATATCTGTCTAGTAGGCACGCACCTCTCCTCCCCACGAGTAGACAGCCCGAACCCAACAAGGGAACCGCGTCGGGACTGGTGGTGGTGCGGGAACCATATCTTGGTCGAGTCGCGGCGGGCAGGTGTCTGTCAGTCGGGTTGCAGGTCAGGGGCGGTGGAACTCCAAGGCGACTGCACTCGAGCCCGCACGTACACACGGCGGCGGCGGACGGGCGGTGCAGGCTTGGTTGGACTGGTGGTGGTAGTTCCCGTGCAGGTTGGTTTCTATGTCAACAACAAATGTCGGTCGGCCCACACCACTTGCAAAAGCAACAAACCCGGGAGCAAGGAAGGCGTTCGGACGAACGAGCGGACGGAAAACAGCAAAGCAAAGCAAACGCCTACAGCCCAAGGACCAGGACCCAAGCAAAAACCTTTGGACAGACAGACAGACAGACAGACCTGGCGCAGCTGAAGATGGGATGGATCCAGACCACACCGAATTGGAGCTATAAGCCTGTATGAGGCATCCGAGGTGGAGCTGCAAAAATGGGGAATCCGCTTCAGGTGCAGAAGGGGAGAGAGAGTGTGTGTGTGTGTGTTGGAGTCGGGTCGGGCAGAGAGAAACCGACGACAAGGACTTGTCTCGCTATTCGATTCTCTCACCGGCCAGTATGATGGGATTGTCTGTTGCCCAGGCAGCCGTGTCGATGTACCTGTCTGACCTAGTTGTTCCTTTGCCGTCTCTCTGTTCTGGTCAAGGCCGGGGTTGTGGTAGGTAGATAGGTTTGGTTTGGCGCGAGTTGGTGAGCTTATGGGCGGCGGGCTCTTGCTGAACGGCGACTCAGGGAGGCTCAGGTTGTGTCTGTCGGTTTGAGGTTGCAGTGTATAGTGTTCCCGTCCCTTGTGTGTGGCTTTGTTGTTCAGTGGCTCCCTTCAGTCACCTCTCAGCTCTTGTTGAAAATGTCTGTGAGACGCAGGACGCGGGCGGGATCTCCCCAACCACCCAATTCCAACTAAACAAAGCAGCAAGAATCGGCCAGAGGTTTGAAGGGATTGACAGGGGTGTTCTTGATATTCCCCGCAAAACAGCGTCGAGGTACTTTCAGGGAAAGGTAGCTTTCCTCCCGTTAAAGCTTCCGGTCAATCAAGGAACAATGCGCACCACTTGCTACATCGTGTACTATGTACATACATGGAGACCATGGCATCGGGAAGTGCAAGGTGCAAGGTGCAAGGTGCTAATCTTTCTGGGAACAAGAGGATTGACGCAACGGCCAAGTTGATGTGTGGTAGTAGTTAGTGTAGGTTGCCCTTGTTTGGTTGGAGAAGTTGGAGACCACAGTCACTAACACAACCAGGATCAAATGCTGAGCAAGGGTCACCTTCCTAGGCAGCCCGGTGTTAGGGCAAGGGAATGTCTTTCAACTCGGGAGAATCTTCGACTGTCAAGCAAGTCAGCCGAACGTGTGGGTTCCGCCGCGTGGAGGTCGATCAACCGTATACACCTGCACTACACTACAACCAGTTTCCTTGAAAATAGACAAACAAGAAACGAATCCCGCCCGTGCCTGTCGCTGATTTGCTCTCTCTGGAGCGATGCTCCGAGACGATTCGGCCTGCTCCGTATCTACATATTTTGATGCTTCTTCAAAGCCAAGCAGGTACGGCCAGCCCGGTCACTGCAAGTAATCGCTGTGGTAATGAGTTTTATGCGAGTGTACATGCAACCTACGTACATCCGTCCGGCCATCCCGCCATGCGCCCATTGATAAATACTAGCGCGCAACGCAAACAAGGAATACCTCCCCCGCAGAATCGAAACTCGAAGAGTACGATGGGACGAAACAGTCTCTAGCCTTCCGTTATTATTCTTCCATCCGTCCAAGCGAAAATGAACATTGTGACTAGATAAAAGACACGTATCTTTTCCACCTGCATCCCGTCTTGCAAGCCAACCAAACCCAACTTGAAGTACCTGCGATTTTCTTCGCAACCGCTGCATGCCTGCATCAGTCCCCGCACAGGCCAATATGATATCAAACTAACTGAAGAAAAAAGCCCCCTTTCGGGCGCGCTGATTTACTGGTGCTATTACTTTCTCAATGCAGTGAATCATCGTGGGGTTATGACGAAAGCGTTGAAAAAGTGGTTTCAGGATAGCCAGCGACTTGGCGCCAAGAGACACCGCTTGGCTACCAGAACAGGGCGAAGTAGAAAAGTTACGTATCTTTAGTCTACATAGAGGTAGCCCTAATGATCGATATCGTCCAAGCGTCTGTCTATCCGTCGTCTGTCCATGTGTTCCAATGCCAAAACATCAAACACCGGAAAAACACCAAGTACCCAGAAATTCTGCATCAAGGGAGACAGGCTCCGCATGCACACTGCGCTGCACTGCGCACACAGGATCCGATTAGGTTGCAGTTGGTGTTTCGAATTGGAGCTCAGGCCCGGTCTCGTCCGAGCTATCATGCCGCGTGCTCGAATATGCAACACAAGAAAAAAAAAAAATCAAAGTCAGCAACGGCGCACTTGCGCAGCAGACGGCGCAGAGTCGCAGATGCAGAGCGGGTTGGAAGCAGAGGAAAGACTCGCGTGACTTGCAGACTAGGCCGGCCTGCTGCAAAAGCCACCTGAAGAAAAAAAAGTCCAACCCACCATTCATGCCCATGCTCATGCCCTGCCCCCCCTTGTTCCCTTGCCGCTGCACATCGCACAATGCACAACAAACTGAGCCGCGTGCTCGGGGCGTCCATGTTCGATTATGCCTCAAGATGGCTGTGGGGGCTTGATGCATTGCCCAGTCCCGTCGCTAGTGTGGTCTTGTCTCACCTCATCTGCTGCAGTGCGCGCCCGTTGCTCGAGACGCGCTTCGGTAGGCCCCCAGCTCGATGCTGACTGGCCATAAGCGCGGGACCTTTGAGGGTGTTGCCATGGGAAACCACAGAAAACCACCCCGGCCAGCATTCGTCGCATCGTCGCAGCATTCTCAGCGTCGCAGGCGTGTGAGGGCAGTGAGGCCAGTGTTTGGTTCTGTGTATCGCTCAGCTCATCACTCAGCTTGGACTGAACGGAAGCATGAGAGCCCCACCTACCCAATCGAGAAAACTTGGCCAAGTTGTTGGATACAATAAATAGTTGGCGATGTGACGTTTGTCGCATCGGCACTGCATTCCTTGCTAGGGCGACTAGGAGCGTATCCATCTGGATTCAAGGAGAAATTACGCATGGCCTCCCGCAACCGTGTACTGCGATTGGCTGAGTGTCTCGCACTGCCCTCAGCAGGCCGTTTCCAAGACTCAAGAGACTTGCGCTACCAGCAGGTACACCCAATGATCCAGAGACACACGGAATGCAGGGCATAGCCTTTTCTCATCGCCATACTTCGAGGTATGTAAACCACGCACATCCCTCGCTCAGCCGCTTTGCGCAATTGCCCATTGTCGAACCAAAAGGGAGCACGCAGGATGGAGACGAGGCAACACTTCCACCGCCAGATACATACAGTTATTGCGATAGCCGCAATACGAGAAGCGAACGGGGGTCGACGACCATCCGCGACTATCGCCAGCAGTAATCTCCGAGATCTGTGACAAGTGCCAGGTTACTTCAGCCCTGCGGTGCCCGACCTGCTACGGAAATGGCCCGTGCCCCCTCCCATTCGACAGCCGCTCGCACACCAGTGTACAAGTGACTAGCAGTTCCGGTCCTGGTTAGCCGAAAACCAAGGTTTAGATTAAACATTGAGCGCCCGCTTCCGCTGGCCATTCAGCCCAGTTCAAGGTCCTGTGCTGAGCCCGCCTGCAGCAGCGCACACACGAGTTGGATGTCCAGTTGACTTGCAGCTCCTCAAACAACTAGACCTAGCACCTTACTAGGGACTTGATATTGAAGGAGGGACTTATACATATGTAGCGAGCTGGCCCTTCGTCCTCCCTCACTCCAGTCCGACCTGGCTCAACTTCGAAGCGGTTGTGTTCTGGGTACTCGTCAACAAGAAACATCAGACACCGTCTTTTTCTTCCCTTTTTCGTTTTCCCTTTATTTATCTGGACGGACCCCAGCCGCCCGGGTTGCCCCCCTTTTTCGTCCACCCCACCATCCTTAATCTGCAGTCGATTTGCGGTCAGCGGCAGTTTCTAAGCGAAAAACAGGACTCCACCACGCCTCGCCCTGAACATCGCTGGACACGGACTGGACCACCACCAAAAGAGGTCACCTCCAACGGACCTACTTACTCCACCACCAGTGGTCGCCAGCGAGTGGTTGCGTAGGTAGTCGCGCGCACTTGACCTGCCGTCCATCGCGACTCGCGACAATCACCCTCCTGTAACTGAAAAAGATGGCCGACGAAGGAGTCGCCAACCACTACCAAGTGCTGGAAGAACTTGGCCGTAAGTCGCATCCCACTTCCCCATCCAGCCACCGGAAGAGCTGTGGAGGAGGGCAAAAATGAAAATAAAAATAAAAATAAGAGGCTGACCCTTTTTTTGGTGTTCCAACACCCACAGGAGGCAGTTTTGGCGTCGTTTACAAGGGAATTGACAAGACCACGGGCGAAACAGTGGCCATCAAGCATGTACGTTGTTGTCGCATTGGGCTGCATCGCATCGCATCGCATCACATCGCATTCCATGACAAGGAAGAACCAAGGAGTTCAGCCTCGAACAGCAAACTAACTGAACTTTTGCGCCCCCTCTAGATTGACCTCGAATCCAGCGAGGATGATATCCAGGAAATTCAACAAGAGATCTCGGTGCTCAGCACATGCGCCAGCTCTTACGTCACCCAATACAAGGCGAGCTTCTTGCGCGGCCACAAGCTATGGATCGTGATGGAATTTCTCGGGGGAGGTTCCTGTTTGGACCTCGTAAGTCTGGTCCCTTTGCTATTGCTGTCGCATACCATGTCTCTTTTCCCTGCTTGCTAAACAAGATTGTGTGCGCCAGCTCAAACCGGGAAACTTTAGCGAAGTACACATCGCCATCGTCTGCCGCGAACTCCTCCTCGGCCTCGATTACCTACACTCCGAAGGAAAAATCCATCGCGACATCAAAGCCGCCAATGTCCTGCTCTCGGAAGCCGGAAAGGTCAAGCTCGCTGATTTTGGCGTTGCAGCGCAGTTGACACATATGAAGTCTCAACGCAATACCTTTGTCGGCACCCCGTTCTGGATGGCCCCCGAGGTCATCCAGCAGGCTGGCTACGACTTCAAGGCCGACATCTGGTCGCTCGGTATCACTGCCATCGAACTGGCTGTCGGCGAGCCTCCATATGCGAATATCCACCCGATGAAGGTCCTTTTTCAGATTCCCAAAAACCCACCACCACGACTGGAGGGCAAGTTCAGCAGAGAGTTCAAGGACTTTGTCGCTCATTGTCTGATCAAAGACCCTGCCCAGCGCCCGACAGCTAGAGACCTACTCAGGCATCGATTTATCCGCACAGCTGGAAGGGTCGAGGCGCTGCAGGAACTGATCGAGCGCAAGCAGATGTGGGACGCCAAGCAGGACCGCGTCAAGCTTCCCGTCTTTTACCAGGAAACCCTTCACACCATGAGCCCCAAGGACGATGATGACGAGTGGGTGTTTGATACGATCAAGTCGGTTGCGCTACCCAAGAACCTTTTGAACGTCAGCACTACTCCCACAAAATCCAGGGATCCATCAAGGGTTCGGGAGACTGAAGAAGGCATGCGAAGAATGGAAGTCAGAGATGGTCCCCTGCAGCCCTCTACCCCTCAGACGGTAAGGAAAGCAACAGTACGGCGACAGCCATCGGCCGCGGCCGCCCACCAGCAACGGCGACTTTCCACCTCGACTGGCTCACCACGCCCACCTGTCGCAGCAGCAAAGAGGCCCCTTCAGACGGATATGTCCTTCGGCAACTCGGGTTCGACGATGCGACTCTTTCGTCGTGTACCTTGTGAGCACGAGGGTCCAAAAATTCACCAGGAACAGCCCCAAGAGGTGGTCAATGACGAGAACCGACCTCCCTCCGCGATGCAGGCGCCTATCGAGCCCACTAGCAAGGAAGCACTGCTCGGTCGTCGCCTTTATCACAAGGCCATTGAGCCTGCTCTCGACGAGCTTCATGCGCAAACCGGTCCATCAACCAAGCGTGAGGCCCTGGCTAATCTGTCCGATGCCTTTGCCCACCTCGACTCGGTGGACCCTGAAGGAGCCTATCACCTTCTCAGACACCTCCTTTGCTCAATATCACAGGATAACCGGCTCAGTGCAGCACTACTGAACGCCAGCAAGATCTCGCCCGGTCAGCACCTTCATAGAAAATCTGTAGACGGCACACCGCAGAGCAAGAATCGCGACCTCAGCCAACGGCCATCGACATCAGCCGGTGTCACTCAAAACCACAATATCCCACAGACTCCATCGCGCTCCCCACAGAAGCCGATGCTTTCTGCTAGTCCGACAAAACTGATAACCAGCCAGCTGAACACGCCCTTGGCCAGCCCTAGACCAAGGCGGGAGAGTGTCGTAGCAGCGCCCATGTCCACACCGAAGCCCACCGCAGAAAGGACGAGTAGCAATAGCAGCAGCAGCAGCAGCAGCAGCAGCAGGCCGTCTTCCGTAATGGCAACAGCCCCAGGAACCCCTATTAAGCAAATACAGCAGCCTCAACTAATACAATCAACCCCCTCACCTCAAAAGAAGGAGCCCCAGCTCTTGCAGCAACATTCCGCCCCGTTACTTCAAAAAAAGGAAAACCCGCCGTCCCTTCAACAACAACTCTCGCACCCGGTCCTCCAGCAAGAGAAGCAGCGAAGAGAAACCAGCTCGCAACAGCTTGCCCAGCAGCTACAACAGCAACAGCAGGCCCAGTTACAGCAAGCCGCCCACAGACGAAAGGAGTCTTCCAACTCGTCCTCTCATCAACTTCCACCACCCCAGCACCATCAACGAAGAGAGTCATCGCAGTCGTCCCATGCCAGCAGCCGATCCCCCGAGAAGCAGGAGCGCGTAAGGGAGAGCAGCAGCAGAGAGCTGCGCGAGCGGGCGGTGCTCGAGGCAAAGTACCCGGGCCAGCCGGCGGTGGCGGGCATGGAGCACTGCAAGGCACTGTCGGATTTGCTGTATGCGAGGTGGACGGATGGATTGCAGCATCGGTGGGGACCCGTTGCGGGATCTTAGTGAGGCGATGAAAAGGCCTGGGTCGGGAAGTGAAGAGAGGTGAAGAGGAGGTAAAGAGGCGAGCAAAACGACCATTAAGAGTGCGCAAAGCCAAACACTCGGCTCAAGATGAGGGGAAGAGCAGAGGAAAGGGGGAGAAGAGATACCATTATTTTCTTGTTCGTGTCTTATTATTATTGTCTGAACTCTTTTTTTTTCCCCTCGGTTGTGGTGGACAGATGGATTACGAGCGTCATTCAGCATTTGATCATATGTCTTTTTTTTTTTTTTTTTTTTTTTTTTTTTTTTTTTTTTTTTTTTTTTTTTTTTTTTTTTTTTGCACAGCATTGGTTGGTGGCCAAGCATAAAAGGAAGAGAGACGACGAAAGGGAAAGAGCTTTTTTCTTTTCTTTCTCATCATATGTTCCTCTTGCGGCACGGCATATTCCTTTTTTTTTCATTCTACTTCACTTCTTTCTTGCTTATTACGCAACTGGCTGGGGCTTTGTTTTCTGTTCTGTTCAAGGGATACCAATTATCGTTTTACATCATTCGGGGTTTAAAAGGGAAGAATGGAGAGAGAGAAACCGGTTCTGGAACGTGGAACCTGAGGATAGTGGCTGCGGCGGCGGTTAGGTTAGATAGGGGGCGGTTGGTTGGAACGGTAGGATGGGTGATTTATTCGAGTTGGGTGACTGATCACCAACTTAAACTTCTACCATGGGCCGCCCCGATTGGTGAATCAGGGGAGCAAAGAATCAAATGATACAAATCAACGAAAGGGATTTCGGGTTGTTGATACATTCATCTTTACATCCTTCACTTGCATGGCAGTAATTCTGGTGTAGTCGATGGGTCAATATACATCCTGTATCGCCAAACCGTATTCCTGCGTCTCTTCGGCTCTGTTTTCTTCCTTAGCAAGGGGGTTGAGGATGTCTACAAACCGCCAAGTGACAGACAACAAAATACTTGCAAATGGCAGTAATGGGATTTCTGTCCGTCTTACGCAGTATGGGTTCGTGTCTCAGAACAACCGATTTCCCCCATGTGTTGCCATGGTGATCGATGCAGCAACTGCATTTGTGGATCCCGGGGATTGGAGCGGGTGCTGTACAGTACTGCTACCCTCGGTCACGTCCCATCGAAAGCCTCCGAGCCTTCGTATTGTATCTTTTGACATTCTTTCCGGTCACTCTGTGTTGTTAAAGGAGGGTGAGTTGAGGTGAGTCAGCACTAACACCATACCTTTGGTTTCCGTTTTAGGAAGGTGTTGGTGGTTTCACATTTTTCCGGTTTGTATATTTAGTGAATTTGAATCACCGACCACCTGGTTCCTTGCATGGATTCCTTGCAACAGATGCCGAAGTTGAACGATGTTTGTTCCGGTAGTAGGTAATAGTGAGACATGATGAGGAAAAGTGTTTGGAACTATTCCCGGTTTTCGGACGCAAGACATAGGCCTATCTAAGACACCAAGGTGGAGAGGTGTTTTGATCGGGAACGTTCTGCTTTCTCTCTCTTCGCACATTATTGGAGTTGAAGAATTGAATCGCCATGTGGACTCAAAACGGCCCTTGTTGCGTACTTGCGTCATCAGGTACCGCCCCGCAAAACTTTCCAGGGGGGAGGGCGGATTGAAACGACAGACCTTCTGGCCCAACATCGCCGAGCTCTCTAAACTGTCAGGTGCAAGTGGGAACTGTTCCGTTTTTCGCATCACCCAACATTTGCCGCTTGCCGCTTGCCGCTATCACCCCCTCATTCCATCCATTTTCCCCCTCACTCCCCAAATCAAGTTCGATTTTTTTTTTTTCCCTTCCCACCAACACCATAGTACATCCCTTCACATTGTCAACAACACGAACTTAAGGGTAAACACAGTGGAAAGAGCCAACCAGAAACCATATCTCTCACTCGAGAGAGCCAACATAACAAACCTTCCACCAACAACCCAACCCGTTCATCGAACCATCAGCCACACGCACACAAGAAAAAAAAAAAAAAAAACAATGGCCTCCCAACCAGCCCCCCCAACAGTGGAAACCTTCAACCTCACCTACAGCTTTCCCGACCGCTCCAACGGCGTCTCGGACATTACCCTCTCCCTCCCGCCTCGCTCACGCACGCTCCTGATTGGCGCCAACGGTGCCGGCAAAACCACCTTGCTTCGCCTGTTGGCCGGCAAGCGTCTCGCGCCCGCCAACACCATCAAAGTGTCGGGCGTTGACCCGTTCAAGGAAGGTCTGGAGGGCGTCACCTACTTGGGGTTGGAATGGGTCCTCAACGCGATTGTGCGCACGGACATTGGTGTCGTTGAGCTGCTGCGGTCAGTGGGCGGCGATGCTTATCCCGAGAGAAGGGATGAATTGGTGTCGGTGCTGGATATCGACACCAACTGGCGAATGCACGCCGTGTCGGACGGAGAACGCCGCAGGGTGCAGCTGGCAATGGGCTTGATCCGGCCCTGGACGGTGCTGTTGCTGGACGAAATCACCGTCGACTTGGATGTCTGGTCCCGGGCGCAGTTTCTAGGGTGGCTGAGACGGGAGACGGAGACGAGAGAGTGCACGGTTGTGTACGCGACGCACATCCTGGACAACTTGGCCAGTTGGCCGACGCACCTGGTGCACATGCACTTGGGCACTGTGAAGGGGTGGGGGAAGGCGGAGGAGATGTTGAAGGAGGTCGAGGATGGGAAGAATGTGATTGAAGGCGTGACGGGAAATAGTAGGCTGGGAGAGCTGGTGTTGAGGTGGTTGAGGGATGATTTGAAGGAGAGAGGGCCGAGAAGCCAGCACAGGAGGGGACCGGAGGGGTTGAGTTATAACAGCCCGGGCTTGGGCGGTTATGGGTTGGAGGCGAAGACGAATCAACAGGCTACGGATGGGCCTAGCTGCAACTGAGATGGGGACAGTAACTGAAAGGAGGGGGGAGGAGAAGAGAGAGTTCAACATGGCTGAGGGGTTTGTTTTGTTTTGTGTTTTTCTGTTTTCTTTGTGTGCATGAGGAAAAGGGAGCTTTAACATGATACCCAGGCGGCATTTAACATGGCGTTTTCAACACATCATAGACGGGTATAGGTCGAGATACTTTTGAGGGAATCTGTCTCACATGTACTTTACATGTCATCATCTGCTGTTATCTGGTTTCCCAATGTCCTGATGAATTTCCAGAGAAGCACTTCCACGTCGCTTTTCAGTATTGCAAAGAGTAAACACATATCGTACAGTCTAGGCATGCGATCCCAATCGTCTATCAAATGGTATCAGTACAAGTACAATGGCTTCATGAATCACTCATTTCCTCCACGCATAGCCAAAAGCTGCATCCGCATCCGCCGCTTCATTTCTTTTACTCCTTCTTCTCGGTCTGCTCCTCAGCAGCACCCTCCTCGCCCTTGACCAAAACATCCTTCTCTTCGAGAAGCTTGGCAAGCTCGCCGTTCTGGTGCATCGAGACAATGATATCGCAACCGCCGACGAACTCCTTGTCGATGTAAAGCTGAGGAATGGTGGGCCAGTCGCTGTACTCCTTGATGCCTATATATGCATGATGATGCGCGGTGCACGCCCACTTGTGTCAGCATTTCTGTCCTTGTCTACTTTTCCCATTTTTCTTGTCCCAACTGGTTGTGTAACATACCCTGCCTCAACTCGGCATCCTCCAAAACGTTAAAAGCAGCAAACTTGTTGGGATCAACGCCCTGCAGACCCAGAACCTGGATGCTGGCGCGCGAGAAGCCGCACTGGGGGGTTTCGGGGGTGCCCTTCATGAAGAGGACGACGGGCGCGGAGGCGACGGCCTTGTCGATGGCCTGGCGGGTCGCATCGGACAGGAAGCGGTTCTGGTAGAAGAGGACGGGGCGGAAGGCGGAGGAGACGGCCTTGGGTGCAATGGCCGGCCGGGAGGCGGCGGCGAAGAGTTGCTGTTGTCAGGAGGAGGAGGATGTTAGTGCCGGTTACAACTTTGCGGGGTGACGGGACCTGGAGCGCTTACCCTCGAGAAAAGCGACCGGGTGAGCATTTTGAAAGGTAAGGCGCGGTGCTGGCTACTAGAGAGTGACAAGATGTTTGGCGCAAAGACAGACAAAAATTCACAGCGATGCGGACGGATGGCGATTGTCGGCGGCAGCGGCAGTGGAAGAAGCGTTATCACGACTTTTTAGCGGCCACTAACTGGAGCTTTCCAATGTACCCGACCTTGATGATGTAAAGCGCTTTCCGCTAGCTCCTGAAAGAGGGTTAGGGTTGTGCTCTGCGATCCGTTTTGCACCTTTAGTCTTTGGATCATTTGTCAGCTTCGAGGTAGAGGAAGCATCTACATTTTCCTCTCATCATCCATCATCCATATGCCCACAGCTCATTATAACGGCATTGTTGTTTCCAATACGCTCTCGAGACTTTGACGATTGAAAGTCAGAATTAGTAATACTCACGGAGTCTGGCACATCCACGCATCCATCGGAGTTGAACCATCCAGACTCATACTGTCTGATACACTTCCCATCACCTTCCCGGCACATGATATTTCATGCTGGTTGTTCGTTAGATCTTATGGTGTCAAGAGTTATTGATCAACACATCATGTATTTTCGGTCGTCGAAGCTGTCTTGCGTATGTTGTATTGACATCGTGGGTTCGGTACTGCCATGTACTGAAGCACTTGCATCATGTGTTGCTTGCTTGGTACCAATCGCATCTTGGACTGCCGCAACATAGCTTTCTCAGATCTGCTCCTGTCATCCAAATCCTCGGGATTTGTCACTTTGGCGCATCAGCTACAAACGTTGAGAGTCTACATACCTCCTCCTCTTGTCCTTACCCCGCATACCAAGCCCTCTCTCTCCACCTGCCCAGCTCCCCAACTTCCCCACAGGGCGGGCCGCGATCAGCCGCTAAACGGGAATGCGTTCACGGTGCAAATTGGTGACAGCACACCCTCACACCAGACACCCCGCCTCACAGGCCTGGGGCAACGTGAGCAGGAGAAGGGACGGAGCTTCAGTAGTCACCTCACCGCATTCGTGTCACTGCGATAATGTTGCTCCCAAATCCACTTTGTCATATGGCCGTTTTCGAGTTTCGATTGCTGTTCAGCTCTTTTGATCAATGTCCCCAAAATAAACTGAGATGTTCTGGATGAAGAAGCGGAAAAGGATGTCTGATGATGTTTACTGCACATCACGATAGCTTCAGCTTTTGAAAAGTCCTGGAGAGCCGTAACCTTATGAGGAATCTCAGCGGGAACTGAAAAAATCACACTTAGTGCAGTGTCTTGGTCGGATATCCCAATTGCATGGTCTTGCAAACAGTCATAAACAAACCAGAAAGAGTCAAAACAATACTGCACCATCTCCGTTCCCGTTCATCCTATGACCCCACACATCCAACGTAGCATGATCCGAGTTCCCCATACCCTAAAGTCCCGAATACCGGCCTCATAAGTGGTCGGATACCTCTTATGTCTCCTTTTCGTTTCATCCTTTCTAGTCGACCTTGCTGTTGCTGCTGTTGCTACAAATACTACCAAGGCTAACCACCACCACCACCAGTCACATTGACCCCTGAGCTCATTCGCCATTTACTGGGTGTCTCTTTTTCCAACCAACCTGCGCCATTCGCAAACAGAACAATAATCGGGGAATCGGAAACTTGAACCGGCTGGGTGAATAGTGTTTGTGCGTGGATCGGTCCGTTGCCGTGTAACCGTTTCATATTCCCAAAGGCACGATTACTGGCCGAAGTTATTCGAGAGGTACCTTCCAGAACATCGAAAGATTGGAAGGTTTAAGGAAGGAATCAGTATGGTTGGCCAACCGCCTCTTACCGGCCTCAAGGTCCTGGAGTTTGCCGGTCTAGCTCCAGGTCAGCCCTCCATCTCTCACTTTTCCTCCGACTTACACACACAGAGGCTTTCGGCCGAAACCCGGCCGATCTTGAGGTCTCACTTATACACTTCACTTACACTTCACTCTCACTTGGAAAAAAACAAAATGTCACAAAACTAATTCCCCGCTTGGGAACAGGTCCCTTCGCCGGGCTCCTCCTCGCCGACGCTGGCGCCTCCGTCCTGCGCATCGACCGCGCCGTCTCCGGCCCCGTCGCCCGCCAAGTTCCCGACCAACTAACCCGCCACAAATCCTCCTTGGTGGTCGACCTCAAGTCCCCCTCCGGAATCGCCCTCATCAAATCCCTCGCCGCCGTATCGGACGTTCTCATCGACCCTTACCGCCCCGGCGTCCTGGAGAAGCTCGGGCTGGGCCCCTCTGTCCTGTGCAGCGACGAATGCAACCCCCGCCTCATCTACGCCCGCCTGACGGGCTTCCGGCGAGACGGCCGGTTCGCCACCATGGCCGGGCACGATATCAACTACCTGGCTGTGAGCGGGGTGTTGAGTCTGCTGGGGAGGAAGGGCGAGAAGCCGACGCCGCCCATCAACATTCTGGGAGACTTTGCCGGCGGCGGAGCGGTTTTGTTCCAGGGCATCCTGCTTGCGCTGGCCGCGAGGGAGAGGACGGGCAAGGGACAGGTGGTGGAGGCGAATATCGTCGACGGAGCGAGTTACTTGGCTACTTTTAACCGGTTTGCGCTCAAAACGGCCGTGGGGAACGCACCGAGGGGGGAGAACCTGCTGGATACGGGCTGCCCTTACTATGATACGTACGAGACCGCGGATGGGAAGTACATAGCTGTCGGGGCGTTGGAGCCGCAGTTTTTCAAGGAGTTGGTTAAAGGGTTGGGGTTAGAGGGACAAGGGTGGGAGGAGAGGAGAGGGGACAAGGAGAATTGGCCCGAGCTGAGGAGGGTGTTGGAGCACAAGTTCAAGACCAAAACGAGGAGGGAGTGGGAGGATATCTTTGACGGGACTGATGCGTGCTGCACGGCGGTGTTTGAGTACGGCGAGATGGAAAGGGAGAGGGAGCGGTTGGAGGGCGATCAGAGACCCGTGGTTACGCTTAGGGAGACGCCCTGCTTGGCGCTGAGGAGCGATGCGAAGGATGCTAGCCATGGGCAAGGGCCGGGCGTCAAGGGGGAAGCGTATGTAGGCATTCCCTTGAAACCTGGAAAGGGAGGCGAATCTGTCGTGGAGAAGTGGCTTGGTTGGAAGAAGGGCAAGGAGTTTGATGTGTTGAATGGGAGCGCTGTCGCTATCAAGTCCAGACTGTAACGGATGTTGGTCTCTTTGATGTTATTTCTTGATGGACAGATCATTCTGTGTGGAACTTTTAAAGGTTGCATGCATCAACATGTACAATACCTTTCTTTCTGTCCTCGTTACCATCTTCCTCTCTGTTGAGTTGCAACCACGTTTCGGAATCCTATACATTTGGTTGGTTCTTCGACAGGAAGTGTCATTCATTGTGACTTCATAACCCCCCCTTGTAATGATCATGTCAAGCCCATCAACACCGTGCAAGATGTGGACCAGAGTTCTTCCGTTCACTTGATCTAAACAGCTCTGATGGACACAAGTCGTAAACATTTTCTGTACAGCTAAACACAAAAACGTGCCACCAAATGACACTCTCTTCCCCATCATCACCATCTTCTTCTCTCTTTCATCGCTTTGGTATATCAACTGCTGCTTAAATAATCTGTCATGTCACAAACAACTCCTTTATTCTCCAACCTCATTCCCACCCACCCGCCCACCCACAGCCAATTCATCATTACCACCATGATCCCCTAGGACCTTCATCCATACCCCCCTCTTCTTTTCTTTCTAAGTAATCACTCCCATCATCATCATCATCGTCATCAAAAATAATATATCTTGATCTCGTCTCATAAACAACTCTCTTCGTCTTCTCAAACGTAGTACTAACCCTACTGTACCTGACTAACGATCTCGCTAGCCTTCGACAGCGACTCCACCATCTGCTGGCATTCCTTCCTCCTGCGGACCGTGTAATCGCTCTCCTTGAGGAGGTCGTCGAGCTCGTCGGCGCGGTACATGTTCTCGAGGAGCTCCTTTTGCATTTCGTCCTTTGTGAGTCTGGATTTCGTTCGTGTTAGTATTTCACTTATAGAAATGTAGGCAGTAGCGGCAAAAAGGAAAGGTAAAAGACTTACTGAACAAGGTTCAACATGATAGCCTTGGGAACCATGTCGATCATGGTCCTCTTGACAATGTTGTAGTACGACTGGATGAGCAGCTTGATGACCTCCACCTCAATGTTCTCGCGCTCAGAAAGAGTACCCGAGGCCTTCAGCGATGGCGGGGGCGGCTCCATGGCCGCCGCCTTCTTCTTGTTCTTGGCGGCAAAGAAGCTGCCAAAGAAGCCACCGTTAGACCCTCCCTCGTCAAGGTTGCTGCCGGCCAGGGTGGGGCTAGCGGCTCGCGCGGGCGTAGCGCTCTGCGGGATCGGCTTGCCCGTCTTGGGGTCGACCTGGACTGGCCTGGAACCGTTGTGGCGCTCGTTGACGATGGCCATGGCCCTGTGGCCGTTGAGGAAGTCGGGGTGGCCCGTGTTGATGTAGCACGCCTCCATAGCGACCAGGTCCTTGACCAGCTTGTTGGTGGGCTCCATGGCCTTCTTGAAGAAGGAGATGACCACTTGGTGGATCTTCTCCTTGAGGCCGGGATAGCGCCTGTATAGTTGCTTGCTGAGCACGGTGGTGAGGATGCGGACAAGCTCGTCGTACACGAGCGAGGCGCATTTGAGACTGGGCTCCTCAAGACGCTTGATCTGCTGCTTGACGATGAGCTCGAAGGCCGCGGTTCCGACGAAGAGAGCGGGCGAGGGACCGGAGGAGTTGTAAAGGATAACGCGAATATCGGAGTCCTTGACCTGATCGAAGGGATCCACTGCCTTGACACCGTTCGAGTACAGCTCGTGGAAGACGAAGCTGATTCTGGCGCCACCCGACAGCTCCTGGCTGGAGAGCTCGGTGCTCTTACCGTCAAGAACAGTGCGCCATTCGTTGGTGAACTCGGTGATGATGTTAAGGACAATGTTCGCGCTGTTACCGAGAATCGAAGGCCCCAGGGACTCGAGCTCCTGGGTATACTTCTGTAGCGAGCTGGAAATGCGAGCCTTGATGTCGGGCAGGGTCTGCTTGATGTGCATCATCAGGATCAAGTTGAGCTTCCGGGCAAGGTAGGGCGTGCCGCAGTATGAGCTCTTGTTACGATACGCCTTGTGGTTCTCAAAGAAGTTCTTCTCGGCCTCGAGCGAAGCGTTGATGGGCTTCTTGTTGTCGATATCCCTCTGGCCACGGTTCACCACGGGCACGTATCCTAGCCTGAGGGGAATGATGCGACCGGCGAGAATATCAACGACATCGGTACCTTCGTCCATCAAGTCGACCTTTGTAAGCACACCGATGGTGCGCTGACCTTCGGGATCCACCTCACGAGCCAGCTTCAAGCCATCCGAGTTGGCCAGATCCACATTGGCAGCGGTAACGGCGAGGATGATGGCGTTGGACTTCTGGATATACTTGAGGATCATGTCCCTGATCTGCTTCTCGATATCGCGCGGCTGGTCGCCAACGGGCACTCTGGTCAGACCGGGAAGATCGACGAGGGTGAGATTGAGAACGTTGGGCGAGTAGATTCTCAGGTTGATGGGAGCGGGCGAGATGCCGGCATTGCGGCCGACCTTGGCCTCGGTCTCTCTGCTGATCTCATCGCGGATCTTGTTGAAGTCGTAGAACTTTTGGCCGGGAATGTGAAGGAACTCGCCCCACTCATCCGTGTTGGCAGCCTTGTCGGTGTTATCGTCGAGCTCATTGCCGAAGCCGTTCTGGGTGGCTGTCCGGTTGATAAGCTGGAGGACGAGGGGACGACGGGTGACAATACCGGAGCCGCGAGGAAGACTGGAGAAGAGAACGAACAAGGGTCTCGCGTTAGCAATTTTGGGGAGGGGGGAAACTAGTGTGGAAAGCGAAGAAAGACTAGGGGCGGGGAAAGGGGGCGGGGGAGGGGGGATGCGCACAAGTCGCGACCAACAATGTTTTCTAGTACTGAACTCTTTCCGCTGGACTGACTGCCGACGACTACTATTTGGGGGAGATCGATGGGGTTGTTGACGCCGACGGTGGTGAAGACATCCTGGAGCTTGTTGACGAGCCTGTGCGGATGGCGACCATGTTAGCGAACTGAAGACGACGAAAGACGATGATGCCCGACCTGCGATAGGCACAAGACTGGAAGGAGTGGACGCAGGACGTGGACGTACTTGATGAGGCCGGGGTCAGAGATACCTCCGGGGGTGCTGAGCGACCCGGTATTCACGTCTACCGTCATGATTGCTGGCTATGCAGAGGTGGACGATGGTGATGTGTTTGTTTGGAGTTGAGGGATGTCGTGTGGTTGGTGGCAGGCGGTGTCGGCGGATTCTGGTGCCTCCTCCCGCTTCGGTTCGCTTGGGTTTCGGTAGGTAGATAAGGACGGGAGCCTGAACTAGGTAACGTCTAGAATAGTCTAAGGCGGCGATACGTAACAGCCAGGCGCAAACGTCTCAGAGGTCTCGCGGTCCGTGCAAGCGGCGCTCTGACGGGAGAGGAGACGGACGATGGGTATAGAACAAGCCGGCTTGTTGGGACTGGCAACTGGAAGATATTACTACTAGACGTTGGTTGTTGTTCTGGGAGATGGGAATCTTTTTGGTACGAAGCTGAGGCGATGAGGCAGTCGGGTCGTGTTCATACGACGTAGCGTCCGGCTACCTACGCACAAGCAGGGGGCGCTGAAGGGGGCAGGGTCAGGTCACCGTGCGTCGCAGGCTCGCAGGCCACTCACAGCACACAAAAGCCACATATGGGAGGGAGTGGAGACTGATGCTGTAACAACGTCTTTGAGGACAAAATAGCCGAGGAACTCTACACTATGTACACTTCTTTCAAAACTTTGAACTCACTTGTTTTACTCTACAGACAAGTGCAATTACATGTTCTTATCCACAAAGTGCCACACATAGAAATCAATCCTGAAACCCCGCCGTTGTACGCGGCCGGTTACGTATGTCTCAAGGCGTCTTGCTTGCCAAAATGGCTTTATTCTTCTGCCTGAATGAGGCCGCGTCATGGTCTCACGGATTGGGCGGTATAAAGATGAAAAGTCATTGAGAAGACAAGGCGTGTGGTGGACCGTAAACCAGGCACCTGCTGACACGAACCAGCATCTCTGAAAGCGACGAGTTGCTAAAGTGCTCTTGAGCCCACTGCGAAAAAGTAAAGTGTAAACTGAAAACTATCTCTGTTATCACTACATGCCCCAGCCAATCCGCCCCGATATCCTATGCTACGCTGTATTGATCTGTAACTTGTTCAGTTCTACCCTTTTTGAGGCCTGAGACAATATCTTGACTGTGTATAGAAAATATTCTCAAGCCAAAAAGGAAAAAAGGGAAACACAAAACTAATGCAATGCTCTCGTGCCCGCCCGTCCATCCATCGACTACTCAATCATCGCTTTGAAGCGAGCCCAATATGTAAACACAACGCTGGTTGGTGAGTGTACTATCTTGATCCTTCCATGACATTCCACAACAATCATCAGACTTAACCTTTCGTACACTTCATGGGGCTGGTCGTCGTTCCTAGGTAGGTGTGTAGTAATAATGGACCACACGTGCTGCCAGCGGCAAGGACAAACGTGGGGCTGGTCGTCGTTCCTCAATATTATATGGCCAGTAATGATGGACCACACGTGCTGCCAGCGGCAAGGACCAACGTCCGCTGTTCCAGCTCATCTCTGGATTCTATCGCGGCCTTGCTGTGACGTGGACGTTTCCGTTATTGTTTGCGCCGCTGTGTTCCATACTCTCATCCCAGTCGGGCCATTCGGGGTACCAACTGTCCATCATGGTCAGCAAAACTGACGGCTGTCCTGGTTCAAAGGGGCTATCAAGCTTACATCTTCACCAACCCATCATCTCCGCAGCTGGCAATCATGCGCGGATCTGAAGGGTTCCATGTGACAGAGTTGCAACGCGGTGCATGGGCTCCCTTAAGCCGCGCTACCAAGGTGCCCGTGGACCTGTGGTAGATATATATTGATCCGTCTGTCAATGTGCCTGTTAGCCCCGTCATTCGCTCTTCAAATGTCGTCAACAAGCTTCCTCAAATTACTTACCCTCGCTCCCAGACAAGACGAAACCCTCATTCGCGCCACCAAGGTAAGTTCTGATAAGGAAATCCCCACCCTTGTGCTGATTGTACTCGTGAATGACATCCTTGGTGAGAATGTCATACAAAATCGCTGTTCCTACCTGTGTATTTACCAACAAAGACGTCGAGTCCTGGCTTATACAGAGTGATGTTCCTCTATCCTTCAGCTCATGTGAATAAACCTGCTCGCGCGTGTGGTAGTTGTAGACATGAAACCGCTTTTGCTCGTCCAGGGCAACAACCCAGTTTCTATCGGGGGACAGCACCAGGTCTTCCGTTCGATGGTCCTTCGTCCACACGATCTTGTACACGTCGGCTGATCCGAAGTTCCAGGAACAGATTGACCTGTCCTTGTCGAAGGACCCGGTGATAAGAACGTAGTTGCTTGCCCAAGCGCAACTACTGACTGGCTCGTTGAATTGGTCGATAGTCCTGAGCAGCGCTCCAGTCTACAACATCACCTCTTGTTAGCGAATGCAGGACAGACAGAGACTTATGGCCGTGGCTGCCTTTTCCTGCACTTACCTCGGTATCCCACACTTTGGCATTCATTGCGCAAGTGACGAGCATCTTGTCGTCCGGGCTCCATGCGATATTACCTACACCCCGGTTGTCGTGTTGCTCATCGCCCGTGTCTAACTTGTGTAGCACTTTGAACTCAGGTACGCTGTAGATGATGACAAGACGCTCCATGCCGCAACTTGCCAAGCGTGTCCCGTCATGTGAAAACCTCACTTGCCACACTTCATTGCCGTTGTGTTCATCCAGCTTATACTTGGCAATCGTGGGAAAAGCCTTCCTATCGCACACGTGGTCCTTGTAAAGAGAGGGTGTTTGGAGGGTCGAGTGGTATAGGCAGTTGCTAATTTGAATTTCTTGTGCCTGACTAAGAAGTGCCGCCAACCTGTGCTCAGGGAGCATAACTGAAGGTGAAACGAATTCTGGGAGAAACGGGTTAGCAGGTTTGAAGACCCAAAGGTTGACACTCCACAACATACTAGATAGCTCAGAGAGCAAGGTGTGCCGACTTTCTCCGCGAGCACCGTCCCATCCGGCCTTATCCTTCAGGTCCTCGGCACTCGCACACATTAACAGGCTTGACAGAAACTCCAGCTTTTGGTGCTGGTCCCCGCACAACGGTGTGAGCTCCGTCCGCAGCACCACCAAAGCCCGTGGTGTTTCGCGCCTTTCCAATAGCTCCAAGTACTTTTGCTGTCTAAGCCAAAGCTTCATCATGTTGCGATCCGCTCCTGCAGCAAGTATCAGGCCATCCCTCAAACCAGGATCTGCTATTCCAGCAACCTGCGCATCGTTAAGAAGCTCCTCCGCCTTTCCCCAGTCACCGTCCAAGACAGCCGCTCGAAAGGCAGCCACCGTAGGGTTTTCAAGTCGATAGCCGCTGTCCTGACTGAGTTTGTCTGCTGCGTCGTTGTAGCCCATCTCCGTCATAGCCTGTATCAGGAGACGTGTAAACTGTTCCCGGTCGTGGCCGTGGTAATTCCCTGATGGCAACCTTGGGCGGTTCGCCTCCCAGGCCGATCCATTTGGAGGGCCAGATGCTGCCTTGAGCGTCCCATTTCCATTAGATACCGCCATTGTGATCTCTGCCCGAGATCCATTAGATACGGACTGCCCAACTCCATTCGACGAGTTCTGGCCATCGATGTCGGCCGACATGATGCCGCGCCTTCGCTTGAGTGGTCGCAGGGACGTATAAGTGGTCGTAGTAGCGGCTGCTGAAGAGGTGGTGCTGACTGAGACGTCGATCGAAGCTAGACGGTATTCGTCTTGTCCGTTTTCGTCCAAATCACTTAGTCGGCGGCGGCCGAGGACTTGGGACGGAGTGTAGGCGTGCGGGCGGTCGTGTGGGCCTTGAGGGACGTATAACGGTGGGAGACTGGTGGGAACCGATGGCGTCACGGACGGTGGCTGCGGGGGAGCAGCTGGGAAGGGTGGAGGGGAAATTGGGGCAAGTTCGACAGTGCTGGAAGAGGAAGCCGGAGGTTGCGGGGTGTTTGAGTGTTGGTCGGAGTTTGGGGGATCTATGGGAACTTGTTGGTTGGGGGTTCGGTCTGCCACGGTGAAATCGTATCTGGCGCGGGACCGATGTCCGTTCCCGCAGCGTTGTTGGATGGTGAGAAGCGATGAAGGTCGGATGGAAGCGAGACGGAATGCTGGCGGTCGTGTGTTAGATGAACACTGACACTGGGGAGCGGAGGCGACAGCACAGCAGCAAGGTGGTCGTGGAAGAGAATGCAGGTTGAGTTGTTGTCCGGTGGTGGTATGTATATCGACGTAGGTAAAGCTACCTAGGTAGGTAGGGAAGGTGGGCTTTCCCGGTTGCCGCTCAGATAAGGTTGTTGCTTGGTAGGGGACTTGTAGGCAGCCGGAGCCGGCATCTAGCGGATGTAACAGCGACCGAGGAGACAGCTGAGAGGCTTCAGTTACTTACTACGACGCTGCGACAGTGCGAAGAAGGTGAATGGTGTCTGTTGGTGGTCACTACCTCTACGAGCATCGACCACTGCCCTGCACCGAAGAGGGGTCAGCAAAGAGCAACCGTCATCTACCTTAGTTCTGCACTAACTAACAACACTAAAAAGAGAAGCGCGCCGATCGCGGGGAGAACCGTGTGCAGTCGTGGCCGTTATGGTAAGTAGTTGCGTACTATGGTATGTGCATTGTTGCTTGCCCGGCAATGGATGCCTCTGGATCCAATCTCGATGGTCTGGTGTGAAAGAGAGAACGAACGTTGGAAGCAGGGAGAAGTCAAGCACGTCCATGACTTACAAGTATGTGATGACGAGGTTGAGTCCAAGCTACCTGCTTCTAGTCGGGAAGTTCGGTCGGATGGAAAAAGATTTGCTTACTGCGTCGGCGGGGGTATTTCAGTATTGACTACTAGGTGGCTTCTGCTCCAAGGCTCAAGCAAACTTGAAGTTCTTGGGACTTGGGTCTGGTCGGCTGTGCAGCAACTGTTTGACTGACGGTCGGGAAGACTGAGCTAAAAACAACCTATCCAAGTCGGAATGACGAGCGTGGGCGAAACTCCGAGTGAGTCGATGGCAAACGTTACTACGGACTGGAGTTGACATATCAAGGTTTGAGTAGTAACATGGTGAGATTATTGAAAGTGTTTAATAATGCCTTGTACCTTAAACTACCGTGAATGAGCAGCGTCACCCAGTCATGTCTACCTAGCTATCCGACCAAACGGCTCGAAATAAGTACCGTATTAGCGCGGGCTTCCTACCTGTCGTTTCGAAAGGGCTGGAGGGTGGAGACCTTCGAAATCGATTTCTGGTGGGCATGAATGTTGCGGTACGCTCAGCTTACAGACCATGCTTGTTTTCCCAGAGTGTCAAGCGAACGATATTGGGCATTTGTGAGACAAAACAGTCGATTGCAGCTTTTAAGGCTGAAGTGAGGTGTTGTTTCTTCAGGGAAGAACACTGAAGCCCGGAGCTCCGCCCATCATCCATTTGGTCCTCGGGCCCCACGGGGATGGGAGCGGGACCACTAAACACCTGACCCCTGCGGTAAGTGGGGGGAGGGCTTTTACCACAGTATGTACCACTACAGTACACCTGATGCCTCGACTTTTGCAAATGGACTGAGACTCGAACGCAGCATATTTCTCTTGCTAAACCTATCTCGTTGATTCATATGAGCTCAAACTGATGACTGCTTATTGCGGCTGAAATTGAAAAAGAAAAGAAGAGGCGACTTCCGTCGATGTGAGTTTGAGAGAAAGAATGACCCTAGTAGTGATGATGTAGTGTATCTGTCGGAGCGCATGGAACACATTCCGGTTGTCGCTTGTGCCATTTTGTGTTGCGGCATCAATGAATGGTAACAGACGGGCTGTGGCCTCGACAAGTCCGGCCACAAATTCCGCCACGGCACATAGAAACAGTTTAGAATCTAAGTATGTCCAGTAATGTCAATTTTGTAGTCGTTCGTGTGAATATATATACATTGCGGCATATTGGCCCAGTTGCTCATATTACATGAGCCCTCCTGCTCTCCTACAACGAGCCGTCCTCTAACTTTTCCCCCATTTCGTCCTCCCCAAAACTCCCGTACCCAACTTCTTTGGCTTTATTTGCCCCCACCTCGTTTCTTTCTCCTCTTCTTCTTTCCAAAAGACGTAAGTCATGTCTTCCCAATGGGGACGCCTTCAGAGTGTATGTGATGTGGATTAAGCAAAGCATGAAAGCAGGAAAAAGATAAGCTAATCATAATGATGATGATGATGATGATGATGATGATGATGATGATGATGATGTCTAACGCCAGATGCCCGTGTGGCCCTCCCAACTCCGGTTTGTGCAGATATGATATGGTAATGTTGAGTTTTGCTCGATCGTGAAAAGTCGTTAAATACGAGTTGTTGTAGATGCCAAGACGAACTATTGACGATGGAGAGAGAATTGATAGAGCCATGCGTTTGAAATAAGAGTTGGGCGGACTGTGATGAGAGACTCCAGCAACAAGTGATGCCCGTAGGTGAAGGTCCAGGAATGGGGGCAAAGCTCAACGAGCCAGTCCGAGCCAAGAACTTGGTTTAAACAGCTTCCGCTCCTTCTTACTTGTCACAAGCGAGATCGCAGCGGTTGACGAGGTGGCACTTGGTACAAAAGGGCGCCGTTTAGCCCTCTTCTAAAGGAAACCGCCCTCTGGACCGCCAAACACCCCAACGCTGCCGCGCCAGCCGCATCTCTTGTCCAAAGCATCTCGGTCGATCGAACGTTGCGGCGGCGAGCCAGCGCTTCGAGGGATCATCTTGTCGCCCTGCAACGGTGACGGTGGTCGTTGTTGAGGTTGAACCTGTGTGCTGTCGGCCTCACTGTTGCTGCTGCCACGACTGCTACCGGGGCTGTTATTGGTCTGGACCAGGAGCAAGCTACTGGTGCTGCTGAGACGTTTGGTGAAATCGCTGAAGCTCAGGCGCTTGCCGCTCGACGTCGAGTGACGGTGGCTATGCTGAAGCGGCGTCGCCGCAGTCGAGTTCATCGCAGTAGCTATATCACCTTCTTCAAACGACGTCTCCGAGTGTCCTTCAAGAACGCCCATTAGTGGGCTTCCATAAGCAGCAAGCATTTCCGTCATTTGAGGTTGTGACTGCGTTCTTGCGCCAATGGATGGACGAGACCTGTGAGAATAACCGGTCTGTGGTCGAGAGGAACTGCCACCACTTCCTGATGACAAAGCGTTCAATGCGTCCGCGTTATACATCAACGGAACCCGGATCGGTTGGCGAGAGGACTGCTTCTGTGGCGAAGCCAGCTCGTTCCTTCCCGTGATGAACTCCAGTGCTCTTCGAGTAGAGGATGGAATCATGAAGCCATCCTCCGAGTCACGCTCAACCTCAGGCAAATCACTGTCTTCGTCCTCTTCGTCGATATCCTCCTCCGGGCTCGAAGCTTCGGCCACATCCCATGCACTTTTAAGTCCAGGTCGTTCTGTCGCAGGATCTGAGGTTGCAAGTGTGGCGGATCTGCTCCTAGCTTCATCCGCCTCGCGCTTCTTCCTCTTGTCATCCAATTCTCGCATCAATGCATCGAAACGAGCCAGCGAGCTTAGTTTCTCTTCTCCTGGGACATCGCGCTCCGATCCTGGAATGCAGCGCATTTGGAAGGCTCTATCCAGTATGGTCTCCCGAGGGCCTGGGGGTGAAGTGGGGTCGAGCGTCTGGTGCGGAAGCGGCGCTGGTGATTGAGAACCCACGCTGTTGTCACGTCCTCTTACGGGTGAGCTCAGTGTGGAAGACCTCCCCTGAGCGGAAGTCCAGCCCTCGATAAACTCGCCCTGGTACTCACCAATAGTGGTAGCCGGTGATGGAAGATCGGTAGGGAACATGGCCGTATAATGCTGATGCCCCAAGCCTGGGTTCATGGAGCTGGTTTGCGACGACACATCGCTGCGCTTGGAGTGTAGACTCGGGGTATCGACTAGAGTGACAGGGCGCTCGCGGCTGGTGAATAATGGTGCAAAATTCATGGGGTGAAAACTGGGTCGCGAGCTTGCGCTCCCGCTGCTTGGTCTATGTTGTTGATCGCCGGATCGGGGTGAAAACGGGTTGACAAAACTTGGCGAGGCCGGGGTGATGGGACTCAAAGGGGGCTGGGCAGCCTGCCCCTCTGGGACGACATTCGGGCGGATAAGCTGTTGGATGAAGCGAGCCCATTCGTGGAGCGAAGGGTGCGATTGGCTATCCTCACCTGCGCGAAACAGCAGTGTCGAAGGAATCGAGTCCTTCCCGGTGGTTAGACCGGCGGTCCTGCTCGAACGACGTTTGCGCATCTTCTCAGCAGCGGGATCAGGGGCGACATTGACAACCATCGTTGGGAGTACGGGCCCTTGCTTGCGGTGAGCCAGCATCTGTACCTGGCAGTCGGTTATCAAGGACACAGCGACTTGCAATGCTGGCTCCCAATCCTCCTACATGGTTGAGTGGATGTTAGAAACGCTGACCAGTTTGATAGACTAACCTCGGGCTACCACACAGGCGAACCGAGAGGGCACCGGAGCTTACCTTGGACTTGTAGATGGAAAGATACATGGTATCCGGAGACACCTTGATCTGCATCCGGGCTGGCGTAGAGCTTCGGTTGCTCTGTGATCGGCCCAGGCCAGACTGTATTTGCGGTTCCCGTAGCCCATTTCCCAGAACGACGTAGCGAGGCTATTAACCGATCAGAATTTGTCCAGACATACAAAGCTCCTCGGGCTTGAGATTCTCCAGATAGGTGCGCACCTTCCAAACCGCCCTCCCAATGATGGGGCCCCTATCGGGGGGCACGCACAGAATGCCCTCCATAACCATGGTAACTAAAAGTGTCGACTAGAATCGAAGATTGAACGAGAACCACGGAAGCGAATCGAGTGTCGATGGCGAAGCCTATGTCGTCGATATCGAGGGTGTTGAGTCGTGATGACGTTGAGTAATAGCGGGTGGTATTAAGTATTAAACGGCGCGCATTGTGAGACCAAAATGGAAGAAAAAGAAAGGCCGTCGGAGGGAAGAAGATGGTGACAACGGTGCCTCTTTTCTTTGACTGGTGTCGCTAGAAGTGGTGGCCGAGGGAAGAAGCGGGACGGTCGATCTTGATGTTCTTTTGTTTTTTTTCGACAAACAGAGAGTGCTGGGAACTCTGTTTCGCCAACGAGACTGGAGATCAAAGTACCCAGGTAGGTATGTATGTTTGTACCTGACAGGTGTATGCGCCCCGACAACCCGCTTTCCACTTGTAGGTCCTCTCGCTGTCTCACAAGGCGAGGATTAGGGTCCAAGGATTATTTGGGGAGTCTGATCTATATGGAAGTATTAGGACGTGCAGCCATGAAGGACGTGGGCAGCAAGCGAGACAAATACGTTAGGAAAGGTGGTAAGGCACATAGGCACGGGCAGTGAATGGAAGTGAGGAAAGCGAAAAGGGCAGCGGAGCGAAATTAATGAAGGAGGAGAAATCCACCTGGGGAGAGTTTTAGTGTAGAGGCAGGAGGAGCAGAGGGTGTGGGGCAGGCGATATACTGCGCAGTACTAGAGCACCTACCCTACCAGGTATGTACACTAGTGCACTCAGGGCACTGCAGGTAAAAGATGCGTCGTCGGTCTCCAGTCTCCAGCGAGTCTCCAGCTGCGAGGTCCGTCGATTTTCTTTGGTCGATTTGCGCCAAGACCGATGTGATGCTCCAAGGATGGGGATTCCTCAAGGTCTAGCGCAGGGCGGCGCAGAATTCGAAAAAGAAGAAAAGAGTGGAAATGGGACCTGTACCCAGGAGTTCCAGGGGAACCTTGCTTCTGGATGGTCGACCACCGACACTGCATTGCCCGGGGTCCGGCTGGACCGATCGTCGACTTGTACACTGCAGGTACAATATCACGGAACCACGGTGGAGAGTGACGGGGAGTGACGGACGCTCAGCTGTGGAAAATCATTGCTGTGTCTGCTCGGTGCTCACCCCACCACTGCTGGTCTGCTGCACTGCATTTGCCCAACACACACACACGCACACACACACACACACATCTGTTCCTGGATTTCCTGTGCATAGAGGTAGAGGTAGGGAGGTACCATAGTACTTCAGGTTATCAGGTAGACACGATAAGGTAGGTAGGTACTTGGTATTGTTAGTTGTTGATGTTGATAAACCTCGCGTCCTGCAAGCCATCCATCATTGACTGGGTTTTATATTGAACGCAATAGCCTTTCATCATCATTGTTCATAGCCCATGGATCTTTCGGTTACCGGCAAACTTCGGAAGCTCTTCTACCTGCACTCAAGATTGTCATCCCAGTGGAGCATGATGGGAGCATCGCCAGCATCCACTCTTGGCTTGTTGCTCGGACTCTTTGTCTCCTTGCCTGGACCATGTCCCGCGCAGTATCTGCGGAGAGGATGGTGATCCAAAGGCCAGCGACATTGTGAGCCGAGGCACAAACACCCAATAGTAGTTGCCGCCGTTCGGGCTTTCTCAGTGCCTTGCAAAGTTGCTCTCTGCTGTTTGGGTTGAAAAAGTCCACATGAGAACTCCGGTCTCCGACGTCTTCATCGTGAAAGAGGAGTGGAATAGGTACAAAGATAGGTACCTCGAGAGACAGTCTGCAAGAACAAGTACCAAGAGGCACAACCTTCCACATCTCGGCGATACGGTTTCAGATGGAGGATACGAACAGTGGAGAGACAAGTGACCATGAGGACTACAACATTGATGCAAGAGGAGAGAGGAAAGGGGAGGCCAGCTGGGTGCCTATTGGATGCACAGACCTCCAAGACCTTCCAGTACGACCCAAGCCAACAGAAGAGTGTTAGTAGTGTCCATACGGGACCTTCAGGTACCGCGAACAGTGCAAACTCCTGCAAAGCCCTCGAGAGGAAAAACCCTCTGGACCCAGCACCCAATAATCCCGTGCCATGACCTGGGATCCGTTGCGGTAAACTAGATGTGGTCAAGTCACTCCTGCGGGATGGCTCATGGCTCGCCTGGCCTCGCCTGGTTTCCCCTGGGCCCCAAGACATGAACAAGACAAAGGCCACCAACGACCAGCCGGGAACCGGCGAGGACATCTGGCTAGGATTCGGCCCTCAATGTTTGCGCAATCATCGTCCACCATCACCTTCTTCTTCTTCATCATCATCGTGTCCATCCTTCGATCAGTGTGCCAGCATAGGCGAAGCAAGGGAAGGACGGGAGATCACTGCATGCCGTCAGCAAAGTCCGTGTCCATGGACATAACATGTCATGTTAATGCTCCGATGCAACTTGGACAAAGCATTTCCTTCCATTTCCCTTCGATGAATCTACGGAGAACCGGGCAGAGCGGAGCGGACACATGGATCAACGCCATGATTTGATGTAAATCAGGACGGGAAACTCAAACCCCCGCATATTGCGCCTTTCGCTACCACTATCCTTCTGTCGGTTGGGGGTTTCATCACGGGGAGCATTCCACTAACTCGCATTTCTGCCAGTGATCTAGTTGGCAAGTGAAGCGACATGTGTGATGGGGAATCTACCTACATCAAGAGCTCTTTGGAGTCCTTTTAAATCACACATTTCGCTTCACTTGCCATCTTCTTGTCTCCCCGTCCATGGGTATTCAGGAGACTTATCGCTGAAAAGGGGAAAAGGATACTTTCCATTTGTGCGCCCCAAAGTCCCCTGTCTGAGACTATTCCGCTCCGGGTACGGAGGAGTCTCGCACCAGATGGCTGGTCCGCCCCCCTGGTCCAAGGCCATGTGGCTGACGACACCGCATGGGCATCACGGATCTGATCTGTGTGTACACTATTCTCTAGCTTCTGCAATGCAAGAAACGCGTGCACTTCGGTCTCGACACGAGGGACCCAGAACCACACCGTCGGATACAGCTATCTGCCTTTCTCCAGGACTCAGGAGCCTCTAGTAGGCCAAAAGAAAAGCGGGTAGGAAGCAGAAGGATGTTGATCATTGCAATGTCTTTGGAGAACCGGTCGACCGGGTTTAGCTATACCGAGATGAGCTGGCGTGTGCATCTGCAGACCCCAGCTTTGCCAGCTTACCGCCTCCCTGAAAAGCGGTATCAACATAAAGGCCTATGGCCCTGATATGCACAAAGTGAATGAGAGAGGAAAAAACGGCGGCCGATCGAGCCGTCCTGAAACCCTTCATGACGGATGGGCACGGAAAAGGCGAGATGGTTGTCACATCCACCAACGTTGTGATGTTGGTGCCAGGCGAAGCTGGGCAAGCCAGGGAGCTCAAGGTGAGGCGCAAAGGTAATCTCCTCAAGATGGCCAATCCAGCTGTTTACTCCAGAGCTCCTGAACATCAATGGAACTTCCATGGAACTTCCATGGAAGCACTTTAATCTGTAGATCGGGAGCACAATACCGGATGGTGAGCCCGGTGGTGCGGTATGACAACATGGTACTCGTCGTCTTGTGACCTGCAATTGATTGTGATACAAGTCTTGCAGCTAGAAGGACGAAGACCGGGCTGGCATCTTTCCCTAACTGGCAGACATCTTCTTTCCGGACTATGTAGAGTCTAAGAGTTCCCATTATAGCACTTCAAGGTCAAACACCAGCTGCAACTTTAGTGTTTTTGCTTATTATCGACTGGCCACTATGCCCGACTCGTAAATACTATCTGGACATGTCCGTTCTCACAACCAAAGATGAAGACTGACATGTGGTGTCATTGGCCATTATACCGTGACGTGCTGATGGCTGGTGACCCGTCATCACAGCACTGTGCCACAACGAGCCGGAGCCCACAACGGCACTGCACTCACTGAAGGGTGTTGTTAACAAGGGTCAGGGGTCGTTTATGCCGTTCATCTCGAATCCGCTGTCTCTTCGGTCCAATGTTTACACAACTTTATTCCTTTCTATCCATTCGGTCCATCCATCTCACATCATCCGTACTTGACGAGACTTCTCTACACTAAACGCGTTATTTTTCCTCTTTGATTCTACTCCATACTGGCCTCGAACCGCGCGAACTCGAGAGTCATAGATGCGGGCGGATACTGCAGCTTGAATCGTACGATCAGTCACGATACTGGGGAGATAAAATGAAAGACCATTCACGCCCTCCATACTGAATCCATTTCATCCCATTCGGGTTTCAAACGGAAATATCAAGGAGTTAGACTATGGCTGAACTGGAGCCCCTTCTGGATATGTGCGAAGATGTCGTACCTAGGACAAACTGATGATCGGTACGTCTTTTTTCGGCATCATCTTGTCTTCCGGATACCTAATACCCTTTTTTCCCCAGCAGGGCCATCAGGCAGTTGGCGTGTAAATGTAGTGTACCAAGAGAACAAACGGTTCACGTCGCAAAAGGGGGTCCGGAAGACTGCCGTGGAGCCGGAGGCTCCGCAGTCGGCTCTTCGCGGATGGGGCCCCGATGGGTCCTCCGAATGGTGACAAGACACTTTATTCTTGTGCAGAGGAGCCGCTCGCCAGTGTCACTGTTGCCGCGGCGCCGCTTCGGTCGCCCAACCCCTCCTCACCCTGCCCCTTCGCCGACTCTCCTCGCAAGCAAGCAACACATCATCATTTCAGACAGACAAAAACGGCCACATCGCTGCGCCCTCCCAAAAAATTTCTCTCCATCAAAAATATCCTCTCTGCGTCAGGCGGAGAACCCGAAAATGGTGCCATAGAGTGATGTTCGGGCGTCCGACAGAAACCACACTATCGGTTTTCCTTTTTGTTTTTCTTCTATACGACAGCGGATACACAACACTACTGGCGACTGGCAAGACCTCTAGGTCTGGAGATAATCTCATCACCGCCGTTGTGGCGAATAGATGGACCGCACCCGAATAACAGGGCCCCTCACTCACACAAAATCGTCGCTTCGGGTACCCTGACCAGACGGCAGGGTCCGGGACAAGCCGCAAAGTTTGATGTTTTATTTTCATTGCCCATGTGTTTTTCCTCCACCACGTGCTTCGTTTCGAAAGCTCGGGTGTGAATCATCATTCCTATTATTCTTTCCCCTCCTCCTTTGACACTTCATCTGTCGCCGGAGCTTACATATCACCAAGCGTCGTTATCCCCGGGTTGCTCGGAGAGAAAGGCCGAATCTACTGTCGTGTAACCCGACGTTACTGCATCCGTTCCAGATTGATAAAGTGTGCCAGATCTCGGATCCATCTCTAGTGTATCGCGGCCACACTTCCGGATCTAATATACGCTGCACTTTCCTCTTCTGCTAAAATCCTATCTTCGGCCGTCACTCGTCACGACTTGTCCAAATGAAAATCCCCAAAATGTGAAAAAGACAGCCAATGAAATGGAGCCGAACAGCCGCGACGAGCACGACTGAGCGGCGAGACCCAAACTGCGGCCATTGTCACTTTTTCATCACCCAGCGGTAGAACAGGCCAATCCCAAACTTGTCAAGTCCCTCGAGAGACGAAAGTTTGCCACGTCTGTCTTAAAAGCCGATTGTCTGCAGCACGTTGTCAAGGCACCGTCGCAATGGTATAGGCCGCTAGAAGTCGAAGCTACTGCAGGTGAAACTGATTTGGGAATCTTGGGAAAAGAGAGAGGGAAAGACTAGGGCCAAACGATGTAACCGTAGCATTTGCTTTGACTTTATGTTGCATTCGCCCATTCTTTCTTTTCTTTTCTCCGAGCCGCCGCTCCCTACCGATGGCCAATTGACACAATTGGTTTGAACCAGAACCTGAAAAAGACGAAGAGAGCAACAACAGAAAAGCGAGCGAGAAAGACAACACCAAGAAGGGCTTCATCTCCATAGCCTCTTTTCGAGAAAGGGACAGACTACATATTTCGCCGACGGTGATCAAAAGGACTCTTTACTTGGCCTAGCCCAGCCTCGGGGTCACAGAGCTTTCAGGTGTACATTTTGTGTTGTTGAAAGTACATACACAGCGCAAGTGCCTTATCAAACAAACAATGTTCTCGTGGTGTACTGTGCTTGGTCAGAACCCATATCAACGGGCTAGTTCGTCGATTGCATCCTCTCCTGCAATCGCTATGATCGACGATTCGTGCCCGCCCCCCAATACCGACTACGACCACGCAGTAGTGTAGCTTAGCGCTCGTCATTTCTTTCTTTTCTGGATTTGTCTCACTTTTCTTCTTCTTTTTCTTCTTTTTCTTCCTTTTCTTCTTTGTTTCTGTTACTTTGGGATTTTTGGTGAGATCGATGGCGCTGATGTATCTCTCATTCCTCGCATGCTTTTGTGGCTTCTCTGAATCCGATGAAGTTCCTCTACAATGATGGTAGCCTAGCCGCGTTTCCACAACTGTCCCCGCATTTCAATATTCAGCCACGACGGCGCGGACAGCTAGGTCGCCGACGACCTCTTCTTGACTTAGCTGCACGGCAGTCCAGTCACTTGACCGATTTCGCAATCTCGAGACAGCTCTTCAGGCTGAAAGAGGAAAGCAAAACCGGGAGTCCAAAATTTTTTCTCAACCAGCTCCCACGCAAGGGAGGAGACATCACAAGATCTCGGAGGCCTCTCTGAAGCTCACTCACCTACCCATCATCGTTTGTTAGGACCAAAGGATTCGTACACTACATATATACTGTGTCTAATGTGGTTGTGTGGGTAAAGAGCAAGGCATGGTTCCCCCAACTTCAGTTCCAACTGCTGGTATACCCATGTTATCGCCGACCTCGCCTAACCCAAACCACCACGTCTACCATCACGCCGCCGCCTTCCCATTCTCGAGCGCTTTCAGTAGACTGCGGTATCCCTCGTTTGCCTAAAATTACCTGGTGGATGCGCCACATCCGCAATCTGGGACACGCCCCCTCAACTACTGCGAGTATACTTCCCGTTAGCCTGTGCGACGATCTACGTACTTACCAAAAGAACAATGCCTGAGCCTGGTTCGCACTGACTCTTGCTTTCCATGCTCTTGCTATTGAGAGCTTCTCATGACAGATACACATCCAACTGAATTGTTTGCCCTCAACAGATAGCCATCAGGATACCAATCAAGAACTGCCGAAGGTCCTGTTCGGCGTTATGAACTCATGATATAGACCGGAAGCTAACCCACCCGAACGGCGCGCCCCCCACCCCCAGGTTCCCCCAAGCTTGCCAAGCTTGTCCCCAGCTCTTCCAAGCGTGAAGCCCCCAAGAGAAAAGAGGACAAGCAACAAGCAACATCCAAGCAAACGACATACACAAACGTGGGGTAAGAATGAGAAGTTGAGAAAGAGCCGGAGACAATCCCTATTTTGGAAAGACAGAGCGAAAGGGACTTTGGTTGGGGAAAATCAAGCGTGAGACCTGGACCCTGAGAGCCCGTTGTTTTTCCAACTTTAATCTCGAGCATTTGAACCACCATACAGGCGAGACCAGGCGAGCCTACAAAATGCGAGTGAGGATAGGCAAGAGACCAGTGAGCGAGTTTTCCGCAATGAGTTTGGTGTAACGAAGAAAAGAATTTGTGGGACCGGTATATACGGCCGGTGTTGCTTGTTGAGTTCCTAGCTCTCACGTCGTGAGTGAATAATGTATAAAAGCTGAGAGTTGAGACCGGTATAAGTGAACTGACATGGTTGGTTGGTCCCTTACTTGAGGGTTTCTCAACTCAGTAGGCACTTTCAGTACTGCTTCATCAGATACTCTTTACCGTGTGCTTACCTGTATCCACTTCACCTCAGCAAGCACCTTGCATGTCTCTCTTCATTCAACATGTCTGACCTGTCACATGGGCCAGTCGTGACTTCACACTCGTTGTTGCTCAAAAGGATGGATTCTTGCTGATTGGGTACTCATTCGTTGACGGAACCGTTGCGCACAATGGCATCAGCTTCCTTTCTGGGCTTCTGGATGGATGTCAGCAGTGGAAACCCATACATAGTAGGCGTAGTGAAATAGGTAGGTAGACTGACAGGCACTCTATCGATTGGTTGCCGTCTTCAGATCAAGTACCTACCTACCTAGTTTGTTGAGCGGAATGACTCCGTCATTGTATCGACCACCCACTCGTTCTCTCTTCTCATCCTTCAGTTCCCCCCCCCCCCTCGCAAGAATCCCGGATACGCATCTCGGCCGTCCTCTGGAATGCAGATGTCAATATGTCTTGGCATGAAGCCATAGAAAGTGCGTTGCGTTGCATGCATATGCACTGCACGTATCCACTCATCCATCCATACTGGACATCAATCCTTTGATCCTTCCTTCCTTCCTTCCTTCCTTCCTTCCTTCTTTCATTCGTCTTCCGTCGTGTTCTTCCCAATTAAGCACTTCGTCTCCTTCTCCTCGTCTTCGATGATTCCTTCCTTCGTAAAGCCATGGCTACAATAAAATGTTACATGCCTTTCGAGGAAGGACCGCCGAGTGTCAAGGCTGACTGCAGGGTAACCTCAAGGTAGAGATACCTAAAGTAATATTGATGCAGCCGAGGATGGAGAAGGAAGGAACCAAGAAAAAGGAAGGACACACCTATGTACATTCGAAACAAGGAAGGGTTACGTGCGCGGTCGTGTACCTGCGTGACCTGCCCCCAGACACGTTCTTGGGCAGCACATGGCGGCGATACCTATGCAAACCCTGAGGGAGAAATCACACACATTTCAGAAAGGGAGGTTGACCGGTTTCCCGTTATTGCCTGTGTGGTAAGGTGAGCATCAACCAGTAGTGATGATGATACATACGGGACAGCATCAGGCGGCTCTGTTTGGTTGCTTGTGTAAATAAACGTTGTGTGACCTCGGTAGTTAGTTTTATTGGCCAGCCGCACAAGATTAGAAGAATTGATATCCATCATTTTTTGGCCCTCGACTTTGGTGTGAGGAAGCGAGGTCATCACCATCCATCAAGAAACAGTTTGAAAGACGTGGACGATCGGTAGCCTGTCATTCTGTCAACCCCCCTTCCTTCTGGTCCTCACCTTGTCATTTTTCAATTCTTCTTTTTCCTTTTGGAGACACGGACGGCAGTTAACCACATTACAATCTTGAATTCCACTCTTAACCGCGAATAGATAGATATCTACATAATCACATTGGCACATCGTATCGTGAACAGGATCATATCATCTACCTTATACCGGGCCGACATGAACCCCAGGCCGGGGCAGGCCAGGCATGGGGTAACTTGGACCTTCCAAACACCACTCAAGCGACCTCAACCTAAGACTGGCTCGCTTAGTTTCTACAGAAGAAAAAAGAAATTCCGAAAAGCGCCTGAAGGAGTTAAATAAGCGAAGCGTGACAAGATCCTTCCCGCCTTTCTTCCTTCTTTCTTTTCCTCTTCACGAGCCGGACCGTCTTTCGAAGAACAAGTGAAACGTTAGCGAGTCCAATCTAGTGCAAGCACAATGGAAGCGAACCGGTTGTGATCTTCTCTTGGTTACGTAGCGTAGACTCGTATGTACCGTATAAACCCTGTGTAGCATACGGGTAAAGCTTAAGGCTCTGTGATACTGGGCAAGGATCGATGTCATGTGTATCCTTCCTTCCTTGAGTATAGTTTCCATGTAGGTGGGTAGTTCTGCTATCGACAAAGAGTCAATTGCAACTCGCCAGTCAGCTTGTGGCTTGCAAAGGCTTGTTGGGGTAGGTAGTGACCTCCACCTCGTTCGTCCGTCAGGACGCCAAACCTTGCTTGCCATTCGGATACTACGGCATGATCACCACTAGCACTTCCACACTCCCCTTCTTCGCCTCCATCCTTCACTTCAATTGCAACATTGACACATCGCCCGTGGGTGATAGACGAAGCTAAATTGCGGCCCGCGCCTATGTGTCTTGGATCACATAACGGGCGATCATATGTCGTTCTGTCGTTACAGTACCCGTCTAGGTAGGTAGTCCATGTTGTTGGCCGTTTTCGTTAAAAGTCACAAAATAGAGTGACGTGTCTTAGCGAAAGGAACCCTGACGGAACGGACGGACTCGCTACTGTCCACCCGCAGCTGCCAATAACAGAACCTGTCCGCAGCGAGCTGGTCACCAATCGAATAGGAAAGCAGTTGGTGATGCTACCTTCTACTTGCTAGTGTTCCTAGGGAAGAAAGCGCAGATGCAGGTATAAGGGGGTCTGTGTGTTGTCTTCGCGATCGGGATATCGACAAAAGTGGACAGCTGAATGACAGGCAGATCAACCGACTTTGGAGAACTCAGCTGGGGTCTGGTCGATGCTGAACTTCTAGCCAAGTGACTGATCGATGTTGGTTCTTTTTTGTGGGGTGTATTGAACCGACTTGCCAATGCTTTGAATACCTACCTTCTTACCCTGTAATAACTATCAACACTTGTGCTATGCTATATGTCTTGTGAATCTCTTTCTTCCCCCAACGCCATTTTACAGGTATTTTTCATACAGTAGTACCATTCAGGTCCCGCATATTGCCCTAACCAAGCCCTTCAAGACAAACAACCCGGCCCATCTGTCTCCCCAGCTGGGACAATCATTCCCTTGGAGAGACTGCGGCAACCAATTCCCGCCTCCTGGGTGGGACTTGGGACTTCTAGTCTCGCTCAATCTTGATACCCGGCTTAGTTTCGGCGTCCTTTTGATTATCCTACATCAGAATGGGAGCCAAGACCGCCTTGGCCTCATCGTTCAGCCTCTCACTGGCATACTTGGTGATCAAACCATTGTGTGCCTTGTCCGATGCCTTCAAGAAGTCTCCAACCCATTGCTGAACATCGGTAATCTCAGGAAACTCGTCCCTCGGAGGCCGCTTGCAGGTGCTGAGCGGGGTGAATCCGATACCGAACCCGATATCATCCACGTCGGCCTCGTTGAGGATCTCGTCACCAGCACCAGCGGAAACCTTGGGCGGGTTCTTGAGGAGCTCGAGGAGGGCGTTGCAGGTGAAGCCCCAGCCCTTCATGTAGCGCTCGGCAAACGCTTTGGACTCGACCAGTGTCTTGCTGTAGGAGATGACGGCAAGCTTACGGTCGCTAGGACGAGCGAACTCGCGAGTGGTGGGAATCACGACTTGGAGATAGAACGGCGTGAAGACGCCAGACTGGATGGTTTCGGCATGCTTGATGAAATAGTCAGTTCCCAGCCCAGCCTCTCCAGAGCGAGCCGAGACAAGATGGTAGAAGCTAGCAACACGAGTCTTGTACGAGTCCGAGGGGTTCTTCTGCAACTTTGTGAAGATGAGAGTAAGGATAGTGCCGAAGTAGGGTTCCAGAACCGATCTTTTCAATGATTAGCTTACTCGTGGTCCTTGAGAGAGTTTGGGGGACGTTGTGACTTACGCGGGAAACGAGCAAATGACAGATTCGAGGATATCGAAAGCGTTCTGGTCCGTCTTCTTTCCATTCAGAAGACTTTGGAAGATGGAAAGAATGGGCTCGAGCTTGTTCTCTTTGACAATCTCCTCTGTAGCCTTCGGGATGATAGCTGCGATAAACTTAGCAAGGGGAGGAATGTTACCCCTAGTCTCCCAGGGACCGGGGGCGAGAACAGCATCGATGAGCGCTTTAAAATCTCCAGGAATAGAGCCAGATTTGTTGAGATCCAAAAGCTGAGTGAAAATCTGGAACACATAGGGCACGAATTCTGTAACATCCTCATTGAGGATGTAGGTGAAAGGCGCCCATAGGCGGGATAGCAGGTCGACTTGAGGGGCGTTGCTGCAATACCTGACAATTGCACCAATAGCTTCGAAGTGGAAGTAGTAGAACCGAGGGTTACTGGGGTTTTCCTTGATAACATTGGTGATGTTGATGAGGTGATCCAGAATGTTATCGATGTCGCACTCCAAAACACCGTCCTTGATCACGATCAGAACTCTCATGATGCACCTCATGAGGAACTCGTTCTCCTGTAGCTTGGCGGCCGAAGTGTCCTTCTCAACCAAGGCAAACAGATGCTGTAGAAGGTCCTTGGCATACGGCTGAATGTCGGCCCGTGACAAGATATGCTGTCCCTGATCATCGGTGAGGAAGAGGACCCTCTCCAAGGTGGTGGCCGCGTATGTGTAAACGACGTAGTTGGGTGAAGCCAAGTTCTGAATGAGAGGGTTAATAGCGCCACCCCACTGTTCCTTGCTTAGCTGACTCCTGAAGTTGTACAGAAATTTGATGGCGTCGACCTTGGGGATGGGCTCGCCGCCGGTGGCAACCAAGTCGGCCGCAATGTGCTGCTGGAAGAAATCAATAACGTTAACAAAGCTGTTGACGGTCTTGACACCCTGGGCCGCCGTGACAGCTCCCTTGGCGGCGATGGCCAAGAAGAGGTAGACAGCAGTGTCCTTGGCCTTCCAGTCGGTCTTGCCCATCTCCAGGTAGTGGTTAATGTACTTGGACACGACCTGTGTCACAAGGGCCTCAAAGTCGTCGAGGAGCTTTCTCAGGAAGTCAGTAGCCGCCTTCCTTCGCGAATCGGTATCTGAACCCTCAAGATCACGACGGATGAACTCGATAGGCTCGTCTTCAAAAAGCTCAATGTCAGACTCTCTGAGTGTCACGTTGGGAAGAATAACCTTCTCAACAATGGTACCCAGGATCTCCTCGTTATTGAAAATTTGGGCATGGCGGTGGACGGACGCGACCGCAGTAAGGAAGTGGAGCGCCTTGCTGACAAGAACATCGTACCGCTTCTGGGGGCCAACACTCGACAAGACGTTCCACACGTTACTTGTAAAGTCCTGTACGTAGCCGCCGAAGTCGTCGTCGTATTTCGTGACAAAGAGGTGCAGGGCGTCACAAATATCCGATTTGAGGATCTCGATCGGTGTCGCCTCGTCCTCCTCGTCGTCAAACAGGGGGTTTGCGTAGCTCAGGTATTTGTGAAGGACCATGGTGATGGGCTGTAGGTTCGTCTCGATGATGGGGGGCAAATCCTGGCATGAAAGGTCAAAGAAGATTCTTGTCAAGAGACTCATGGTTTCAAGCCAGCCCTTCAGTGCCTTCTCGTTGGTCTTGTTTGCTTCAATTTGTTGGTCGGCAACGCCCAGCATCTGGATAAAGGAGTCGCCAAAGGTATTGACAACATGGTTGACTTCGATGTTGAGGGCGTTTGAGGAAAACAGCGGACGCCAGCGGGCGAAGATGGAGTGTGCTACTTCTAAGACGCCGTTTGTGACCTTGGGGTCAGTGGTGGACAGGCGGCTGACAAGATCCTGGGTCAAGGTATCCCAGCGCTCCCAGAAATCGGAATCGGCAATGATGCTGATGGCTTCTCCGAGCTGGGTCTGTATCGTAGGGGGAGAGGAAATCATGAGACCGACGAGCTCCTGCTTGATGGTGGCAACCTCATCCGCGGGTAGTTTGTAGTTGCCCTCCTCGTCGACATAGTTGTGGCGGATGAAGTTCTTGAACGCGAGGGCGGCGGCAAGGCGAATGTTGCTCGGTTGAGCGTCGTTGGCCACGATGCTAAGGAGGGATAACGAGTATTTGGGCTTCTTTGCCTCTTCCTTCAAGGCGGTCTCGGCTGTGAAGAGGTAAAAGTCAGCAATCGATGAGCCCTTGAAGCCCTGCGGCTAGAGCTTCCCTGGGGGCTTTACGGTGACTGTAGTCGAGTCGGGGTGTGTAAGGCTGGCTGCTTACCTTTGCGATGGTGTCGCGCGTCAAGAGTTGCCTGAAGCAGTTGTGCGAGGTGGTCGAGATTGGCTGCCATGGTGGGCGAGCGCTCTGTGTGTGGTTCGGTGTGGTGGTGGTGGTGGTGGTGTTGGTGGTGTTGATGTTATGATCTTGTATCGAGGGAGGGAGAGACAGTGAGATGGAGGAGGGACCGTGACGCGGAAACGGCTTGCAGATGCAGAGAATGGACGTCGGCCTAGGTACGTAGAGCAAGAGCAAGTTGGGGAGGTCGCGTAAAGATTCGAGTTTGTGGAATTCTTGGTTGTGTTGGCGACTTCGTTCGGGGGAATTGGGGTGACTAGGATAGGTTGGATGTTGACTTGGGAGACGGAAGTAGTGACGGGAAATCTAGGTACAGAAACAAACTGAACTGAACGTGGAGCGCGACGACCACGACACTTCAGTTGACAAGCGTGCCGGCGAAGAAGAACTGGAACTGGACCTCCCCGTCTGGGACTGGAACTCAAAAGAAGCCCACGACGTCTTGCAGGTGGGGCTCGTCCCGGTTGCCTGCGCCGGAGGGTGGGACACGCTTGCTACATCAGTCGGATTTGCTTTAAGCTTTGGCCAATCAGACGGCCGTATGGAGGTGGGGTCGCGTTGACATTCCCGTCGCTTTTTCAATGAAACTTTGAAGCTTTTGTCGCAACCATTGCACTTTCTGGAATTGGGAGGAAAGGTTGTACTTGATACCTCCCGCTACTCAAGGTTGTTAGAGATGATGATTTGGAGCTTGGAGAGTCAGTGGCAACTTGGTTCACATTCGGCTGATCATGACATTTAGTTATTACTATGATGCCCTTCTCAAAAACCATTGCTGGAAGCTACCATCAACTACCTAGTCTAGGTACTCGAAGCAACGTGAAAAATGCCGTGGATGCAGACAGACGGGTGATTTCAAACTGTGACATCAGAAAAGCATGAACTGCTAGCCTCTCCACATGTACACCTCTGCTGAATCTGTAACCTACCTATGTACCTCTAGTGTACACACACAGCACGGACCGTCCGGTCTTATGGCGCGGCAGACGTTATCTTGGATCTAAAGACGGGGAAGCTTCCGATCAGAAGCTGTTGAAGGGAAGCCTCCGTCCCATGCGCGCTATCAGTGGGGCAGCCAATGACTGAACGTGCGCAAAAAGACTTTCTTCTTTCTTTCGTTCATTGCAAGCAACCCCCCGGAATCCGCCCCAGCTCAATCTACGTTTGAAGGTTGTGGTCCCTTCTCCTTTTCTTTCTTTTTTTTTTGTTTTTTCTTTTGACTTTGACTTTGACAGCACAGTCACTTCAGTTCAGTTTCATCTGAGTAACACTTCAGATTCCATCCAACTCAACATTCTTGATCGCTCACCGACTGGTAATTGGAACAAAAAGACGCAATCCCATCGGCAGTCTAGCGACCCAACATCAGGCCGTGGTTAATACCCATTACCTTAAAGGTACCTTGCCTCTTGGTTTCCTACCATCAAGAGCTCCTAGTACCAGCCAAGGTGGAAGCTACCTACCTACCTAGAGGCTAAAAAAGGCGGGACTCCAGCTCGCGCTCTTGTTGGGTCATTCAGGTTGTTGCCCACCAAGACATTGTGCAGGTGTTGGGCTTCAAGTGTCATCCATATCACGTCCCGTCAGCCAGCTACAACTGCCCATCATCATCGTCATCATCGTCAAACACCTCAAGGTCATCGTCCGTCCGGCGCATGTACACATCGACTCTGGCCTCTGGTACGAACTGCAGCCACCAAGCTTCAACCAACCGCGACCGCCCAAACCGACTCGTCAACTGCCCGATCGTCCGAACCCTCAAACCAGCTACAGGCAACTCTACCTACCGTGAGCCCCTCGACGGTACGACGTGACTACACGGTACTGGCCCGACTCGCCCGATTCGGTTCAAGTTTGCCCATCGTCAACAAGGGCTTAGGTTGCGCTCCATCAATCGCACCCCGGCCTCCCATCTGCGTAGCTGCCTAGTAGCTGGCCGTAGAGGTACCCGGCCTGCCCTGCCGTCGCGTCCCATCCTGCGATTGGCACCAGGCACTTTATGTACAGGTAGCAGTCGACACCTGGTAAGGAAACTCTCATGGCACTCCCGTTCGTGTCTCCATCCTTCACCCCCCCCTCCTCCGGCACCCGAACCACATCCCGCCAAAAAGAGAAAAAAAAAGTCACCTCACGCAACACAAGACCGGGGTCTTCCTTTTCTTTTCCCTTCAAGATTCCCTTCCATCTCTTGATCATCTCCCTTCTATCGCACATTATCAATCCCATACCACCTACATACTATACCTCATCTCCATGTGTCTCTCCCCAACATCCCACACACTACTCCCCCCTTTCCTGCTTCTTGTTGGGGATGTCCACCCTCTTCTACACTACCACAGCCGTACCGGTCACCAGGTCAATACCTCACTATCCATCCCATGACTTTCTCTTGTTCCGCTCCATCAGTCTTCAGCCCTTCACGTCGGTACCGCTCCGTACAGAATTCCACCCCTTGCCACGTACCCTGTCGCTCCCGGACCTGCCTGACCTGCTCGACCTGCATGCGGCTCCTGCAAGTTCCTGCAGGGCTACCGCTCACTAAACCCGCTGCCACTTGTCCCCCGTTCTTGGCGCGCGTCTCCCAACAGCTTCTAGATAAAATCTAGTTTGTTTCTCTGGACTGCACCGAATCGCTCGTGGCCCTCTCCTTCTTCAACCACAACCTCCATGTCCTACCCATTGCTGACATGTTGCGCCGATTAGCTTCTGTAAGGCACACCAACGGCCGCGGGACCCCCGACGACCAGGAGCCCATGTCCCCCTCGCCTGGAGATGATGTTCCCCACCCGGAGACGACCAAGAGTGCATCTGGAGGGCTTGCCAGCGTCTTCAAGGGGTTGGCTGGCGGAAAGCTAACCAAGTCACCACCCCCTCTCCAACCGCCCATGGCCACCATGACGACTGTTGCTTCTCAGCCCTCTCGCGATCGCTTCGATGACTTGCCCGTCACGCCCGTCTTGCGTGGCCTCCCCCCGGAGCACATGGAGCATTTTGCGCGGTTGAAGACGGGGCAGTTGAACGACCGCATTGCCGGAGCAAATGCTCTTCGTTATGCGATTACCGACTATCCCTTGAATCCCGTAAGCAAAGCCCCAACTTGCTCGTGGCGTAAACACCGTTACTAATGCACAGGCCTAGATTATGGAGGTATGGAATGCCGCAAAGGACCTAATCGATGGTGACAAGCCAGAGAACGCTCGGGTTGCTGGATGGAGGCTGCTGACCGAGTGCGTCAAAGACACGTCTGCCACGGATTTTGAACGGAGAGAATATTTCCGGACTCTGACTGCACAAACCGCCCACCCCGACGACTTCCCTCTGCAGCTAGAAGCATTAGAATATCTCACCAACCGTGGTCGGAACGTCGCGGGCTTCTACTACGACATTTTTCCCTTACTGACTGTGTGGCTGGCCAATACCTTCGATGCTGCCAGACTTGCTAGGAGGGCCAACAAATCGGCCAAGGGAAAGACTCTAGTGACAGTCGAGGACCAAAGTTTCTCGCGCTTATTCGCCCTCATCCGAGATGTTGTCAAGTTCAACTTCAAATACGCCTCGGACGCTGCCGTTGGTCGATTGATGGACAACCTGCTAGAAATATGTAACAGGACAAGCCAAGAAGATGATCTGGCTGCTTGCATCAGCGTCATTGATGCCATGGTCACCTTTGGCTCGGTCCCCAACGGAAAACTGAAAGATTGCATTCAGGTCCTGAGCTCCATCCATTGTTTGGTTCCCAGCCGGCAAAAGGATGCTTGGCATACGCTCTCTAATATTTGCAAGTCGCATCACGGTCAATCCACCGTAAGGATTCTGTTGGACGTATTGCGCAACGCTCCGGCTGCTCCTGACAAAGAAAGGGATAGGGACGTGATCCGGGATATCAGAGGTGCGCTTACCGTCTTGAAGAAGCTTCTTGGGAAATCTGCCGAAAAGGGCTATCCAGGTGTTCCATTGGCGCTGCTGGTTGACGGACTGGCCAACGTCTGCACGAGTAGTTCCTCTAGGGTCTCCACTGAGATCCTGAGGCTGGTCAACTCTCTGTTCGACGATGGCGATGGAATCATCAATCCTCTGATCGCCGAAGAGCACTGGTCGCCAATCTTTTCCGTGGCTGCTCAGTGTGCCGCTAAGAGCGTCCCGTCGGCCCTGAAAGATGTAGATCCGTCGATCCCGCAATCATCCGCTCCGAAAGACGATTCTGAGGGCGGGGATAACATCAACTATCAGCTCAGAACATTCATCAATCGCGTCGAAAAGCTGCTGACGGAAGAGAAAACCGATTTCTTTCAGCGGGAGGAGTGCATGAGATTCCTTGCCGAGGTGCACCACGTCCTGCCGGATTCTGCTGCGGCACTTTTGCTTGATCATCTTAAAAAATTTCGCAGCTGCTATCCATCCGAAGTCGACTGGAAGAAGAACCTTGAGCTTGTCTTGGAAGGCATCTATCTTGATCGGGGTCGCTCTGCGCCGACTCGCATACAGGCTCTTGCGATGGTCATCGAAATTTACGATTTCCTCTGCCTTGTACGGGATCTTGTAGAAGAGGAGAGTATCTTTGATCTCGTCAAACGAGTGCTATCCGGCATGTCCGTGGAGACTGATGCAGTTGTCCTACAGGAAACTGTCACGTTCATGGTCAGGGTTGCCGAGACAGCTGGAGCAGAGCAATTTGACTTCATCTTGGACACTTTCAAAAATATAGTCTGCAAAGAGGCGGATGAGCCAACCCCCTCGACAGGCGTCCAAAAGTTTAGCGGTGCGCAACAGATCTCCAATCAACCTTCCGAGGTCGGCGGTCAATCTTTACCCAACGTTGTGACGAAAGGGTACGTTCAGATATTCATGAAATCAATGGATGTTGATGCATTGAAAGCGGTCAAAACGTTCAATGCCCTCGTCCATATCGCAGGCTCAACCACCTGTGAAACAGATGCTCGTTTAACGGCGATGAAGCTCTTGTTTCGCCTTAGAGCGGATTTTGAGTATCGCGTTTACGTCACTCCTCATGTCGAAAATGAAAGCATTGCTGCTAGTATTTACAGAACCGATGCGTCGTTTGCGCGTAAGGCAGCCGAAGACGCAGCTCATCCACCCCGTCTTGGAAGGCTAGATCAAGCCGGGTTCCCTCGAACACCGATAAGGGGTGCATCATATACGCCAGGACAGACAATGGAGAGGTCCGGGCCTATCAGACCTTTGCAGCACCCCAGGCAAATGCCATACCAAGGACAGCGATTGTGGTCCTTGCCCGATCCAGAGGCCTTGCCGGAGCTTCCTCGGAGTACGCCAAGCCATCTCCTCTTTTCATATACCGAAGGCGCGGATGGTGAGGCATCGACGAAGGCCTCAAACGCGGTTTTGAAAATGAGTTCTTGGTTGAACATTGTGCTCAATATCTTCCACCAGGGATCCGATTGGGAGATTTATAGCTTTATTCTCGCACATTTGCCGGCACAGCTCAGTGATCACCCGATATTCCAGGATGCCATCCCGCAATTACAAGAACTGCGAGGACACATCTGTGAGGTAATCCGGACCAACCGTTTTCAAGAGCCACCACTTGTGTCAGGTCTACGACGTCCAGATGTCGCCAACTGTCTGTTCCACTCGCTCATCATGCTCGTCAGCTACCATCAGCACTTCCAGAAGCTTGATGAGGATGAAATCGTGAGAGCCTTCTTGCATGGCATTGCCGACAAGACGGCAAAGACTTGTATACACGGTTTATCAATCTGCTGTTACGAGTTGCCCTTATCCGTGAGCAAATCCCTTGACATGATCCTCACAAGGATGTCTCAAGTCATCACCCAACCTTTTGTAGCGATGCATCTGCTCGAATTTCTGGCTTGTCTAAGTCGGTTACCTGCTCTTTATTCAAACTTCCGAGATGAAGACTATCGCGTCGTATTTGGCATTTGCTTTCGTTATCTTCAATACGTCCGAGACAAGAAGCATCACGCTCGTAGCACGGCGCACATGAGCGAGCCTTCAACGCCCAACATTATTGTATCCGGTAGTTCGGACTTTCTTGCCCAACAGGCCATTACGGACGACCTTCCTCAGTACGTATACGCGCTTGCGTATCATGTCATTACGTTCTGGTTCTTGGCAGTCAAGATGCCCGATCGTCTTGGCCATATTAGCTGGATTGCCAAAAACTTGTTTACCGACGTCGATGGTAGTGCCAGTAACGAGGAGCAAGCTCAGATTACTCTCGACTTCATGCAGCGTGTGGCATTCTCAGACGCAAGCGATTCGGCGCATGATCCCTTGTTCAACAGGGAGAACTTTGGTGAGATTCAACAAAAACGATGGATTATTGGAAACAGCATCGTCACAGTCAAACAAGCGAAGGAGTCGGGCTGGGCCGAGATCACAAGGCGATACCCTTCAGGAACGTCGTCCTATGCAGTTCGGGTTGAATTCACACCGATGACAGCCCAGCGCACTGCAGAGAGCTCCGACGACGCAGCTTGGGATGGACGTTTTCAAATGGGCACAACTCTGCTCCCCAGTCACGTCTTCCTGCAGCTCTTGGCTCCTATGCCGCAGATGCCTGATCCAGCAGCTCGTCCAGTTCCCTTGCCGGATGAAGAGGCAGTCGATCGGGCTATTCGTTTGTTTGACAGAAACTCGGCCGTCGATGGACACAAGGTTGGAGTGATCTACATCGGTGAAGGGCAGACAGATGAGGTTGAGATACTGGCGAATACTATTGGCGGACCTGATTATCACGAATTCCTCGATGGCCTTGGCGTCTTGACGCGGCTTAAGGGGGCGAACTTCAACACCCAGGGACTGGACCGGGAATACGGCACGGACGGCGAGTACACGTATTGCTGGCGTGACAGAGTGTCGGAGATCATATTCCATGTGATTACGCAGATGCCTACAGACCTAGAACGCGACCCACGGTGCACAGCCAAGAAGCGACACATAGGGAACGACTTTGTGAACATCGTTTTCAACGATTCCGGGTTGCCGTTCAAGTTTGACACGTTTCCTTCCCAGTTCAACTACGTGTATATTGTGATCACGCCAACTCCGCGCCACTCGTTTGCTTCGGCAAGACTAATGGCAAAGCAACGGGAGGAGGAGGGCAGGAAAGCCCCAACGCCCTTCTACATGGTGCAGGTCATGAGCCAGCCAGGCTTCCCAGAGATCTCGCCGGCCGCCGAGCCCAAGGTGGTCAGTCTCACAGCACTTCCAACATTTGTTCGCCTGCTCGCACTCAACGCGTCAGTCTTTTCGCAGATCTGGGCCACCAGGGAGGTTGGTGAACACATCTCACCTTGGCGCAACCGACTGCGGGAGATCAACAGACTGCGCGAGCGCTACGGCCCAAAATCAGCTCATCAGCAGCCAAACCTGTCCCCGCCGCCTAACATGCTTGGCGCAGGCGGCGGCGGACTGGGCTCGTCTGTGGTGACTTCCCCTATGGCTTCGGGTGGTCAAGGAGGTGGCATAACGCAGCAGTCATTGCTCGGGCAGGATATCGGCGCGTCGAGACCGGTAAACGCTGTGAGGGATAGCTTTACGAGCTTGCGCAGGTCTAGCGTGGCCACCTTCTTTACGAATAACAGCACGGCGGACCCTACATCACACCGGTCGTCGATGCTGTCAACTACCACGCCTGATACGGAGGTCATGTTCCCGGCTCACGGAGCGGACGCACTGATCGAGTCGGTTGATTTCTCCAAGTGGACTTGATAATCTGGCTGAATGCGAGGAAGGGAAGAAGCAGTGCTTGATGGGGTAAAAACAAGATAACAGACATATAATGGTTAATATTGATTACAAATAGATGGGAGGGAACGGGCGGAACACACAAAATTCGCAAAGCAATGAAAATTTGAGAAGGAAAAGCAGACAAAACAAATTCTAATACAGGTTGGGTGGATTGATTGATTGATTGGATGGGGTATGTATAGATGGAGAGTGTGGCAGTCTGGTTTTGTATGGGAGCGAAACAAAAGCAGAAAAGAAAAAACTTGATGTGTGTATCCATGGGTGAAGCAAGTTCGAAAGTCTGCATATGGGATCAGGCGGGATTAACATGGAAAATGGAACATGGAAAATGGTTGAGGTTTGGGAAGTTGGTATCATGGGTGGGTTCAGAAGACCCAAATCGGCGAGGAGTGTGTGGAATGCAGGGGATTCAAAAATGGAGTAGTGATATTGAGTTGGCTCGCTCTGTTAAAATGCCGGTTGTTGGTAGAAGCCATGTCGGACGAGAGGTGAGGTAGTTTGGGGATAGTCATTACCTAGGAGCAGGCTATCTCTAAGGATCGCCCACTCAGTCGTTAATCACCAAAAGTTGCTGTCTTTTCATTTTCTGCTCACAGAGAACAAAATTTGAATACCGTGAACAGGTTGTTGATGGAAGGCACGACTGAAGTGCCGCCACCCTGATTTATTTTGTGTGACCTCTAGATACTAGTACGCTCGTTGCTGTTCTTCATGAAGAAGCAACTACACAGTACACATGGTTATTTGCCCAAGACCTGAGATAACTGAAGCGGGTGGCAGCTGCTTCTCCCCATCCATTCACGCCTTCACGCTTAATTTCTCAGCGAATTTATTCTTTCATGTCTTTTGCTCTCTCGCTGTCTTCTCAAAAGACTTGATGTTCCAACATCTCAAACTACAAAGCCACCACGGTTGCTAGGGGGACTTGTGTAGCATGGATTGTTCTTTCCAAGAAACTAGGAGTTGCTAGACCTCGAGGCAAGGAAAGCTGACCTTAGGTATCAATCACTGGATACTAGACAGTCCTCAGTGGCTATCATCTTCTGTTGTTACAGAAGAACCTGTTCTGTTGGATCCCCACTGGTCGCTTCGATTATGTCGAATACAGCCATCTACGGAATAGTTGACAATTATCAACAAACTCGCGGTTTGTTCCTTGTCAACAAGCTTGGGTTGATGGGAGGAGAATTCTGTCTTTGCTCACTTCAACCACCGACTCATGAGTGTAGGGATGAAAAGGGGCTGGAAAGAAAAGAGTACATCTAGAACAAAAGGAGACATAGAGGTAGAAGTGTAAGTAGGTGTACTCGGAATTTTGAAAAACCGGAAGAAGTACCGGGAACAAAAGTTTTCTCAATTGTCCAAATCGAGTCTATCTCAGCACTCGGAAAACCGTCTTCCCCTCTCTTTGTCTTTCTCGCATTCACAAGAAAGATGGACATGCAGTCGGAATAACAGAAGACAAGAACAAGCCTTGATCTCTTTTCACCAAAGCTTTTGATTCTTTTCTTAATTTTTTATTTTTTTCGAAACCCCGTCACATACCGAGGAGAATGACCGTGACACTTGATCACAACTAGGTAGACAACACACAAAGTGTGTAAAGCACATACCCCCAAACAGAAACAGGAGAAGGAGGAGGAGGAGATTGATCCAATGCAGACAGACACAACAATTCTGAAGAAGAATGGATAGATACACTAAATCTCGGAGCATCACCACCAAACGTAGTTAGCTGGCTGTCTTCCATCGGATATATGATAGGCCCACTATGCAATCCACCTACTAACAACCACAACAACAACACCCCCTACCCTCTACATACCTAACGACTCTCAGGCCCCTACCCTCCACGATTCAAACCATTGAAATATGTCTCGGGGCCCCTGGCACTTGTTCGGTCTGGCCTCAGTTCCTTGATCCCCTTCGGTTGTTCGTGTTCGTTCATTGGTGGATCGCTTTGTGTATGTAGGCAAGTCGTTGGGGATGATTGGGGGGGGGGGGGGGGGGGGGGGGGGAAGCAATGTAATTCCACCCAAGTAATACGTATACGGTTTTAGGGCTAGACGGAGTTTAGTGTGTGTCTCCTTGCTCTCCTCGTTGTGGTGACCGGCCGGGCACTTCATAGAAACTTGCGGTTTGAGATTACGCTACCCATGCGGTCTGGTGGGTCAGGCCCAAGACTTGGGAAAGTGTCTCGAGTCCGTGTGTTCTAGAAGATGAGGGGTAGGTAGGGCACAAAGTGAATGAGACAGGAGATGGATGGGGTAATGTGTTGCACGCCGCGCTGTGCGGCGGTTCGGTGCTTCGCTGCGACCGATGTCGACCCGATGGGCCGAGACCGGTACTATGGGCTGTATGTAGGTATTCATGTGTAGTGCCAAGGGGAGGCTGAGAAGTAGGTAGAGAAGGTTATCTTTGCTAGTGTACTTCCCTCCTTTTCTCTTTTCTTCCGTATTTCCAGTTTAGCTGGTACTTAGGCAATGGTGGTGTCGGACCCTGAGCTAGCTGTAGATGGGATTTGTTCCGGCCATTGTTGGTTGGTTCGTTCTCCGTTCCTTCCTTTCATCTTTGTGCTCTATTATACCTGTTTATCATTTGTTGCAAATCGATGTGAGTTTAGTGAATTGTATGGACATGTTATTCAACTCTCGTTACGAGATCTGATACAAGATCCGAGGATATGGTGTTCAACACAGTAACCAACCAACCAACCAACAACAACCGTCAATCACATCCGACCTTCGGAAACTCACATAGGACATTTCAAAGGGCCCGAAGGTCCGAAGGTCCACCGAAATCTGCAAGTCTGGGAAATCTGGGGGATTGTCATTGCCCGTCAGCTCTCCCGCTACACTTTGCTGATCCTTTTTGATCCTGTCTCTCGCGTGTGTCCTGCTTACACAGTGTAGCCGAACAGGAGTGTTGTACCCTATCTTTTTTTTTCTGTGATGTTTGTTTGTGTAACCCCAAGTGCTGTGGATCAAGTCGATGGATGGACTGCTGTGGGTTGGCGATAAAAGTTCTCTGGGGTCCTGGAAGCAAGACGACAACTTTCTCATTGAACGTCGCTCAGCCTGAATTCTGGTCTCTTTTTTTTTTGGCCATTTCGTTCAAGGCTCTCCCTGGTCAGAGCTCGCCCAACCTCCTTTTTTTCATTCTTCTTCCTTTTTTTTTTTTTTTTTTCTTCTTTTTTTTTTTAGGACTGTTCTTTTTCGACTTGAGCTCTTTGACGTTCAGCTCCACTGTAACAAAAGGTTCCTGCGCCGTCAGTGCACTACCTCCGAAATTGGTTACCCACTTTCACCACTGAGGCTCCGTATGTTTGTTACTTAAATGTCTTGTCCCGCCGATTAGGCAGCGCAGTGCAGTGACGGAATCATGGAATGCCCCCATTCAGAGGCTATCCGGATCCACCAAGCGACGCCGGAACGCTTCGCCGCAAGCGCCCTGCGGGGCGGTAATGGACCCCGTAGCATCCACCTAGCTGAGAAATTGGCGAGATCCCGTTTCCGCTCCGGCACCAAATTACGGCGTTGCAGTGTTTACGGGGTAGAAAGTGGGAATCTGGTGTTGGGCACCGAGGAATTACAACACTCCTTATTCGTCTGACGGAATGGAGCGGATGAACAAAGACGGGGGAACCAAGCGTAAAGAAATTTTGCAGGCATCTGGCCGGAGATGACCAGGGAGACTCAAGCAGGATGAGTGACGGGTGATGGGTGATGAAGAATGGTCATGGGTAAGGGGACCACATCTCTCGCTTGGCTTGGGTTCGTACCAAGGCATGGTTCCTCATTACATTAAGCAATCTTGCATCGACTTATCGACGAGCTGGAATGAGTTTAGACTGGATATCTTGGCGAGGGTGACTGCAATGTTTGACGCGGAAATCGTACGTTTGAACACTTGACCCCAGCATCATTAGAGTTGCTGAAGAAGATTCTTTGAGCCTTCCAATTCTACCTTGTTATGAAGCCGAGATTTCAAGTACTGTGGGAGATGTGCAATGGGTTCAGATCTTAGAACTCCGCAAGGGGGGGGGGGGGGCTGAAGACGTTTGTCGCAAGACTCGTACGTTTGAATACTTGACGCGCAAATGGGGTTGATGTAGGAAGGTTTCCGGGTCCTATTGATCCTGCGTTAAATGAAGTCGAAATTCCAAGTGGGTGGCGTGTTCTCGTTGAGTTGAGGACCATCACACATGGGTATCGTATCCGTAGTTGAGACGTTGAATGCAAAAATCGTACGTTTGAGCTGTTGGCCATCATGGGTATTGTAGTGTTGAGACAAAGAAGGTGGGGGAGAACAGGTCCTGGCGGTGGAGGTAAGCCGAAACAGAACTTGGGGACATCGAAACCTTGATACAACATAGACGCAAGGGTTTACGAGCCCAGTCTCGGTTGTGGGGTGATGGATAGATGGATCATAGGCATGGTTATTGTTGATTATCTTGACAAAAAGAAGGAAAATTGGTATCACTAACTGCTCCAACGCACACCCTTAATCATCCCAAACATTCATGCTCATCAAATTCCCTGAACATCGTTCGTTGGTATACAAAAACCCCCAAATACGTGTACATACACCTTTTCGAACATTAACATATGAAAAAATCGTCGTCGTATCGTTTTCGCTGCTCAGAAAATTGTGATTTATGGTGTTGGCGTGTTCGCGGAAAAGAACCCAATCGTTTATTCTCGCGAAATAACCACATCGGTCCTCTTCGTAATACCGCCATCCAGAATGAACTCGGTGCTGTTATTGGCGTCCTTGCTCGTATTGCCCTCAATACTTCCGAGATCCATGTCGTTTATGCTGTCCAACTTCTCGCACCCCTTGCTCTTGCCCGTCCTCCACGTCTGAAGGGCGTAGCGCGATCCGACCTCCTTCGGATATCCTGTTCCACGGGTTCGGCTCCCGGTATTGCCAGCTCGCGATCTCTCGTTGAAGTACTTGATTAAGGGCGCAAGAGTCGGGACGTTTGTGACGATGATGCCGAGGTTGTTTTCAACTGTCGACCACATAATCAAAGGCGCGGAGTCGATGGGGTTTACGAGGCGCTTGACCGTCTGGATGCGGATAATCTGGATAATGGTGATGAAGAGGCCGAGTCCGAACATTCCGAGTAGAACAACCTTTTTCCGCGTCTGGATTTGAGATTTGAGAAGAACCGGGAATGGGAGGAGCATACTGCAACGCCGGCAGGTTAGCGTGTGCTGAAAGATAGCTTTGGCATTTCCACTTACGCAGTAACATCGAAAATGATCGTTAGCGACGCCATGCTCGTATAAAAAGGCACTCCCTTGAGACATTTGCCGGGGATGCTATAATCCCATTGTTTTGCGGCGGGTTGGCAGAGATTCAGCTGCACCAGCAAGAATGACAGATGAAAGAGGAAGCAAGAGACAATGACGCCCAGAGTCAGGTACCTGTAACCGCCCTTGGGAATAAAGCGAAGGTATGAGGTGAGCAAGGCGAGCTTGAAGCCGAAAATGCTCGAGATATAACTGTGTTGAGGGTCAGCACTTCTGGGAGATCAGGTATAAGCTGGAAAAATGGGTCAGAACTGACAAAGGGGCGCCGATATATTGAAGCTGCGAGTCCAAATTGTTAGCAACCAGGCTTCCGTCCGATGTCAACAAAGATAGTAGGCACTTACGATATTGAAATTGTACATGTTTTGCGATGGGAAATCTTCCATATCTACCAATCCCAAGCCCCATCTTGTCTCTGTGTTCACTTGTTAGAGCTAGGGGGGTAAATCTTGGTAGTTTTTAAAAGCTACTCACGAACGATTGTCACGACCGCAAAACCAGCCGCCGCGACCCATGTAATGATGATAACCCAGTCATCGAACCCGATAGCCTTGAGAATAAAGGCTCGGACGTAGGTTCGCAGACAAACAGTGACGAAGGAGAGAACGGTAAGGGCGATGGCCACGCCCGTGATCTGGTGGCCTATGGTAGGCGCATCGGGATCTGTGGTGTTGTAGGTCCAAGCCATCTTGGCGGAACGACGACGGGTTCACGACAACGCCGCACGGGAACCGGTAGTGGGATGTGGACCAGAAAGCGAGGAGAACAGGAGTATATATCGAATGCTGCTCTGTGTGCGCGTGGTCGAATGCACGTAACCAGACTTTTTAGTGAGGGTGGAGAAGGTGCCGCTCCCGTCAACCGAGATCTGATGTCGATCACCGTGGTTTTGCGCCTCCCAATTGAGACTGATGATGATGATCGGAGAGGTGGGCGAGGATCAACCTCATCAAGGGCCCGGCCGTGAATATACAATTTGGATGCCTTTTCAGAAGGTTAACATGGTTGATCATGTAAGTGGGCAGTGTCACTACATAAGGAATTTGGCGTTCATCGCCAAGCCACGACCGAGATCTCTTGAAGCTCAGTGTTCCCAGTCTCCGCTGCCCTAATCCACCGAGGGCAGGCCAGGGGTCGGTCCTCCAACAGTTCCAGAAGAAGCAGGTGTTAATTGCTAACAAGATGAGCGAAGGGGGGGGAAGAGGATTCTGGGCCGACGTAAATCATCAAAGAGGGTCTACATGTAACATCACACGCAGCAACTCCAGCGTGAAGCGAAGGAACAGCGCGCGGGGAGAACTAGCCTTGTATCAGTGCGTTGCTTTGGCTTACACAGGATGATAATGGCTAAGGTTGAGACCCGTACGGGAGGTCTGTGTTCAGGCTGCTGTGCCGGACCTGGCATCAACTTGGCTAGGCGCGGCGGGGATGGACAGAAGAGTCTAGCAGAAGATTGACCTTCCGTATGGCGTAATATTTGCGGGCTGCACGTGCGTGTTGTAGTGTAGTGTACACGAGATGGGCTTGGTGGTGGGTTGGTGATGATGAGGAATTTGCTGGTATGGATGACAACTTGTGCGCCTGCGCTCCCGCCGGTGTTCATCTGTAGACAGTGGTGAAGAAGGAGCTGCTGCCCCAAGGAGAGTTCTAGCGTGAGATGGTTCCAACTCTGTGCCCGATATGGCCTAGAACGGCGGCCTTCGGTCATAGTCACTGTCCTATCATAGCCTATTATATAGCGTATGTGATGGCACGGGGACCGTCGGGGTCCATTATGATACGCAGCCAAGCACGGGTTCCTTTGGCCAGAAACTCCGGCGAAGTCGATGAAGTGCAAAATATCTTGATATTCGCGCTTCTGACGTGGATCTTCCTTGTTGGGACACAGACTACCACGGCCAAGTCGGCTCCGACCAAGTTGGAACGAATTTTGCAGTACAATACGAGCTCAATCACCGAGTCATTTGTGTGTTTCCATCCCACTTTCGACCCTGTTGAGCTGAATATAAGACGTAAAAGTCCATGTTTTTGAACTTGACAGCCATACGATTGCTGAAAGTGCAGAAATCGAAGCGGAAAACACACAGGTTGTAAGAGAGGGGGAAATGTTTTTTTTTTTTCTTTTTCTTTTTTTTTAAAAAAAAAATTTGAAAAAAATCAACCACGCTAAATAGAGAGACACCAAAGAGGAAAAATCCCCGAAGTGACTGAGACGGTAGTAGTGTATAGGTTGGAAGGCCATAGCACATGACATCCCTCGCCATCTCGACAGACACTTCATGACTGGTGATGAAGCCAGGAGAATGATGAGTTTGAAATTGGGAAAAAGGGTCGAGCAGCAGCCGAGGCTACTCCATGATATGGTGTAGAGAGCTGGAACAGTCCCTTGTCGAGGCCTGTGATAGAATGGCGTAGCGATTTTCCTGACCAAGACCCAAGATTATGCAGTGACCCACACAAGGGGATATTAAGTGACGCAGGCCAATGCAAAGTGAAGGACCTAACGGATTCGGCTAGGTCGTGTCGTGTTGGGTGAACACTGGGGGAAAAAAAAGTCTTCACGGAAAGTCTGCCATTCGGGGTCCACGCCATGAGCTAGACCTTTTTCAAGAAGTCGAGCCGAAGATGAAGAGGAGGTGGTAAAGAAGGACAGGAAAAGAGAGAAAAGAACAAGGAGGACACGGGGATAAATCGCAAAGTATGTACACTAGTATATGTCTCAATCGGCGAGCCTGGGCGGACTGGAAGCTGCCAATAGTCTAAGCTATGGCCTACACTACTTGGACCAGAAGGACCGAAAGACCAAAGACCGTCAAAGGAATATGCCGTGAGACACGTGGGCACTTTCGGATATCGCTACATGATAGGGTGATGGCGTAACACTGCAATGCAACGCTGCTCAGGGGCAGTATGTATGTAGTGTAGAAGGGGTGGCACCACGAGCAGAGTGGCAGCCGTAGAGGTCCTCGAAGCCAGCCTCCCTCAAGTGCTGATGGGGTCGCTGCGAAGCTCTCGTCGTCGTCGGCGGCAAGACCAAAAGGCCGTCCGGCGCCGTGTCGGATCGTCTGTGCTCCGGAGACGAGCGGTTTCGGCCCAGTTTCAAGCTCCTCTCTTGTGCTGTATGGGCTGGGAAGATGAGAGCCGAGGCTGCGTCCATGATTTCCTGAAGATGGCAACCCTATCGGCAGCATCCGAGCGCAGAAGCTGGTGACTCTTGTCGTTAATCCTGTTGTGGTCGAGATCGTCGGCGTCGACTTGCTCTGTCTCCCTTCTCGTCCAGCGATGTGCAAGATGCCTTCTGTGTTCGGCGACCTCGGTCCTTCGTCCTGCTCGGCCTTGGCTCAAAACAGCTAGCGGTGAAAAACCACGATGCTCCATCATGACACACTACTGAAGCGATGGGCAATCTCCCCTATCAGCGGTGACAGAGCGCGAACCTGTGGACCGGCATCTTCCGCAATGGGGCTTTTGTGGGGAGGCTAGCTGGCTCGGCGAGGTCTGACCGGCAGGGGAAACGGTGGGGGGGCGGGGGAAAGTCGGGCTTCAAAAGGGCTTCACCCCGCTCAGTAGGTGTTGCTTGATAACTAGGTCCTGCGGGCATTTTGCGGACGCAGCCCCTGAGGGCGACAGCTTTGCACGTGTACGGCGTAGTTTAGTGTAGTAGAGATAGGTAATATAGGGTGAGGTTGTGCCACTATGTTGCCTTGGTCGAAAATAGTGTATAGTTGTCGACATGTCGTTGCAATTGAGGGGTTGAGGCTCAGCGGCAGTTGTTCATCGGCACGCACCGTGGTTCAGTCCAAGAGGCTTGCGGTTCAGGTACAGTAATATTGATTTATGTACACTACTGTACCGAGGTTTGGCGCTTGGACGGGCTGGAAAAGCAATGAAAATGAAATCGGATGGCTGTTCGGTTGCCGCTTGCCATGCCGGGCCGGGAATGGTCGGGCTGCCATTGGCTCCAGGCAACCAATATCTGATCGCGCAGTGATTTTTAGTGTATTCTCGCTTCTAACTTCCATCGACTGAGCGCACCTGTCTGTGGCTGCAGTGGCGAAGTGGAAAGCGCGGAGCAGAGCGCGGGGCGAACAGGGCTTTACACTACGCTGAACAAAGGAAAATCACTTTGTTTCTTTTTTTTGTCAAAACACTCAGCTGTATTGTCTGCCCGGGAACAGGAATTGATAACCGACATTCATAAATCGCGTATCGATCGGATGAAACTAAGAGATTTCGGACCAAACACATCATACAAGAAGCACAGAAGTCGTGTCTTTTGAGGTCACTGCGTAAAATCGAGCATGCCCGTGGGGTACCCAAGACGCGCGATGGATGCTAGCTGCAGGTAGCATCGCGGCGGTGCTGCAGGAACATGAATTTCCCGGACTGAATCCATTCGGATGACAAACTCCGTCATGTCGGCTGGCTCATCTTCCGCATCAAGCTGAACCCATCTTGGAGATTACGCCACGTGAAGCCGCCCACACACAGCACGTGGAAGATCAGACCTGTCGGCTAGCTAGTACCGGCCGGACATGGGCCATTCATCCCGAGTTCTCACAGTTGACACCATCGTCAAACACAACCTCATTGCCGTCCCACCCATGGAGCCATGGTACTGTTCCCGTCTACACAACGTCCCAGAAGCCGAAAATACTTCAAAGAAGTGTAATACTACACTATACAACAACCGACTACTGTAGCATCATGGAAGCTTCAACTGCACAGGTCGTCGGCCATCGCGATCCGGCGCTGGACCGAAATGTCACCAGCCAAGGTTTCCCTTCCTACCTATTCCCACCCAGGCGGTCTGTGTTGCCCCATTACCCACTGCTTCGGAGACTTTTCTAGCTCAATGTCAAGCTGTCCGCAATCTGCCATCAGGCCCAACCCCGGTGTAGTTTACACCACTATGGTGCTACACGTGCTACCCAGATACCGCCATCCTTGGTCAGCTCCTGCGTTGGTATGCAATTCATCTCGATTATCCTCGACCCGACTCTGCCACCGCTGTCTTAGCAGATGATATTGGATATGGATATCGGCACACGGATACCACCACTCATCCGAATAACCGATTATCAACCAGCCGGTTACATGCCACTGACCACCGTCCCTACAGATGAGGATGAGCATCGTCCCGAGTGACGGTTGCTGGCGATCCCCTTCTGACGATCCGATCCCCAGGTTTTGCCATGCACAACGTGCCAGCCTGGGAAAACTCTGACCTGCCCAAGATAAGACACCTTGATGGGCATCTTGATAGGCTTGATAAGTCAAAAAAGAACGACCCAAGGACACAAACTCCACCAGCCGGTCTGCATCTCTCTCCGCCATAGCCACTCCTCACGAGGTGAACCATGTCGCGCGTGGCTGGCACGATAACCTAAAATCCGTCTAGACATGGAGTTGTAAGGCACTCGGCACCAAAGAAGAAAGCATTTCGTCTTGGCCATGGGTGAGGTGGAACCCGGACGGAGATTGTTCCTGGAACTGACGGCCATCCGTCCACTCACAGGCTCTCAAGCTCCCCACGGATTCGGATACTGTGACCTTTTCTACCCTACACGTGTACGCAGGTGCCGTGGGAGAACGCATCGTGCCATGGCTATGGTCCCAGCCGGGGGGTTTTCAATTTGGGGCCGTCTACTCTAGCCGCATAACCAGGGGACCCTACCAGTCCCTGAACGGTCTCGCCTGTGTTTGCCCGCTTCTCCCTGGTGGATTTCGGAGGGCAATCTTCGCGTGGCAGACCACGCCAGCGCCGGGGCATGGAATTATACTTAAACAGAGCATTGTCGTCTGCCACCATGAAGACATCATCGCCAAGATAGTCCTTCTCGGAGATCGTCAACCTCTCTCTCTCCAGCAGAAGCATTCAGACCGGCGCTCACTTTCGAGCCTCGCTTCGCATTCCTTCTCAACGTCTTCAGAGAAACCATCACCATGAAGGTTTCGACTCTTCTCTCCTCCGGTCTTTTCTCCGTCGGTGCGCTGGGCGCCGCCGTTGGCTCGACCTGCAAATGCTTCCCCGGCGATGCCTGCTGGCCTTCAACACAGGATTGGAACCAGCTCAACCAGACCGTCGGTGGCAGACTCATCGCTACCGTGCCCCTTGCTGAGGTATGCCATGGCGACCAGTACGACAGCGCAAAGTGCTCGAGCCTCCAGTCTTCGTGGCAGACTCCCGATACTCAGTGAGTTATTTTTTTTTGTCTCTTGTTCACTTGTCCTATCAGCTTTCCCTCTTGTGGTCAACTGCCATCTTCTTTTGGTGGTGATCATCACGTATGTAATGTCGATCACTAACAACCATGGCCCCCACACAGCATGGTTGACTCGGCCTCTGTCATGGCCCCGTTTTTTGCCAACCAGAGCTGCGACCCCTTCACTTCTAGGGACAAGCCTTGCACCCTCGGCAACTACGTAAGGTACGCCGTCGATGTTCAAACCGCGGCCGATGTGACCGCGGCCGTCAACTTTGCCCGCAGCCACAACATCCGCTTCGTCATCCGCAACACCGGCCATGACTACCTTGGTCGTTCCACCGGTGCCGGTGCCCTCTCCGTCTGGACCCACAACCTCAAGGATATGGAGTTCAAGACCTGGAATGACAAGTACTACTCCGGTCCCGCCGTCAAGCTTGGTGCCGGTATCCAGGGTTATGAGATTATGGCTGCCGGCAAGGCCAAGGGTCAGGTCGTCGTTGGCGGCGAGTGCCCTACTGTCGGTATCTCTGGTGGCTACACTCAGGGTGGTGGTCACTCGGCTTTGAGCACCAGCTTCGGTCTGTCTGCTGACAACACCCTCGAATGGGAGGTCGTCACTGCTGATGGCCGTCTCCTCACGGCTTCTCGCACCCAGAACTCTGACCTCTACTGGGCTCTCTCCGGTGGCGGCGGCGGCAACTATGGTGTCGTTCTCAGCATGACTGTCAAGACTTTCCCCGATGCCAAGGTTGGTGGCGCGACCCTTGCCTTCTACTCTTCTGCGATGGCCACCGACACCTTCTACGCCGCCATCGATGCTTTCCACTCTGCCCTCCCCGACATGGTCGCCGCCGGCACCATGGTGGTCTACTACTTCACCTCGGACTTCTTCATGATCTCGCCCATGACTGCCTTCGGCAAGTCTGAGGATGAGGTCAAGGCGATCATGGCCCCATACCTCAAGACTCTTGACACCATGGGCGTCACCTACACTGCCGGCTACAGCGAGACCGAGAACTACTATGGTCACTACGACAAGTACTTCGGCCCTCTCCCTACCGGCAACATCCAGGTCGGCATTGCTCAGTACGGTGGCCGTCTCATCCCCGTCGACACGGTCAAGAACAACGCCACTGCCTTTGCCAAGACCGCCCGCTTCATCGCCGAGAGCGGCGTCACTTTCATCGGTGTTGGCACTGATGTGTCCGCCTTCGGCCAGAACAACCAGAACGCCGTCCTCCCCGCCTGGCGCAAGGCCCTCGTCCACGCCACCCTCACCACCCCGTGGTCGTTCGCGCCTGAGGACTGGGATAAGATGATCGAGAACCAGCACCTCATGACCGACGTCATCATGCCCGCCATTGAGGATGCCACCCCCGGCTCCGGCGCCTACATGAACGAGGGCAACTTCCAGCAGCCCGACTTCCAGCACCAGTTCTTCGGCAGCAACTACAACAACCTTTTGTGCATCAAGAAGAAGTACGACCCCACCAACCTCTTCTACGCCACTGCCGCTGTCGGTAGCGAGGCCTGGACTGTTTCCAACGATGGTCGCATGTGCAAGTCTTCTTGAATATAGCAAGCAATGCAGAGTGGTATTGGTTGCTGGGCGGTTCGATATTTGCTGTTATTAGCGTTGGTTACGTTTATTAGAGCCTGATCCCTTCATCTTTCATTTCCCATCCCTTTTTATTTACGTACTAATCGTGTGTATATGGCTTGTTTAATTCTGTTCGTTCCTGGGTGAGCGATCGGAGGTGGTGAGGGGAAGAAAAGAACGTTGTGAGGTTTTGTAAAGGGTTGACGGTTGTTGAGAAGCGAAGCTATTCGGCTTCGTTACCTACATTATGCATGGTGCGCACGCTAGCTATAACGAACACGTCATGTCCATATGTCACTTTCTTGTACATAGTTTTGAGAAGAGACTTTCGAATACACGCCTTGATGTAAGAACCGGTCTCTTGTGTGAACCTTTACGCTTCGACTGTGTGTTGTTCCCTTTCACAGATTTGTACAAGGTCTGGTGATTAATAAGCCCAAAATAGTCCCAATGGATGCGGTAAGACTCACAATCCGACCAAAGTGTCACGATTGTGTAGGAACCGCTGTCGATGGAACCTAACGTTCACTCAAGTCGTGGTTGTATTTTTGGGACAATTGTCATGGAAAGAAGCTTCCAAAAGAACTGAAAGGAACACTGGACTTTTGGCTGATGCCGTCATTCCGGTTGTATGATGCGACTTACCACCCCACGTCTCTTCTGCGGTCGTACCCCGCACTAGCAATGTATTGGAGGACGCTGCATCTCTTAGCAATTGGCAGTTACTGCACTAACAGGGGCACTTTCCGAAATTGCCGAAGCCGCGGTGTACATCAATCACCGATACGGTAATATCGACGACCGCAGGTGCTGTATTTCTAAGCATACAGCGAGACAGCTCGGCCCCCTCTTCGAAAAAAGACATATGAACCCCACGGTGCTTCATACACAATCTATCTTGAAAGCTTCACTTCTCGAAACTCATCACAAACTACAGTCGTCAACCAAGCATTTAACACACTCAACATCAGACACAATGGCGTCCCAGAACTCAGACATCCACCTCTACACTGCCCAGACTCCCAATGGCATCAAGGTCTCCATTCTCCTTGAGGAGCTTGGTGTGCCTTACAAGGTATTTACCACGAGCTTACGTTCCTAGTTGCCTGAAATCAATGAATACCATTACAGTTCACCACTCTCTTTGACTCTTCTCTTCACGTCCCCCTTCATTCCCTGCTGCTCAAAGATAAACTAACCTCCTTCAGGTAACCGCAATCGACATCTCCAAAGATGTCCAAAAAGAGCCATGGTTCCTTGAGATCAACCCCAACGGCCGCATCCCGGCTCTGACCGACAAGCTCGAGGACGGCACGCCCATCGCGCTGTTCGAGTCTGGCGCCATCATGCAGTACCTTGTCGAGCGCTACGATAAAGACCACAAGGTCTCGTACCCGCAGGGCAGCAAGGAGTACTACCAGACCCAGAGCTGGCTCTTCTGGCAGATGGGCGGTCTGGGCCCCATGCAAGGGCAGGCCAACCACTTTACGCGGTACGCGCCCGAGAAGATCGAGTATGGAATCAACAGATACCAGAACGAGACGAGGAGATTGTACAGGGTTATGGATGCGCAGTTGGCGAAGAACGAGTACTTGGTGGGAGATAGGCCTACCATTGCGGACTTCTCGTGCTGGGGGTGGGTTGCTGCTCATGGTAAGCTCTTCCTTTTTTTTTTTTTTTTTCTTAATGACTTCTGGATGTGTACCACGTGTCACAGTTGCTGACAGATGAACCTCTATGTGCAGGCTGGTGCGGCATCAAGAACTTCGAGGCTCAATTCCCCCACCTCAACGCCTGGCTCAACAGACTCCTCGAGCGCCCCGGCCTCGAGAAGGGCAGGCATGTGCCCAGCAAGCACACGGCGCTGGAGCTCAACAAGTTGAGCGAGGAGGAGCTGGAAGCCAAGGCGGTCTCTTCCAGGGCGTGGGTGCAGAAGGGCATGGCTGAGGATGCGAAGAAGTAAGGCAAACGGCGGGGAACGAGCTATGAGCTAGAGCCATGAGCACTGTTGTGCTTGTGATGCAACGCTGTCAGGTAGCGAGGCAGATAATGAACATCGAAACTGACGAGAAACTTGTGTAAAACAAGGTTCCGGTCCAAGGTTTAGATCTGATATGACGAGTTCGAACAAGGAGGTACCGTAGTGGTAACATGGCTCGTGGCACTCACGAGGCTCAGCCAGGCCTTCTCCATACTTAACGGTTTATAGTGGTATGGACCAGCCTGAGATGTGACCGTCGGGATGGAAACCAATGCGCGCTTGCCAACCCCTATCTGGATTAGCCAGTCAGTACCCAACTTCCGTTACATAAAATAGCCCGAAGCTCAATGTTTAATTGAAATTCTGTCCCAAGGTGAAGATTGTTGGAACTGAAGTTCAGACGAAAGCATGTTCAACTGTAGCGGTCACGTGTGGCCAATAACAGCGGGCACTGCTGTGGTGAAGGCCTGGAACATCAAGTCCAGCGCGTGTTTGTTTGCACCTGCTCGCTTACCTAAGGCAAACGCGGGATCCCGCCCCACTTGCCTTTTGTACTTTGCCTCCCGTTCGCGCGTCGTCCTTCACTGCAACCAGCCAACCACCTCTTCTTTTGCACCCAACCGAGACCACATCACATTGTCAACCAATTTCTGGTCGTCTGTTTGTTTGGATTCCTCGACACAGATCGACCTCATCAACCATCACAATGTCGTGGAGGAACCAAGGGATTACGGGTTCCAACAACATCCCGCTGGGAAGCAGACGTCGCTTCGCTGGCGATGGAGAGGAAGAGGACGGCGCTCGCAGCGTAACACCATCCGCCCCATCATCCGTCACCAACGGAGACAGAGACAGAGACAGAGACGGGCCCGTCTACAGCAATGATCGCGATGTCAAGCGCGGCCGCAGCCCCGAAAGATCTGAGGATGGTCCCAAGCGCCGCAAGAAGCGCAACCGCTGGGGTGAAGCGACCGAGAACAAGGCCGCCGGCTTGATGGGCCTCCCTACCGCCATCGTCGCTAACATGACGAGCGAACAATTGGAGGCCTACACCCTGCACCTGCGCATCGAGGAAATCACCCAGAAACTCAAGATCGACGATGTTGTTCCTGCTGATGGAGACAGGTATGCTGCACATGTTCACTTTTGTCGTCTCGGAAACTCTTGACTAACCCGTCGTGTTTGTCCAGATCACCCTCTCCTGCTCCCCAGTACGACAACCATGGTCGTCGTGTCAACACTCGCGAATACCGTTATCGCAAGAAGCTCGAGGATGAGCGCCACAAGCTCATCGAGAAGGCCATGAAGACGATCCCCAACTATCACCCGCCCTCGGACTACCGTAGACCTACAAAGACCCAGGAGAAGGTCTACGTCCCGGTTAACGACTACCCAGAGATTAACTTCAGTATGATAACTAACCCTCCAAACTCCCTATTGACTCCTAACCTCCCCTCGCCCTCATTGGTATTTTGCCAGGCATGAACCCAGCGCTTCTAGAAACGGTTGCCGTTTGTGCCTTGCAAGTTGCTTATGTTGAAACGTTCTAACCCGAAAAACAAATGACTTCCATGATAACAATACTAACACTTAGCTCTTCCTTGTTCAAGTTGGTTTGCTTATCGGTCCTCGTGGCAATACACTCAAGAAGATGGAAACAGAATCTGGCGCCAAGATTGCCATTCGTGGAAAGGGCTCCGTAAAGGAGGGCAAGGGCCGTTCTGACGCCGCCCACTCCAGCAACCAGGAAGAGGACCTGCACTGTCTCATCATGGCAGATACCGAAGAGAAGGTGAACAAAGCCAAGAAGCTGATTCACAATATTATTGAGACAGTACGTTTACCCCTCCCCGCCTTTTGCGTTGACGCACCCGCTAACTGTTATCACAGGCTGCTTCGATCCCTGAAGGCCAGAACGAGCTCAAGCGCAACCAGTTGCGTGAGCTTGCTGCCCTCAACGGTACTCTGCGTGACGACGAAAATCAAGCATGCCAGAACTGCGGCCAGATCGGTCATCGTAAATATGATTGCCCTGAGAAGCAGAACTATACTGCCAACATTATCTGCCGTGTCTGCGGTAACGCGGGCCATATGGCTAGGGATTGTCCTGACAGGCAGAGGGGTGCAAGCTGGAGGAACGATGGTCCCGGTGCTGGCCGGACTGCTGGCCGTATCGGTAGCAGTGGTGGCGGCGATGCCGTGGACCGCGAGTACGAGGTTTGTTCAACCCCTTTCCGATTTTCTCTTTTTTTTTGTGAGCAACATACTGACATGTACCAGCAACTCATGCAAGAACTCGGTGGTACCGGCGCTGCTCCTGCCCGTATTGAAGCTGGCCCCGGTTCTTTCAGCAATGGTCCCAGCGGTGGCAACGGCGATGCCAAGCCCTGGCAACGGGGACCCACTGGCGGCCCTGCTCCCTGGCGTACTCGCAACATGGATCGTGATCACGAAGGTGGTCCCGGTGGCCCTCCCAGCGGACCCTCTGGTGGCCCGGCTCCCTGGGCTCGTGATCGTAACGAGCGCAGGCATGATGATCGCGACAGAGGAGACAGCTACTATGGCGGCGATCGCAGGCATGACGACTACGGCAGAGGCTCCTCGGGTGGTGGCGGCCCGGCCCCTTGGCACCAGCCTCCCCCGGGCGCTCCTTCTGCCCCGGCGATCCCCACGGCTCCGGCGTATCCTGGTGCTTATGGTGGTTATCCTGGCTATGGTGCTCCTCCCGGTATGGGCGCTGCCCCGCCTCCTGGATTGCCTCCTCCGCCTCCCGGAGCTCCTCCTGGCTTGTCCGGACCGCTTAACGCCCTCATCCAGCAATATGCCAACGCAGCTCCTCCCCCGCCCCCTCCGGCAGCTGAAGCGCCCCCTCCGCCTCCCATGGATCTCCCTCCGCCTCCCCCTCCCGGTGCTTGAAGGGCACTGAGTAACAACTAACCAGATGCATGCTGGGTCGGACAAGTTGAAATGGAATGGTGTACTGACTGACAGGGTATTCACTTGATTAACAAGGTTTCACTCAAACGATGTCAGAACGCACTAGCATGAATTAACTTAACCATACGGTTGCGCAGGGTTTGCAGGTATATTTCAAGTTGCTGTTGGAGACAGCACGAACTAACTGTACACGAAGAAGGTGCTAGATCAAGATCCTAGGTTTCCTTGATTATAACGTTAAAGAAAAAAAGAGAAAATGAAAATGAAAATTATCTTTGTTCGTGGGGTAGACCAAGAAAACCCCTTGGATACATAAGGACTGTACACAGTAAGACGTAGTCCCTGGATAAAAGAAGTTCTCTGAAGAAATTTACCCTTGAAGAAGTCGTGACTCTCGCCATCCTGTCCAGTCGAGTGAATATAGACTGTGTTAACGTTCAAAGAGTCAGGATTCTGTAGCTCCCAACGATGCCGTTTCCCCCCTCTCTCCTCCCTGTCCTCTTTACCTGCTAGATAATGGTGGCCAGTCTGCAAAAAATCACGGCACCGATGAGTACTGTAGCACAGCATGGGATTCATTTTGTTGCTTGAACATGCTTCCTAGTAGTTCATGCCATTTCCATTCCTCGGATAACTAACCCAATTGATATCCGTCCGTTAATGATAATTTTTTAGTCTTCCTTGATTCTTCCCAACGAGCCAAACCCAACGATGTTATCCCAGTCCCTTTCTCATGATCCTTAACAACCAAACCAAGGAAGCCATCTCCTCGCCAAGCCAGCGCTACTAGTAAACACCAGTTTTTTTGCACCTGACAGTCCTCTTGCTATAAACCACCGTCTTTGCTTTGGTCGTAAGATCTGTGCTCCAAGGGTGTTTGTGATGGCTTGTGCCCGGCTCGTGTCAACCCCGTCGAATCCTCCCTGCATCGCGGGTGTTTTTGCACATGTTACATACTTGTTTTGGGGCGGAAAGGGCGCGAGGGGTTACTGGAGCTAGTGAAGTCGTTATTCGAGGCTCGGACTCGGGTTACGGCGTTTACGGCGTGGCGTTTTACTTTTGAGATGTTGAGACAGTGAGACGACATGATGACAGCGAAGCGGTTGTAAATACCACAGACAGGCTTTCTTTTCTTCTACCCTTTCCAACTCTTACTTATAGTCTTCGTCCTAGTCCTGCATAGGCCTAACCGGGTGTCCACCATCGACAATCATGACCTCCTCAATCTTCTTGTCGACGTCCTCGCCGTACTCGACTCGCTTCCACGTGTTGATGCGGCCCTCGTTCATATCAAAGTCAAAGACGCGGATCTTGCGGTGGAATCCTCCGTAGCCGGCATAACCGCCGAAACCGGCGGCGCCGGCGTAGCACATCCAGAGGGCGGGCTTGCCGTCTTCTTTGAAGTCTACGGCGCAGTATTCGTTAACGTGGTCGCTGTGGGGAGAGGGGAATGTTAGCGTGCTACCGAATTTCGGAAAAGAGCTGCAAAAAAAAAAAAAAAAACAGAAAAAAAAAAAAAAAAACAGAGCTTGACTGGGAGACTCACTGTCCACAAGACACCATCGCAACTCCCTCCTCCACCAACGCATCGTGAAAGCCAGAGTTAAACGTTGGCGCCGTAGTCGGCTCCTTCCATGACGTCACCAGCGTTAAATTCCTCCCATTCTGGTACTCCGGCAAGGGGATATGGATGAATGCGACATCCATGTGCACGTGCGTGTACTCGCGGTGCTTCTTCTTGAGTCCCTGCGCCGTCTGTCGGAACCACTCGATCTGGTTGGGCTTGATCCAGTCGTAGCCCGGGTACTTGCGCTCGTTGGGCGAGTAGGCGTGTGTGTCGAGCAGGTATACCGTCAGCGCCGAGTGGCTAGACGAGCCGCGCCCTAGCACCTCGATGAAGTAATTACCAACACCGTCGATGCTCTCGGGCCCAGCGCGAGACAGGGAATAGGGCAAGGTCTCGATCAGGTCCATCTGGGCGGCCCGCGACATGGAGCCTTCATCGTCGTGGTTACCGAAGATGGAGACGTACGGGATCTTGTGCTTGATGAGGATTTGGGCGTACTTGAAGATGGCCTAGAAAGAATGAGTATTAGCCGCGGGCGTTTTCCAGATATCAGGATATGACGGAATCCCTTACCGTCTGCGTATCCGGCGCAGTCTCGCCGTTGACCTGATCCCCGCTCAACACCACCAAATCCGGCTTCTCCTCCTCCAAAATCTTCGTCACAAAGTCCAGCGTCCTGGGATCCGCCTCGCACTTCTGCCCCTCCGGCAGCGCATCACGACACGCTCCCACGCCCGTGCTCAAGTGCAGATCTGCCAACTGCACAATCTTGAACTTGCCATTATCCCGAATCCTCAACACCGGCTTCACAGGCGGGTGCTCCACTCCCCTCCGTACCGTCAGATGGGCAGAGGGCACGCTGCGCCCAACATCCAGCAACAACGGCGTGCCCGTCATGCTCCACGCCTCCCTAGCTTCCACCGCATCGTCGCCAAACAGCACGTCGATCCCGGTCACCGCATTCTTGGAATCACTTGCCCCTCTTTTAGCCGACCGCTTCACCCACAGGCCGGCCGGCCTGGACTCCCACTTCTCATTCTTGATATCCAGGCCCTTGGCCGCAGCCTTTTCCGCGTCGGCCACGCTAGGATCCAATCGGCCGACGGTCACGTCTACGACTACTTTATCGCCCTCCTTCAGCTCCTCCTCGCGCTTGCGGCTCACGTGGAGGTAGGCATGGGAGAAGAGGGTCTTGCCGAGGTGGAGGTCCTTGTCGACGCGGTGCCAGACCGAGGTGTCGAGGTCGCAGCTGGAAAAGGGGTTGTAGCTGGTGCAGGTGGTGACGGTGATGTCGGTGATGACGAGGCCGGCGTGGTGGGTGGGCAGGTATTCGTGGATGGCGTTGGGGAGGACGCGGAAGTTGCGGTCGAGGAAGAAGATGAGGAGGAAGGTGATGACGGCGGCGGTGGAGATTTGGATGATGTTGCGGACCTGGTTTAGGGAAAAGGGTTAGTTAGCTTAGTCGGTTATTGGTGATCTTATAGACAGCTTCCGTCACAACCTTCTTCGTAGCTACTGCTACAGCATTTGCAAAGAGAGTCGAGAGAAATGGAAGTAGAGATGACCTACAATTCGTCGCGTCATCTTGAATAAGACTCTTGTTTTATGTATTTGTGGCCTCTCTGGACCTGCTGGAGTTGCTCTTCTAGCAGCAACCGTCCACTACCTCGTTCGTTGTCGAGTGTGATCAAAGGCTTCGGCGTCCCGGCTACAACTACTACTGCTACTGAACGAAAGGAGGTGGCCCTGCTGCGGCTCTATGCCCATCTTAGAGCATGTCGGAACGGTCGGTCTGTCGAACCACTCGTCGAAGTTGGAGATATCCCTTGCCAAGGCTTGGTTGTAAACTCGAGAAGCTAGCTACCCCAGTATGTTAATCTCGATTCGCGAAGGATGTGTGCGTCCGTGTGCGTGGGGTTTGTCAACTGTCCGGTACGGAGGCGGTACTCGAGTTTCGATGTTGGTGATGGGCGGTGCTGACAGGGTCGACGGGACTCGTTCGGTGAGGTTTAGGGAGTCGGATGCAGCACGGGAAACTCGTCAAGTTGTAGATACATATATATCCAAAATAGAATCAAGTTGGTTCGCCAGGGACCAAGTCGCCACTGACACTACGACTGAGCGAAGCGATGAGGTAGTAGTGTATGTAGCAATAGTCTCCCTCCCGAGGGGAACTGGGAAAGTCAGCTTCTTCGGGCGCCCCCCATTGATCGGGCATTTGGTCAAGATGCCTGCCCGCGGCCGCTGTCAGAAGTGGAATCTGGGGAAATTTACCCAACAAGGTTCACCCACGTCGGCAGGGTCGGCCGAGCCCCGCCAAGGGACCTCGCACGGGGGGCCTGAACGAGATCAACTCAACGGCCATTGTTAGAGCATGCACCATTTTCAGGTGCAATTACTAACAGGGCAGCTACCCAAAGAAATGTTCTCGAATCTCGAGTGAAACCTTCCCCTATCGTGGAACCCCGTTGCCCATTCTGCGATGCTTCTTCTTACACTAGAGGTACAAAGGATACGGAAACCTCGGTGAATTGATGTCCATGCAAACCTACTTTTACCAAAAGAATTAAGATGCATATGCGCAACCCTTCGTGCTCGAGGTATCGTAATGCATATATGTGATGCCAGTTGATAAGGAACGAGTGTTCGGGGCGGCATTGCCTCTGCCCTTCCTTTGGGTGTAAGATTTACAGAGTAGCCCATATACAGGGTCCGTACACCAACTGGCACACATATTCAGACGAATTCATGTGCTGGCCTACGTGTACGGCCTATTCGCCCTCGAACAGTAGGATCAGCCCTACCGCGCGCGAGAGCGAACACATGAATAGAGGTAGTATTACCTCGCGGTATAGTGAACAGTAGTGTAAGTGGATGTGGATGTGTAGATTTGTGGGAAATGGTGGTAAGGGGGCATATTCGCGAGAACTGGAATGCAAGATTTCTCGAGGTTTTACCGGTGCACGGGACGGATTACGGGCTTATCAGAGTGTACAAACAGAGACGAAAATTCAACTGTTGGGTCTAGAGGTACTGATCTTATAGGTATCACGAAAGGCAATCCGGGCGCTAACAGATAGGTACATAGTGCGTACCTATGTGCGCGGGTTTCTACAAGACTCGCCCGTAAAAAGTACCAACACCCTAACCAGAGTTCTTCTGGGGGTAAGCGCCTATCCATAGGGCGTCTGTAACTTACAGTGAGGTGTCAGACCTCTCCCCCTCCTTTTTTTCTTTGGAGCTGGGTACCTAGGTAGAAAGGGGCTCGGGGACTTGGCGATGCCCGTCCAGAACCAACAAGCCAATTTCATCAAAAGCTTCACTCTATCAAGTTGACTGGATCCGACATCCCACTCGTGGTTGTTGTCATTACTAGAAGTCCGATCCGCGAGTTGCTGTATCCAATGTATTCCCATTTCATTGTCAACATCCCACTGCACGATGCCTCTCTGCCTGCCTGCTTCGCTACCTATGTAAACATATGCCCCTTCCTCCTCTGATCTTCATACAAGATACTACGGGTATAAACTGATGATCCTTTCCACACTCCACTTCATCTTAATATTCTATTCTGTCTCATCTCCTCCTTCTCATACAACAGGTATCATGCTTTAAACTCGACAACAACAAGTGACAAAACTCCAAAATCAAACGCTGCCTTTTAACGCCAATTTGCTTGCCAGTCAGTGATGACAGATCCCATAATCTTCCCTGGTCTCTCTCTTGCCTTTTTTTCCTGTCCGTCGTCATGAAACCCGCACATTACGTCGTTACAAGAAAAAAATAGTGAAACAAACGAGAGGGAAATGAAAAAAGAAGGGGAAAAAAAGAACGACGTGCCTGCGCCATATCATCAAATACCAGTCAATGGCTTTTGATCCTCCCCCTTTCATCACCATTATATCCCAACTACCCAAACAGCTTGATAAGAAAGTAGCCGTCAAGGCGACCCCTCTGAAAACCAGGAAAACGTTCCATCCATTCGTACCAGTCGACTGAGGAAATGACGAAAGAAAATAAGGAAAACGGAAGTGAAATCAAAGTTATTGTCCTGTATGCCAACAGCTTTGGAACCCCCCTTCCCCCAGAAAGCAAAAGTTATTTATGTGTCGTGATATGCCGAATGAACGACGTCTTTCGTGGTGTATGATGCAGTGTCGTTACACAGCTGGGCTCGCGCCCTCTTTCATCTTTTCTGCCTTTTCAATCTTCTCCTTCTATCATGAGTATTGAGTAATGAAAGACATGCCGGGTGGGAGCGTAAGTGAAGTGGGGAGAATGACAAAGAAAATCAGATGCTTGCAAGGCGAGGTCTCCCATCAGGAGCTCGGGCGTGGCAGACCATGAGCTTGAGACTCGTGCCCCATTCCTCACACTCGTCGAGGAGTGCTTTGTCTCTCCACATGCTTCCGACGGTTCCTGGGCCAATGTCGGTACTAGCAGCGCTCTCATAGCACTGGCTGTACCACCATTGTCCCACCTTCGCCACCATCTTAGTGATGCTTTCATCTGCTACCGGGCTTCCGTCGCTGATCATCTCGGGAAGGCTGCGTTCATCCTTCATGGACTTGCCCTTGGTAGCGGTCTTGCTTCTTTTACCGTTCTCGCTTGCAGGCGTTCGTGGAATGACACTAACGACCGGGACGCCAACACGGCAAGTCTTGAGATCGGCAAAGCCCTTTCTGCCAAGTAGTCGGAGGATGAGATCCGAGGTCGACCCAAGACTGACATCAGGGGATTTGGCATGGATGCGTTCCTTCAGGCGGCGTACAGCCTTACGCCCGTGGTTGCCCATATTGTTCAGATCAACATCCAGAATCGAAAGCTCAATGTAGCCACCAGGCTTGAGGACACGCCGAGCCTCTGAGATAATATTCCGATAATGTGCCTCGGGGGCCGCAACCGGGAAGCGAAATACTACAGCCGTAAAACTCTCTGCGCCAAAAGGAAACTTGCCAGTGTGTGACATGTACTGTGCCTGGTAGTGGTTCGGAGGACTGAGAGGGAGACCAGTTGAGCCATTGCGAGCAGCTGGACGAGGCGGACGAGGCGAAAGGTTGAAGAACGTTGCTGCTGGATACGTCTCGGCTGCATAGAAAGACCAGTCGTCGTTGCCAAGACCGTCAATAACGAGGATGGAAGGACGCTTCAGTGAGCCTACGTCGTTGAGCAGCTCATCTCGGACCGGACTGAAGAGCACATGCCCAAAGGTAAGCCACTTGCTGACCGTCATGGACCCGACGCGTAGATTGACCAAGGCAAGCGGCGAGCCATCCTCCGAACTTTGACTACAACGACTCGACTCGGATCGACGTGAATCATCAACAGGAAGGCTGTTGGTTTGCTTTTCAGTCTCAACCTCTTTTTCTAGTTCCGACTGCTTGCTCACAGCCTCACCCTGCCGCTGCACCTCTGACTCTCTGGATACGTCAGGTTCCAACGAGCACCTCGGGCTGGGATGATCGGCCAGGAGTTGCTTCACCTTCTCAGCCATATCGGAGCTATAGACGCTAGAACTGACGGGTATTCTTTGCGAGTGCATAATATGGGTAAGACTTTGTACCTGCTGTTCATGGAATTGAGAGCGAAGAGTTGGGGATTCCAGGGGTGGTTCGATGCGTCGAGTTGGGGTAGCCGTATACTTCTCCAAGTGAAATTGGTTCCCGAAAGACGATCGTGTGGATGGGGGCTGCCTCAACCTTTCGTCCCCAAACAAGTCATCGTACTCGTCCCAAATCTCGTCCTCGGCCAATGGTGCATCAGGCTCGGGAATGATTGCAGTAGCCTCGGCAAAGTTGAATCCTCCGGAGCTGCTAGAAGTTGTGGTATTGGTGGTGCACAGGGAACCCTTCCTCGGTGAAAATGAGAGAAACTCTTGTCTAATTTCGCTGGGGTAAGTTGGAAGCATCGATCCCGAATTTCGAGTTAGCGTCGGGGTCTCCATTTCAGCGGTCGTCGCTGGCTCCACACGGACAGGCGTCGATGGCCTGGGCGGACTAGGTCCCTTGGCTATGGAATATGCATCTCGAAGGTCCATCTTAGACGGCGTGACTTGAGCACTAAGTCTGTGGAACGGCCGAGAGAAACTCTTGGGTGATATTTGTTCGGCACGAGCACTGACGACTTTTGGAATCCGACCGACCTGAGCAAGTCGGCTCGGGCGGCCCTGTACAGGACTGGTGGTGATTCCGGCCTGCGTTGCAACGGATGAAGGCATCGACGGAGGCGTCGGAAGCTTAGAAAACTTAACCGGTGATTTGTGTTCGAACTCGACGACCGATGGAACCTGGGCGCTGGCTTCTGAAGTTAAGAAGCTTGAATGCGCGTTCTCTTGCGTCACGGAAGGTCGGCGCTCCTCCACTTCCTTGTTCTGCAAGTCAGGGATTTGCTTGTGAGTTGGAGAATCTGGGCTCTTCGCTTCGCGAAGAACTTCCTCCAAGTCCGGGATGTCGGTATCTTCCTGCTCGGATGAGTCCATCATAGTATAGAATGCTAGCGGCTTGTTTTGGACGACCTTGACTGTAGCCGCCACAGCAGCCACCGGAGCTGCATTCTCTAGGATATCCACCTTCTTCGTCTCCGGAGCAGGTTGACTGTGATTTCTTCCAAAGAAGTTCCATTTTCGCGGAGAACGAGCTCGCTTCATCAGACGCTTGGGTCCAGAAAGGTTCTTGGGCCCTTCTGATGCCTTGATGCCCTGGGCGGCGTCAATCGACGGGGCTAGCATGGAGTCGTCCGTGACGAGAACACTAGCATCAATACTAGTAATCGAGGGAGACGTAACATGGGGTTGAGTGACGATAGGAGCCGGAATCCTCGGGGGTTCCTTCTCTCCAGACTTCAACCTTTGTATAGATCTCCGCAGAGCTAACGTCGATTTGAGGACTGGGGCCTCAGACTCACTACTTTCAGAGGGCCTGCAGCTGCTGATAGACGAGTTCTGGGTATGTTGACCAGCGCGAGGGAATGCAGACGGCCATAGTGTGTTCCGAGGGATAGAGTTAAGAGAGACTTGCGAGCCGTTCTGCGGTTCCACGCTGGGTCGCTCGCGCGTGATACTTTGGCTGCTTTCCGTCCGGCTCATTTCCGAACCAACGTTCCTGTTTTCGATGATTTCGCCGCCTGCAATAACGACAGGTGCCATCCTTTCCAACAAGAAGGCATCGTTAGTCCCGATACTCTCTTGCGAGCTCATCGTGCCAGGGATCGCTAGGCCGGTGTTCGCTAGGCCGGTGTTTGCAAGGCTGTTACTCCTACGGCGCGCTGGCCCGACGCGCCCATAGCCTTCGTGGCCAGTTCCCGCGGCAGGGCCCTTCCTGGGCGGCTTTTTCTCGTCCTTCTGTAGAGGGACCTCTTGGGTTGTCCTTGTCCGTCGTCCGAAAAGGGGGAAGCGTCTTAAGGTCGATACACCAGGACTTGGCGTACGAGTAGTCCTTCCTGATTCGGCCTTGATGGTAGTTGCATCTTCCCCCATCCTGGACATTTTTGGGGCTGGTGTCGCCTCTCTGGTTATGGATGGCCTAAGAAGATGAATGTGCGTGTCGGAAGTTGATGAGAGCAAGCCAGGCCTGGCGATGGTTGTTGGTGCCAGGAGTCGGCTTGATCTCTTTTCAGATGGCGCAGATGTCAAGTTACTCTGAATAACGGGCACGGGCAGGCCTAGTTGGGAGTGAAGGTCCGGAGTTCCATCTCTGCTCGGGCGGCGAGGAGGCTGCCCTCTAGGCGGCGCAGCCTGCTGGGCAGCTTGGGCGGGACGGGGTCGGGAGAAAGAGGCTGGCTTTGGCAAAAGTTGCGCTGCTGCTGCCGCTGCTGGTGCCGTTGGCTGGGTCGGTGGCGCACGCCAGGGCCTCGGCGCGGATAAACTTCCATCGTGGCTTTTCGTAAACTTGTGTGACGAAATGCGAAGTGGTGGGCTAGGCGCAAGGGGTGATAACTGCTTCTTCTTCTTGGAATCCTTCCCCTCAAGCTCACGGACTGTCGAGTTGGATGACGACGAGGTCAAGGATTCTCTGACTGATGGTAAACCCTGAGGGTCAGCGCTGACAAGATCCAACTCATTCGATATGCTTCCTCCTCTTCTTCTGCTGACAGGCGGTCTTGTTTGGGTCGAATCAACCTGTCTCATCCTGACGCCAGCTCCGGGGAATCGTAAAGGCGCCACCATACCAGGGGACTGAGAGGACATGGACGTAGGCGTGGTGTCTCGACTATACGGACCAGGTCCTGGTGACTCGGAGAATCTTGTACATGGACTACTGCTGAAGCCACTCATCTGACTGCTAGATCCGGAGAACAAGGGCGTAGGGGGAGGGAGATCGTGAGTCGTTAGCAGGTACGGCACCTCAATGCTGAGGTTTCCATTGCAGGCCGGCGCTTTGACGTCGCGATATCTGTCCAGCTCTGGGTATAATGTTGGTGCTTGCGGCGCGCCTGCCGCAACTTCGACTTGGTGAGCTGCTTGGATTTCCATCGTGTTCATTGTTGGGTTGAGTTCGGAGCGCGAACTGGCTGAGGAGTCGATTGAGGTCTGAGACCGGGGGTTGGAAGACGATGAGGACGACCTTGTTTTGACATGGTTTCCAGTCTCGTCTCGAGAGCCTTTGCGGATGCTGTTCACTACTTCTTGTGATAGCCCTGAGTTCTTCCTCCTCAGCACATTTCGAGGTTTCATGGTCGGCGCGGGTAGTCGGCTGGATGATGCTGATGTAATCAATGTGGTGTTGCCCAAGGCCTTTGGATTTTTGATTCCAGCTGTAACCCGAGGCTGAATGGGTTCCGGTTGGGTATCGGAGGGTCGCCGTTGCGGCAAAGATTGCGGTAGCCTACTAGGCATCTTGGGCTGTGGTAGTGTCCTGGCACGTTCGGTGCCTGGCTCTCCTCCTCTCTTCTTCAACAATAAGGAACCGGGTGGCGCTATACTACCGGGATTTTTGAGCCTGCTATCAGCTGGCAGGCCTGAAAGACTAAGTCCTGGTCTTTCGGAAGCCATTGTGATCCTATATCCCACAGAGGAAGGCCGGCTAATTTGACCATACTAAGACTCTTGCTCCGTGGTCCACGACATGAATGCTGTGCAGGAGTAACACAACCAAAGTCTACCGCGCTCGGAGTATGTGTTCAGGGACGGGAGGCTGTGACCAGCGCAGCGGAAGAAGCCTAGTCGTATGGCGGAACACCGGTGCTCGATCCTGCCTGTGGCAACTAAGTGTTGATCCCGTATCAGTATTCCACCGGGAGCTAAGGTACCCGACAATTCTTTGACAGTAGCGTGTGGATTAAGCAATGTCCATGATGACCGGAAGCACAAACGGACGGAAGAATTTGGAAGAAAGAGGCTGAGAAAAAGGAATGATGGTTCAGTAGTCCCTGGATGGATGCTCTACTACTAGTTAGTCTTTCAAGTCGTGGGAACCACGGGCCCCGCATTGGGGCTGATGTGTAAGTGGTTGAGTATAGGTGAAATGTGATGGTGGGCCGCGAATATCTTCTTGGGGCCAGGGGGGGTTCAGGTGTTTTTGTTCGTGTATGTGCAGTAGTGGTATTGGGAAGCGATGCAAGACGGGATGGAGGGTGTGTGGTTGGTGGGGGTTAGGTGAAGTTGAAGAGATGGAGGGTATCACAGCACATAGTGATGTGTAGTAATGTGGGAAAAATACGGATACGCATCAGGGAAGGCGTCGTCGGATGTAGCATCTATAAAACAGAACAGAAAAGAAAGGAAACAACGTGTGAGCCCAGGCAGACGGAACAGATACACTTACCTACGTAGGTAGTTTAGAGAACTTGTTGGAGCTGGATAGTAGTCTCAATTCAGTTACAACGTGGAAGCCCTGTGGTACAGTCAAGCTGGTTTGAGAAGTGGTAGAGGTAGTAATGAGCGAGTGTGACGGCGGCCAAGCGGGAGAGGTACTACCTCGAGAAAAGAAAAGGGAAGAGAGGGTGAGATGACAAGGTAGTGGGAAGATTCATTTAGTTGGGTAGTGAAGGCAAGACAAGAGCTCATGAGGCAGATAGAGGTAGAGAGGTAGGTACTGTAGAGTGGCAGTAGTGTAAGGTAGGTAGGTATGTACCTAAAGTCGAGATATCAATAGCGCGGCAAAAAGAGCCCATGTTCCCGACTTGCCGCGTAGAGTAAGGATCTGCCGCCAATGAGATGGACAAGGTCGGCGACAATGTGCTTGGGAAATGTCGACCATGTTCATCCAAAGTACACCCGACCATGCGGACATGTATGGGTGGAAGGGTACAAGGACCAGGGTTGGTACAATGGCCAGTCCATCGGTGGGAACAGTTAACTTAGAACCTCAATGGGCCATAGTCTGGAGGGCCTCATTCGTGGTGTAATTCCACTCATACAGGGCAGTAATTCCATCATGGCAGAGACCGACGGATGCTAGTGCCAATGTAGGCAGCCCCGTGTTGCTATCTTTTGACATTCGAGGTGGCGTAGACAGGATGAGGTGTTGTCAAGTCAACAACAACAACAACACCTGACTCTTGACCATGTTCAGCATGAGCGACGACGACGAGACGGTGAAAAGACGTCGGCTGGAAAATGCTTACAAAAACTGACATGATGCGTTGTGCACATGGCATTTGACGATCTTTCGACGACAACCTGGAAGATGCCCGAAGAAAAGAGGGAGGGAGGGAGTGAGGCAATGAGGGAACCTGCAGTGAGAAGGAAGAGTCATCCTTGAAAGCTGGGAATCAGAAGAGGGGCGAAGACGCGGTGGAGAGCCGTGGCGTGTCCAATCCGCATCCAAGTTGGCGACCTCTTGTGGCTTGAGAAGAGGAAATAGGTAACGAAGGAAGCTGTCAAAAGGCAAATGCGTCGTTGCTGTTGGTTGGGCTGGCTGCATGGTGTCAATAGCATTTAATCCACCTGCAGCGGGAAGAGTGGAGATACCTAGGTAGGTACCTATAACCTAGTGGGATGGAAGCTATGAACAGAAATGGGCCAGTGGGCCGTCAAATCTGTCGCTGTGTCTTTCCTTGTTGGCCTGTCTGTCCCTACCTACTATAGGCTGTACTGCGGTAATGTACCTGACGCTACAGAAAAGTTGGGTACCAACTGAATCAACACCGACCTCGGTTGCATCACGCGAACATTGGATGAAAGGAACATCTCATTGAAGTTTCAATATCGAATACAAAGAGTGCGTGTTCTTAGCGGCTGTGCCGTCTCATGCCCAAAACGACAACCAAAGACAGGCAAAGACAGCCCTGGAATATGCATGTGGAGTTGCCCTATGAGCACCTAGAAGACAATGTGAAGTGTGCCATTGGGCGCGAGTTAACAACGGGATTTTGTTCGATGCTACCCTCCCCCCTCTCCTCAATCTCTGGTCGCATTCGATCCTCTTACTCCTTTGCTGTGTAGTACTACACTATGTAGACCCTTCCTGGACATCCCCAAGAGCCTCCATTCGAAGCCTGGAGATCGCTGCTTAGGTACCTTGTCAGAAGAAATTTGCGTGATGGTGATGAGCCCCCGCGCCCCCCTTGGCCGACCATCTAGGCCGACTGGGGATATGAAGAGCAGTGACCCCGGCCCGTTTATCTGGCCATCTGCACTCTCCAACTGTTCAGATATCTCAAAGCCATGGATGTCCCTGGCTTTCGGCATCAGAATAGACAAGTCAATCGGCTCAAGGCGGCACGGGAATTTGATGGACGGCAAGGTTCCATGGATGGTCATCGCGGGGTTCTTGCGCCCTCATCTCAGGGTCATCTACAAACCACGAGTTCAGGGGTTCGCGAGAACACCATGTCTTGGTGTGATATCTTCGTCATATACCCACCCAAAGCTAAGGAAAAGTTGGAATCTCTGACGTCCTCAACCCCATCAAGTTCTCTCACACGCCGAGCCAGCCATCGGGAATGAGAAAACTAGTGTCTCCGTGATGGGCTCAACTAGGTATGTTTTTTGACCTTTGATCCGATCACAAGAACCCCCGAGGCCGTCAAGGATTTCGAGCAAAATGTCATCAACAACACCCTACGCTCTTCCAAATGACAGGATCCATGTCGTTGATCCCCCGGAGGCGCTAAATGAACTCGCCGGCAAAAGAAAGGAAACGAGGGGGGACGGGTCCTGTCCGAGGTATAATTTCAGGTATGATGGCGGCGCCATTACATACCATCACCTTAATACCGAGACCATGGCACAGACAACACAAAATCTCCCACCCCGCGGTCCATCGTCAATGTATCTTCCCATCTCGTCATCCGTCTACATCCCGTCCAGCTTCAGGTCCCCAGTCTGGTCTGCGCACATGGCACAACGCCCGTAGCGACCTGTGTGTCGTGTCAATCAAGTGTCAATCCTGTCCGTGCAAGACGGGATAGAGAGATTGAAGGACACCACAAGCGAGCCGATTGTCCCCTCGCACCGAGTGAGTCCTTGTACGCAAAGGGTAGCAGACTCGCGGGGTGTCCCAGATCTAACCTGCGGCGTTCGCTCCCGTGGAACCGGTCTGTCGAGGCTCATTCATTCGTCATCGCTACAAGTCATTTGTCGTGACGAGCAAAGCGCGACGGACGGGTTGCTGATCCATCAGTTCATTGCAAGCAAGCGTCTGTCCGTAAGCTATCGGGGCCATGTCACCCACGTTGTCCTGGGGAAGCACGACATTCTTTAGTCAGGGGTGGATGGATCACTGATGGGGACCACTGCGGCATTCGACCATTGAAGACATCGTGTGGTTGCCCTGCTGTGTCTCACTGGAACAGACTTCACTCCTTGTTTAAAGACACAGGAATGATAGCTCGCCGGTAAGTACATGAACCCCAGCATCTCGGAAGCCAATGGATTTTGCAAGTCGGGGATTTGTTCGCCTGCCGTAAACCGCCCAGTGGGCATCGTCGAAAAAGCCATCGTTTCGACAGCCGCCCAAATCCACGCTACCATTCGTCGATCCATCCCTTGTTCAATGTCCTGATGCGGCGCACAAGGTCAGTCTCATTGGACGGAAAATGAGGAGGAATTGTAACCAATCACTTTGGCTTGCTGCCAGTGGGTGTCGCGAAGTTTTGGAGGAGTTGGAGCATTTGGAGGGTCTTCACTTTCCAATCACAGTGACCAAACACCCTTCTGGACTTCAAGCCTACTGAAAAGGGTAGGTCAGGCCGGATCTTCTGTGATCTTGCTGACTTCAAATCTCAGGAGCACGAAGTGTTATTCTACCCTATATGGCCTGTTGCAGAAATTCCGGTGCGGATGTTGGAGAAAACCGAACACCACGTGATAATAGTCAGAGTTTTTTTGGGTTTTTTCTTTTTTTCTTTCGCCCATCACATCACAACAGAGGGAACTACATACACGGGGTGTGGGTTCACGATTGTACACTACATACGGTACCTTACTTGAGGCCAACGGTTGTGCATCAGCAACCACAAGGGGGTATTATGGGGAACTTTGAATTTACATGGTCAGTTATCTACTGTGCATACTTGTAGGATGGTGGACCAAGCAAGCTGAATTCTGCATATGTACCAACGTCCTTCAATTTTTCAAGAAACAAGTTGAACATCCAATCCCTCATTGACAAGTCTGTCGATGATCAGAGAAATGTTCGAATTCGATGCCACTGCTACGAGGTGAGCCTCCATCGCCCAGGGGGCATCGGTTGTCTTCGCCGGAAAGTCTCCACCAAGAAACCAACGCCAGCGACCTAACCTAGAGGAGGTACGTAATAACACCAATCATCCAGTTCGCATCGCATGCGCTGCAGGGCTTCCTTCGATATTAAAAAAAAAGAAAAGAAGAAAAATTGAATTGGGTTTGATCTATGCTGTCGGCTTTTGGGCCACTGGGCCTCGGTTCCAGATACGCCTCGTTCCGAATCCTTCTCAAGAAAATCGAACCCGAACTGCTGGAGACACTGCACTGTGGCTGCGTGCCTCCCTACACTAGGCCGTGGCCGGCCGGCTGGGTCGATGGGTGTGGCGAGTAAACTCAAAAAAGCGAAGAAGCGAAGATGACTAGACCTACCAACTTCTCGCATTAATGCTTCGCCATACTCGAAATACCATTGTGGTAGGTTTTGCGAGGGAAAGTGAGGCTGGTGACGTGGCACTTTTCAGTTGCGGTCGCTACGTACAAAATCGCATCAAGCTCTTCTAGGCTGCCTCCGTCCTCCCTTCTAGACCAAAATTTGCCCCGAGTTTTGTACAACTCATCAACTCTTCAGCTTTGCTTGCCCACAACATCACACGAGTTACAAGGGCGATGATGGAGTCCTCCGCCTTGTTGAATTTCGAGTCATCGCTGTCTTTCTCTGCTGGAATCCACCTCGAAAGCTGGAAAAATCGAAGGAAGAATTGCAACGAACGAACCATGGATGGTAGTATCACCCGCTATTAGTGTCAATCCCGTGAAAGCACCGTGAGGCGTAGAGGTATGTACCACCAAAAGACCCCTGTCGTGTCTACGCCAAGCTAGAAGCTAGGTACCCAAAAGCTCGCCGCAACAGGGGCTCTTGCAGATTTTATTGGCCACCGACAACGTCCAAGACAACCACCGAACAAGTCGAATACATAGTTGAACACCAAGCGCCCTGGATAGGATCTGGTGAACATGTGCACATATTGTCCTGCCTCGGAGAGAGAGTCCTCTTCCGTCTACTGGTAGAGCTTCTCAATCCTCTGGAGGGTCTCGGATGGTTCAGTATCTGGTAACGTGATCATCAAGTGGTGTGAAGTTTTCAGAGTCATCGTTCTTGCGGCTCTGAGTGGGTACAAGGTGTAGATAGACGACATATTGTTGCGTAGGTTGCTGCCTTGTTGCTGGATTACCTACATGTCATTCCGGATGCCTGAAAGGCGGAATTAAGACCTGTTCTTGGTGGCCATTGGATTTTCTAAGCCCAACAAAAAGAAAAGGGGAAAAGAAAAGTAACGCCTTGCCTAGTAACTATACAATTATGTATGCCCAGGTCTGAGTTGTCCGACGGAAGTCACATTTAGCAAGTCTTGGGATGACCGGATAGTTGCCAGAACAACCACTCCTCCCTTTTCCTTCTTCCATCATCAGCTCTTCGCCAAGCTAGCTGAGCATCCATCACGTTTAGACTGCCTTCCCAACAATCCACGCTTACCTTGCCGTTCTTCGTTCGGTACCTATGTAGTATTATATAATTTCCATTTTTTTAGCCTTGTCTCCCCTTGATGACTAGGCAACCCCTATCTTCAATTATCCATTCCCACTCTTTCTATGTCATACCATACCATGCCTGCCTACTTATTCAGCTTGATCGAATGGGGATGAGGATATGACTCGATGAGTCGATCGTTCTCCCATCTTTCAAGGCTTTCCGTTATCGTCACCATTCTAGTGTACCTAACCCACCTCATGAGCGTACAGTGTACAGTGTACACTAAAGAAGGCAGAGAAACATAGTCCCATGTACCTTGTTTTCCCATGTCCCGTCCCGCCATCTGCCTGGGGCGTAGGGCACTTCCCCAGCTCCAAGCTAGCCAGGCAAGCCAGGTTAGCCTCGCTCGAAAGCTCCAAAGCTGGCAAGACCAAGACCAAGATGTTGGGATAGGTACCTCTAGGGGAATGTGGCTGCCTGGTGTAGGACACATTCTGCGCTCTTGATCAAGCTAGAAAGCATGATTGGGCTGTGCCCATCTACACTATGTACATTTCTTCCTGGCCAGTGACGTTCATCTTCGCAAATAGCATTCTTTAGATAGAGGCCACTCCCGCCTCGAGAATAACACGCTGAAGCTGGTTTGAGACGTGTTCTTACTTCGCCGCCATTATTATAGGTAATTCCCCAGAGAAACGGCTTCTGCTGGGTGGATCCGAGTGGTTCTATTGCAGAGTGTCCCCTTCTTCCTTCATTGCGGCTTTTCGAAATTCCGGCATCAAAATGCAGTATGTAGCTATTTCTCAATTCACTCCACTTCCGATAACAAGTCATATGTGACTTTGACTAAAAGTTCACACTCATCCTTTTTCTTCTTCAACACTGGGCGTTTACTCAGCCTATAAGCGTCACGAGGCCCGAAATACCCCCTCTTTTTTTTACTTCCCCCCTCGAATTCTTCATCCTTCCACTTTCTACACCGGCAGTTTATGACACGTTGAATGATTCGCTTTACTTACTAGTGTAGTCCCTTTCACTAGCCGTTCCAAAACCTCTCCTCCGACCCCGCTTGTGAAGACTAGATGACTAAAGGATAGACCAGCCAAAGCGAGTAAATGTGTGCAGTACTAATGAAGGAAGACAGCTAAGCGCCTTGCTTGCGTCAGCCCATCGGTCCATCAGCCAGCCAGCCAGCCAGCCAAGCCAGAACTGGACGTCACTTGTTCACTCACTGGCTTATGCAATACTGACTGCCTACCTAGCTGGGCTGTGCGGCGTTTTAGGTGAGTGAGTGGAAAAGGGAAATGTGCTCTCCCCAGAAATGAGGGAAAAAGGGACAAGACATGGAACTCCGGGTACTGTTGGCGACTGGTCCTCGTTGAACCAGTCATGGAAGTCAGCGCCGGCGGTTGGATGGCATGAGGTTGAGCAAACATTGCTTAAGAGGGTATATAGTATCTGGTTAGTGAAGGTAGAGCTTTAATGTGGAATACCCTTCCTCCAATGATGGAAGTGGCTGTCTCGTGTGAGCATCTTTCTTGCTACCTGAATATATGTATCATGCTAAATTGTTGTGTGTGGACGGTTGAAACGAAAATCGGATATGTAAACAAGTTGCCAGTATGTGCATTTCGTGCAAAGCGTCTGTCTGTTTCAGACCTAAGCAAAATTGTTCTGTTCTGTTGTTCCTCCTCGCGGAAGCTCGTGCTCTCCCTTCCCTGCTCTCGTCATGTCCTGTTAACCATGATCTTGTGAAATCCGTGCTTTCTATCGTCTATAGATCCCCTCTGCGTATTTGTACAAATATATGACCGCAAGGCATGCAAAATGCGGTCACATATCGAAAGTCGGAGGACAAATTATGAAGTAGATGATGGGTAGTTAGGTCGGTACTGTGTATCCCGCAGCAGCTTGACTGCTTCTTACTGTTACTTGAGGAAGCGATCGAAGCCCTCAAAATCCTGGAAAAAATCGTCTTCCGTCTTGGCTTTTGAGCTTTTCCAAACGCTTGAGCTTTGCGCATCTGGGACTAGATTGGCGTCTGCTTCCTCTTGTTGCTGTCGATGTTGATGTTTAAGTTTTGTGGCGAACGGTGGCCTACCGCCGGGGCCATACTTCACCCACAGCTTGCTCCCCACCGCATACTCGCGTTTGTAAGGTATGAACAGTTCTGGCTGGGACTGTTTCAGCTTGAGCTTCCACTCCTTCATTGAGTGGTGAACCAACTCGGGCAAACGTTCCAGGACGTAGGAACCCCAGGCAAAATTGCACAACCTGATGGCTTCTTTGAGCGAAAGCGTCTCCCTCAGTTTCGGGGTAACATAGTGATGCCCGTGTTTCGGGGGCCGGTGAAAACGCTTGATCTCGCCTGAAACCAAAAGTACGGTGAGAGCCGGGACAATTACTGAGCGCGCCCAAGAGTCATCGGCCCGCACTCCCTTCTCCTTGAGCATTGCTACGAGCTTGATGCCTCGGGCGAAGAAGAAGTGTTCTGGCTTCGAAAATTCTGTTGCATCCCGAGGCATGCCGCGGGAACTGCGAAAACCCCAGCGGATGATTGACCCCAGGAGCTCCCTACCAAAAACCAAATGCAGTGGATGGTAGGGACTCGTTGTGCTCATTCCGGATGGAAGGCTCATAAACCTTTCTGACTTGGGCAATTGCTGAGCGACTGCGTCGGGTAGATCGAGTTTGTGAACTCGGAAAAAGCCCCCCTCGGGTCCCAGAGTACCCTCATAGAAACTAACAATGTCCAATGCAAGATCGTCGCGCTCGTCATGCAGTCCTTCACGTCCGAGTCTGAAAAGAATGATCTGAGAAGCCTTGGACGCGAGAGGATATCCGAATCGTAGAAGCCGTCTATACATGGTGGCATAGGAGGAAATGTCCACGCCATCTTTCGCAGGCCGTGGTACTATTTCTTCGCATACATGTTTTGATATGGCATCGGCCGTAGAGTGCATCATTTCGATATTTCCATCGGCCATAATATCCAAGAAGCCAACCATATGTGAAGCGCTGTTGGCTTTCAAACAGACCAACAATGCTTCATTCGTTGACTCTTTCAGAATCTGCCTTGTGTTGAGATGGCTAGCTTCCACAAGGAGCCGACAGAGCATAAAGTCTCCCTCCGCAGCAGCAAAACTCAGGAATGAAGGGTGCTTGGCGAAGTTGTCAAATTCTTCCGGATGCATGGTTGTATTGACAAGACCGTCAAACAGGTCCTCGTCGCCAACTGTAGCAAAGTGCTGTAGTGTTTTCGAATAGCTCGAGTTACCAATTCCGATTCCAGACTCTTGCAGCTGTGCAATGTGATGAAGGAGTCGGCCAGGGGAGGGTTCGCGCCGGGCTATAGACTGTAACGAAAGTGGCCCGATTTCAGAAAAGCCGAGAGTCGAGATTGTACCAATGATGGTTTCGATGGAGAAGTTGAGGGTCGCAAACCATCTAGCGCCCAAGCTGTCATTATCTGTTTGTTCTTTGATGCCGAAGATATTACCCAGACCCTTGGAGATCTGGTAGTTGAAGTTGATACCAACTTGCGACTTGTCGTCCCTTAACAGGCTGTTCAGGTCTGCACTACTTGGAAGCGCAGCTTTACTCGGCGGTATAAGGAAGGATTGTTCTTTGTCAGTCAACTGGATTTTCGGATGAAAGCCGACCAAGAACTGTAAGAATGGCCGCGAAGCTTCGGTTGTTGGCAAGTCGTTGTGAGAAATAAACAGCCGACGCCAATCACGGGCAATACCTTCCTCTCCTTGGGCGAAGAGGTAAGGAATCATCTCGTCGTAGAGGTTTTGGCGGACACTCGTCATGTACAGTGCTTGTAGGATTTCTCGAACCTTTGCGTCTGAATTAGTGATGAACTGCTTCAGCACGTGGGTAAGGGGTTCTGAGTCGGAGCAAAACGACGAGCTTAGGCGTAAGTGCCAAAGCAGCGTTGACTGTGTATCCTGTTGTGCTATGAAGAAAGATACAACACCTGCGTAGAGGTTTGGCCAAAGGACTCCGCGGTCACTGTGGAGCCACTCAGCATAGGACCAAGCACTGTGCAGTGTTGCTTGATCGTGAACGGCCACATCTAGTATTGCTTGCCAGAATTTCTCGGCAGTTGAGCCTTCCACTTCCGTCAAGGTTCGCCGTTTTTGCAGACCCTCGAGAACTGCTGCAACTCCGGCATCTCCTTCGGTGCGCTGGCGGTGCTCAAGTATGCACGACCAAAGGGTGATGTCGTTCGCATACTGTGGCCAGTCAACCAGTCGCGGCTTTCCATTTTCGGGCGAATCTGCGTGGACATCACACTGGAAGCGCAAGTCTTCCTCGGTGGCCGTCAAGACATCCCAATCGTCACGGTTGAAGGGCTGGTTAGCGATGCGGGATGACCGAAAGCCCGACCATGCTGACAGGTCGTGTGTGGTAGACGCTTGGCCTGGTAGCGCCTGCACTGCCGAGCCCCGTGCCTTCTTTGTATTCCGAACACCGTGGTCCTCTTCCGCCGCCAAAGTCTCCGAAAGTGCGTATGCCGTCAACGACCGCGACCAGCACGCGCTCGTTGAAAAGTTGACGCATGATGGTAGTCCAGACGCCTGTAAGTGCACAGCGTCCGTGTATAAGTGCGATATGGTGGAGCGGCGCGAGCGAGCTACATGTCGCAGCACAGGAGGCACGACTCGCATAATGGAATTGTGGCCGCTCGACACAGAGAATTGGGCATATGAGCGGCGGGGACTCTTCTTAGCGGCTGTCTGATGCGATCATGTTCATTTTCTTTTTCGCTTCGAGGTTGCCGCTGGGTTATTTGGCGTCGTTGTTCGTATCGTTCGTATAGATCGCGAGGTACCTGGGGCTTCGTTGACTGACTCGAGTTCTGGGGTATCGCGGGCGGTCCATCCCACGGATGGGGTTGTGAGGGGATGTGGAAACTCCTCGGGCTGGAAGCTTTGACGTTCTGGAGTGGAGGGGACACAAAAGTGGAGGGGACCTTGCAGGTGTGGCCGGGGATCGCTCCCTAACTTGCTTCTTAGTCATCCTACGATCATGTGTTTCAATCCCCCATCCTTCCCGGCAGGCAGTGAGTCTGCTGAGCTGCTCAGTCTGAAGGTCAATGTCGAGGCATCAGCAGCAGCTGAAAGCTGTGAGCACTGACCAAACCTTACACCTGGCAAACAGGCAGGCAGGCAGAGCTTCCGCCGTCGGGTCTGCAGTCTCCACCATCCACAAGTCCGTGCACCACAGGAAGCCCCGAGCCGAGAAACCTGAAGCAGTGAGAGGTTCAAAGCTAACTCTCCGTCCTTTCCACGCATTCGACATCATCACACCAACCCCTCGCATCACCCCCCCGGAATCTTCCACCCAACGACCCCCGACAACAATTTCAAGATGCCGTAAGCTTCTCCCCTCCGGCTGCGAGCTCCTCGACGATCCGACGACCCTCCAGCGACTGCGCGCATTGCGGACGCCGCCCCAGGTCCAATTACCTGTCGTCATGACGCACTATTGTTCGTCGTACGATTTTGGAATCCCAGGCTAACAGCTCTCTTTCTTCCCCGACTGCAGCGGCCTCGTCAACGCCCCCAACCACGTCCCCGAGAAGCAGCGCTACTACCAGCAGGCCTTCAAGAACCACACCCGCCTCTGGAAGATTGTGAGTTGAAGTCGACACTTGAGGATGGTTGGGGAATCAACAGATGGGAAGGAGGAGAGGGAGAGACGGAGAGGGAGGTTTTGTCGGGATAAGGGCTGATGACAAAATCGCGAACAGGGCCCTCGCAGCGGCATCATCATGACCACCTTCAACATTGCCATGTGGGGTACCTTCGGCGGTGCGTATACCTTCATTGATGGCTTATCGCTTCGTCCTTGCTCCTTCCGCTAACTGTACATCAGCTTCCATGTACGCCATGTCCCGCAAGGTTCTCGGCTACAACACCTGGTTCTCGGAGGATTAAATTAGCCGTCCTACCACGATAGTCAACGAAGGCGGTGCTACTGGTCATGATAGAAGCACGAGAATCCCTTTGAATATGTGTATAGTCGCAAAGAGCAGCATAGATGGCGGCAGAGGGCAGGCCGCTTTGGGTGATACCTCCAAGAAGTAGGCCGCCACGCCGATATTCCCTATTTGCATCATGGATTCCACCGACCACCTTTGGGAGAGCTACTGTAACCGTGGAAATCGTGATCCATTGGGTCTCGGCGCTTCGATTACCAAGCTCCAAACACTGATGGCTGCAGCTGTCAAGTCTTTTCTATCATTACAAAATTATGGCTTTTTGGCCATGGGGCAGTAGTGGCCATGGAGGTGTGAAACCTGTGAATAGTGGTAACCAGGCGTTCCCTTTGTCATGGGGGCAGATCAAGTAAGCGCTTTAAATCCCCGAGGCACCGGGGGCCTTTTCGTCCTTCTTTAGGCTTATCAGGAGCTCACGGAAACGCTCCTTGCCGGAACCAGCAGCACCGCCCTTAGCTCCCTTGCCGCTAACGTCAACCAGCTTGGCAATGCGCTCCCAGCTCGTGCCTCCCGATGTGGTGTCCTCGCGGCTGGCAAGGAACTCCTCGGCCTCCTTGCGGGTCTGCCCAATGGCCTTCTCCTTCTTGTTGTTGTAGTTCTCGTAGAATTCGTCAATGTTCTTCTGCGCCTCCGCGATGGTCTCGGCTCTCTGGGCGGCGAACTGCTCCGCCCGCTTGGCAAGCTTCGCATCACGCTTCTCGCGCCACTCTCTGATCACCTCGGGCTCTTGCTCCTCCTGGGCGTATGGCGCATATCCAGAGTTGTAGGTGACGGAAGGACCGGCGCCAGTGATGGTACCGCCTGGCGCAACAGACTAAAGTGAAGATGCCCCATGTTAGAACCCAAGACCATGATTACGTGCTGTGTCGACATCTTTGGTATCATCATTATTTAGTCGTACCTCGTTGCCTGCGGAAAGGTCGGGGAACTGGCTCTCGAAAGCAGCGCTAGTCTCAAGGCCAGCGCCGGCGCCAGCGGAGGAGTCAAGGCCACCCCCTAGGAGGTCGTTGTCATCGTCGAAACCAGCATCCTCAACTGTCGCAAATTGGTTGGCATCGTCGCCGAGAAGCGCCTTTTCGCGCTCGAGGAAGTTGGAGGCCGAGGGGCTTCCAGAACCCTCCTTGATCTCGGTCTGGGCTTTTGTGGGGGTTTGAATGTTAGCAGGCAGTAACAGCAAGGTAAGGGGATCTCCAAACAACGCCAAGCTTACCGCCGGAGTCGAACTCCTCCAGCGAGGGGAATCTGTCAGCCATGATGTGGGTGGTGTGATTTGACTTTTGGTAGATCGGCGCGAACGGACAAGACTGGAGGCTGGAGAAGTGGACTGAAAAACGGAAATATTGGGTAGGACGGAGGATCGAAGAAAGCTGCGAAACAGGCAAGGTGTTTCGTTGTTTGATGGAAGTGTCTTTTGGTGTTGGTGTTGCACTGCGGGAGTCCGAGTTGCAGCCCACCCCAGCGCTCCTGATCGCGCCAGGTTCCAGGTTGCGACGGGACGCCACTCACAGCGGCCACTGGGGCACTTTGGCACTTGTCCACAGTAACAGCGACCCTCTTGGGCCTCTCCATTTGGCCAGGGGAAGCCGTAGAGGTAGTAACAGCTACCTTTAGGTACCGGCAGGCAACTCCATTGTCTGCGTGCGGCAGGCGTTCCGTTGTCCCTCTTCCCCTGCCTGCCCTCGCATTGGACGGATGGAGGAAGCTCCAACGTCTGCTTCGTTCCGTCCCACCACCTCCCGTCGACAACTTCTTTCTTCCTTCTTCTTCTTTTTCTTCTTCTTCTTCTTCCTTTCATCAACAACATTCAGCACTCACCTCGCTGTGGTTTCAGTTGTTTGTCACAGAGCATCCAGATCACGCTCATTTGCGCTTTGCACTGCAAACTCTTCCTGGTGACAGCATTGGTAATAGCAGGGAAACGACTCCGGTGTAGTTGGACCACAGAGCTTGACTAGGTGCTTAGTTCGTGCTGAGCACTTCTCTCTTGCCGTCATCTAGTGTGTTGTGTTGATAGTCCACGCTTCTGCCATTTGAGGTTGTTCCCAAGGGCTTTCGATCCATATTCTAGATCACCACTCGGCCGCGTCTGGAGTCCCTGCTACTTACACGCAAACATCACGGATACCTTTTCGTACTGCTGTAGATGAGTTCTGAATAAACCCGACACCGCATATCTTGAACATCTGCCCCGTCCATCACACCCACCAACCAACCAACCATCAACAACCACTTTTTCCAACACTTTCCAACAAATTTCGCCTAAAGCTTCACCATGGCGTATAACGAGGATGCTGTGCTCTCTAAGCTCTCTGCACTCACTGAGACTCACGAGAGCATTGCAACCACCGCTCAGTGGATCATGTTCCATCGGTAAGCTCCCGCTGCCCACGACCGACGACCGCATTCACCTGCTGTTTGATGTCTCGACCGCCGAACTGACTGTTGATGTATCTTAGGCGACATGCTGCCCAGACTGTCCATCTCTGGTTGACCAAGCTGAAGGACCTCCCCAGTCCCAAGAGGCTCAACATGATTTATCTTGCAAACGGTGCGTGCATTTCCCAGGCTCTCCCACATAGGCTGCATGTGATGTGCATCCCCCGGCGTTCGTTCTGGGTTTCTTTCTTCTCGTTTGGGACTGAATGCTGACTTTATTCGTCTTTCTCATAGAGGTGACGCAGCAATCCAAAGCTCGCAACAAGGATGACTTCCTTCAGGCTTTCTCTCCATTCATCGCAGATGCAACCGCGTTGTCTTATAAGGGCGCCTCGTCAGACATCCAGAACAAGCTCCGAAGGGTTGTTGATGTTTGGAGAGAACGCAAGATATTCCCCATAGAAGTCCAGGACGCCATAGACTCTCGACTAAGAGGTAAGCCGTGGCCTCAGCCCTTCCGCAGACAAGCTACTAACTTGTTCAATCCAGAGCTTGACTCAGCCCGCTCCGGTGGAACAATGTTCGGTTCCACATCGTTGTCGTCGCCAGCTGCAGCGGTGCCTCCAGAGTTGGCACCCTTGGTTACCTCACAGCAGGCAGTTTCCAAGAGTGCCCAGGCGTTGAAGACAAGCCTTACTACCGCCAATTCGGACTACAGCAAGCTGATGGATCCGGCCCACGCTCCTCCTCAGGCGCCAGTGTATGCCGCGCGACTCAACGGGCTTCTTAAAAACCTTGCCAATGCTGAGGGAGCCGTGACGGAATGCATCAAGACCCGCGAAGAGCTGATCAGCGCATTGGAGAAGATGTTGAGCTCCAACCGACAGGCCTTGGAGGCCGAGCAATCACAGCTCAGGGATCTAGGCACCCGCAAGACGGCAGTTGAGGAGAAGAAGCAAGCAATTGAGCTCAGCATCATTGGAGGTTTGCCTCACAATACCCAAGAGCCGGCTACCGGTGAGGAGCGCGCTCCATCTAGCTCGGATGGCCACGGCATCGCCCGTCCTCAGGTTGAAGCACTCACGCCGCCCCACGTCCAAGATCACGACGATTTCTACGATCATCGCCCGTCTGAGCAACAACAGCCGCAGAACGGTCATACTCACCCAACTGGATCTGCTCCTGGCATTGAGATGCTGTCCGCCCTCGCTTCTCAATATGAGTCTGTTCCAACTCGAGAGGCCAAAAAGCGCAAGATCGACGAGACTGCCGACATTCCTGACGTAGGCATAGATGCCGATGTCGCCGAGATGATCCAGAAGGAAAGCACGATTTAGAACAAGGACGGGGAGAAGATTTTTGGAAGCAAAACTTGACCGAACTGAAGTTTTTCTACCTTTGTATCAGTTTGAGTGCATATGGCCCAACACTCTGGAGTTGTTGCCGTTATTGCTGGTCTAGGGGAACGATAATGGCTGTATGGCGAGAATCATCATTCATGTGGCATTTTGGCGCGGGCCTGAAACCTTCTCTGGAGCGAGTATGTGGAGATACAGAAGGACAGGACTAAGGATTATTGGCATGCTTCATTCTTGACGGGCAAAGCGCCATTCGGTTCGCTGTAGAAATATCGTGAATAAAATCATCGGCATTTACACAAGCGATCGTCTTTTTCGTCTTTTTTCATTACCATGATGACCTTTGAAGTTGATGACGTCCGCACAGCTTCAATACCCCTGAGGTACAAATAAGTGGCATGAGTGGAATGGGCCAAGCTTGAGCACGGGCCACTTGTAGAAGGTACCGACATCGTTGAACGCATTCCGGAATTGACAGTGGATGCCGCCGGCATCGTTGTCGGGTGGTGGCTTGCTCTTCGCTGCTGAATGACGAAATGTCCGACTGCAGGTGAAAGATGCGCGCTTTGCCCTGTTTTGGGGGGGGGGGGGGGGGGGAGAGGGACAATTGAACAAGGGAATCGAAGCCGCCCTCCCGCCGTCGTGGTCCCCAGAGCTTGAGCGGCGAATCAATCGCAGTTGCTGCAGCGCCAAACCGGCGATTGACCACTGAAGTTGAGATCCCGTCCGCCGGGACAAGCAAGGGTTTTTGCACCGACGGCCGAGCCGACCGAACTGCCTGGGTGTCATCCCGACTTCATTCCATCATCCCCCCCGCCGTCCGTCCCGTCCCTCGACCTCGGAACCTTTCCACCACTTCTTTCTCCACGTTTCCTTCAACAGTTCCTCAACCACATTCCACATCACCAAACTCACCCATTCGCACGCAGTGCAGGGACTCAAGGGAACCGGGCATTGACAAGCGCAGAAACAGGCGCGCATGCGCGCTAGCGGTCTCGCATCAGGCAATTAGTAACATAGCCCACTGCACAACACCGACATGATATGATAGAAACTCGACACCGAAACTCTACGATACAGCGAGCCTAGTACCTAGTCACATACACACTCGACCTACCCAAGACACATATACTTCAAGCCATGGTTACGGGGGTAGCGGTGCGCCGCGCCGTGCTGCTCCCCCAATGCGGCGGTAGCGGCGCCGGGCTCGCGGCTTTGCTGCCGTTCCAACGATCGCCCACTATGACTTCCTCGATTCTGTCCGCAAAATTCTGCCGTCCGTTCTCGTCAGTTCAGCGGCCCTCGACGACATCTTTTACCATCGTTTCGGTTCCTTTCTCATCCTCCCATCCCGGATCACGACCATGCGTACAATCCCAACGTTGGACTTCCCCCTTCGGCCTTCTCCGCCAGCTATCGACCTCACAAACTCGCCTACGGGAGCAGCCGGCCAAGGAAGCTGCGGCAGAGACAGCAGAAGAGGCGGCAAAGGACGTTGAAAAGGTCAAGGAATATACATCTGAAGAACACCTCAAGGTACACGGTTTTACGAAAAGCGAGAGGGCGCATAAGGCCGCCCATATCAACATGAGCGCTCGTCTTTCCAAGGATGGCAAATCCCAATCAGGCACCAAGCCCGGCTTCGCCGAGGTCTGGCGTCTGATCAAGATTGCGCGCCCCGAGGTCAAGGCGATGAGTGTCGCATTCGTCCTGCTTCTCATCTCGTCCGCGGTCACCATGTCCATCCCCTTCTCGATCGGCAGAATTCTGGATCTTTCCACCCAGGGTCCCGCCGGCGAGGTTCGGCTCTTCGGTCTTACCCTCTATCAGTTCTTCGGCGGCCTCGCTGGTCTTCTCACTCTTGGTGCGACGGCCAACTTTGGCAGAATCATCATTCTCCGTATCGTCGGCGAGCGCGTCGTGGCTCGGTTGCGCACGAATCTCTACCGCCGCACCTACGTCCAGGATGCCGAGTTCTTCGATGCCAACAGGGTCGGTGATCTGATCTCGCGACTGAACTCCGACACGGTTGTCGTGGGCAAGAGCATTACTCAGAACGTGTCTGATGGTCTCCGTTCCATGGTTAGCGGAGCGGCGGGTTTCGCGGCCATGTTCTGGCTCAGCCCCAAGCTGACATCCATTATCCTCATCATGGTTCCCCCTATCGGTCTTGGAGCGGTTCTCTACGGTCGCAACATTCGCAACTTGAGCAGGCAGATCCAGAAGAACGTCGGCTCACTGATGAAGATCGCCGAGGAACGGTTGGGTAACATCAAGACCAGCCAGGCCTTTGCCGCTGAAGTGCAAGAGGTGGGTCGCTACAACAAGCAGGTCAGAAAGATTTTCGCCCTGGGCCGGAAGGAGGCCATTGTCTCGGGTGTCTTTTTCAGCAGTACGTCGTATGCAGGAAATCTGGCGATCCTGGCTCTCTTGATTGTCGGCGGGAACCTTGTGCGCTCAGGGGCCATGTCTCTGGGCGATTTGACCTCGTTCATGATGTATACTGTCTTTGCTGGTTCGAGTCTCTTCGGTGTTAGCGGCTTCTACTCGGAACTGATGAAGGGTGTCGGCGCAGCGAGTCGTTTGTTCGAGCTCGAGGATCGCAAGCCGGCCATCCCCCAGACCGTTGGTGTGAAGGTTGAATCTGCGCAAGGTCCCATCAAGTTCTCGAATGTAACGTTCGCCTACCCTACCAGACCTGCAGTTACGATATTCAATGGCCTCGACTTTGAGATCCCCTCGGGCACAAACGTGTGCATTGTAGGCCCTTCAGGCGGAGGTAAAAGCACCGTGGCCTCCTTACTCTTGCGCTTCTATAACCCCACATCCGGTAGCATCACCATCAACGGCATCGACATTTCCAAGATGAACGCCAAGTCTCTCCGCCGCCGCATCGGCATGGTCTCACAGGAGCCAGTCCTCTTTTCGGGTACCATTGCCGAAAACATTGCTTACGGCCGTCCACGGGCTCCGCGCACCGAGATCATTGCGGCTGCCCAGAAGGCCAACTGCGGTTTTATTAGCGACTTCCCCGAAGGCCTCGAGACCCAGGTCGGCGCCCGTGGCGCCCAGCTTTCCGGTGGCCAGAAGCAGCGCATCGCCATTGCTCGCGCCCTCCTCAAGGACCCCGATATTCTTATCTTGGATGAGGCTACCTCCGCCTTGGACGCCGAATCCGAGACCCTGGTCAATTCTGCCCTTGCGGAACTCCTCAAGGGCCGCAGCACCACCATTTCGATTGCTCACAGACTGTCCACCATTAAGCGATCTGACAAGATCATTGTGCTCTCGAGCGAGGGTACCGTGGCTGAGATTGGCAGCTACACAGAGCTGAGCGCCAACAAGGACAGCCACTTCAGTAAGCTGATGGAGTGGCAGATGAGCGGTGGTGATGTCTCCCCGGACCACCGCCCTCCCTCTGGGGATCCTCATGTCAGTGAGGTTGAGGAGATTGAGGAGGAATTTGCGGAGGCGGAGAATGACGTTGACGATGCGGTGGAGAAGGATGTGAAGTCGCACAAGGAGCCAGTGAGGGAGTAAAGTGATGGCTGAATGATATTTTCAGCAATCCGTCACACTCCCACACCCCAGTCTACAGCAGATGGTAATGAGTTTGAGGCATTGTCAGCCACTTACTCACGTGGGACAAGCTCCCCGGTCGGGCCGCTGACACAGAGAGATATCTTATCCCTCACAGGCCCAGACCCAGGCATGAATCTCCCGCATCTTCTACCATATACCCGCCGAGCAAGTGACCAAAAGTCAAGGTCCATGCTTCACGCGATGCTCGCTTCAGAGGAGGAGGGCATCGTCACCTTTTTACTGTGTACATGTCACGTATTTTACTTGCTATGTTTGTTATTATTATTTTCAGATCTCCTTTTTAGGGCACTCTCTTTCTCCACTCTAGACCCGATCATGGATGGCTGGTTAGGATAGCTATATGTACGATGTATGATAGATCGGATGCTGGAGAGCGAAGGAGAACGGCACTGCTGGGGAGGTTTGGGGAGAGCCGATTTGGAGTACTAGAAGGAATAGATAAAAACAAATAAGGAACATTTGGCAATTACATCGTCTCGTCTATGACAGAATCAATGAGACCTTTGCTTCAGTGGGCGATCGACCGACTGGTCTTATAAACCAGTCCCATAAACGCTCATTGTGGTCAAAAAAGGCCGTTGCAAAATTATTACAGGACTTATAATAATTCGAAAACACATCGGCTAGACTAAAGTCCCTTTGGGGTATGTTTGTCCAAGAACAGCCTAAATATTGAGTCCAAAGGAGTACTGAAGACGCTGAAATGCGTAGTCAGAGTATACCCAAGGTATAAGCGAAAATCTCAACAATTTTATCAGGGACAGGCTACTCTCTATACACTCAAAATAAATGCTCCACGGGTTGTCGAGCATGAATGAGTGTAGTGGTCAGTGGGACTAAAACACAAGATACAGTACCATATCAAACAAATTTGGCGAAAACAGAGGTCTTCCAAATTCCTGCTATTCAATCGTCCTTTTGCTCTTCATTGCCGGATCCCCAAATGTCATATGTCAATTTCCGCAGTTTCCGTAGAAAGGTTCCTCGGAAGGGTTTATATGGGACACTAACTATAGACTCTAAAATTGACAAACCCCAGAATCGGGTTGTCGTCTCCTTTTCACTAGCGTAGCCCGAGTCCTCCGGAGCCTCCCATGTCGTCAGCATCATCGTGGTGGTGGTGGTGGTGGTGGTGGTGGTGGTGGCGAGTGCGACCAATGTTTTGAAAGACCCACCAGGAGAAACGCCGCACTGCAGCATCCAGGTCCAAACAGTCCCGCCGAGGCAAAAACATCCCCACTCACCTCAAGGTTGTCACTGCGATACAACGCTGCTAGCCAAGGAGCTGTTTTGGTGCATCTTGTCGTCAAGAGTTAACACAAATGTACTTTGTTTGAAGTTCGAATGTTGCGGAGGGAGCCCTGTCTCTCGCCAGGAACGAGAAACCCCTTGGAGAACAGCCGGTCATGTTGCTACCGTCCTCTTGTTCGTTTTCGTACACTAAAATGATTATGGTGTGGGGAATGATCGATGAAGGGCCCCCGGTTGAGTTCTGGAATATGGTTGTTAGTGAGATGCGGTGACTGTGTTTCATGTGAAGCCCGGCCGGGGCCTGCGCTTCTCTGCTCGCTTTCCTTACTCGATCTACCTAGATACCTATGCTCAGATTGCTTGGAGGTACTGTCTTCTTTCTACACTGAACTTGGGCTAATTTGCTCCAGAGAAATAGTGTGAGACGGATCTTACAAGGTAATACCCCCTCTTGAACGGTCATTACACTACATACCTAGGTATTCTGTTGTCGTTGTACTGGATGATTACTACCTACCTATCTTGCCTCTATACCTCTAGTGTACTTAACACGGGCGAACAGAAACAACCAAGAGCCTGGCCGACAACAGACCCCACCCCCGCAACGCCCGACTCAGCTCCGGACAAGGGGTCCGACAGGGAACAAGAGAACAGCAACTCTTCTTTTTTCTTGGCTCTTGGCTTCCAAGACATCGAGTTTTGTTTTTATCTCAAACCCATTTTCTCTCACACAGCCTTGCCTCAGTTCAGTCAATCTTTGTTGATACTACCCTCGCTTGACTTCAGCGGCACTCGTACCCTGCAGCGACCTCGGATACACCCATTGGCGCGGCCAATTCCACTCTTCGGGCCGCTAAATTTAAGGTTTCGAGAACGATCCTGTGCTGCGACCCTTCCATTGGAACACTGCAACCTGGACAAAGCATCATTGGCTCCCCTTTGCAGAGCGCCGACTTCGCAACGACCAGGGACAACGGAACATTCGTTCTGCGCTGGCTGAGTCACTTGAGCACCACGTCTCAAGACCAAACACTCTCTCTCTTTAAACATCGGAAATAATCCTCGCTCACTCACTCACTCATCCCTGAGATACCCCATATATACCCTTTCATACATTACCTAAAAACAAAGAATGGCCGGGCCCCAACTACTACAGAACGACAGCCCCAATGGCTGGATCGTGCAGAAATTCGGTGGCACAAGCGTGGGCAAGTTCCCCGACAGAATCGCAGAGGATATCATCAGGTAAGGGCAATGGGGGGAAATCTGGGTGTGGTGTCACACCGCTCATGAATGCTTGGTTAACAAGGGCCCTGTGACTGACCTCACTTTGAAAACAGAGCGTATGTGAAGGACCATAGGCTAGTAGTCGTCTGCTCAGCAAGGAGTACGGGCAAGAAGGTTACTGGGACCACCAGTCGGTGAGTGGTGCATCTCATTATGAAACCCTCACTCATCACTCAACTCAACCCCTTCCGTCCGTGGCCAACACCAGCAGCTAACTCAGCTACACAGGCTACTGGAGGTATTCAAGAATCTCAAAGCCATTGCCGCATATGCAAGTGACGAGCATAAACAAGATGCCCTCCTCAAGGACGCCAAGCGAGTTATGCAGGACATCTGCAGCGACCACACCGCCGCGGCCGACAAATTCATCCAGGACGCCGAGCTTGCAGCCATCGTGAAGGAGGAGACGGTAAAAGAGTGCCAGCTACTGATCGAATACTTGGAAGCTGCCAAGCGGTTCCACCTCGAGGTAAACTCGCGGGCAAAGGACCGAGTCATCAGCTTTGGCGAGAAGCTCAGCTGTCGCTTCATGGCCTGCATGCTCAAAGACCGGGGAGTCGACGCCGAGTACGTCGACCTGGCCGACGTCTTGCACCTTGACGCCAGTATCGAGCGGCTCGACGCCACCTTTTACCGCGAAGCGGCCGAGGTTATCGCCAAGAAGATCCTCGCCTGTGAGAACCGCGTACCAGTCGTCACCGGCTTCTTCGGCAACGTGCCGGGCGGCCTGCTCGACGGCGACGTCGGCCGCGGCTACACGGACCTTTGTGCGTCTCTCGCGGCCGTGGGCCTGAAAGCCGACGAGCTGCAGATCTGGAAGGAAGTCGACGGCATCTTCACGGCGGACCCATCCAAGGTGCCGACGGCGCGCCTGGTGCCCTCCATCACGCCCTCTGAGGCCGCCGAGCTGACCTTCTACGGTTCCGAAGTCATCCACCACCTGACCATGGACCAGGTCATCAAAGCCACTCCGCCCATCCCCATTCGCATCAAGAACGTCAAGAACCCGCGCGGCGAGGGAACCATCGTCAAGCCCGACCCCTTGCTGGCCCCCGACCAGACGCTCCAGCGACACCAACAAAACGGCACTTGCAACGGCACCAAGACCAACGGCACCGGCCAAAAGAGCAACAAACCCAAGCGCCCCACGGCCGTGACCATCAAGGACAAGATCTCCATCATCAACATCCACTCCAACAAGCGGTCGATCGCGCACACCTTCTTGGCGAGGTTATTCGCCATCCTCAACAAGCACCGCGTGTCCGTTGACCTCATCTCCACCAGCGAGGTGCACGTCTCCGTGGCCGTGCACATGGGCAATGCCGAGATGACCAACTTTGACGCGGCCGTCAAGGACCTGGGCGACTGCGGCGATGTGAGCGTCCTCCATGGTCTGGCCATCCTCAGTCTGGTGGGCGCCGAGATGAAGAACATGATTGGTATTTCGGGAAAGATGTTTTCGACGTTGGGTGATCACAGAATCAATATTGAGATGATTTCTCAGGGTAAGTTGGGTTCTTGATCCTGTTTGTGTGTTTGTGTTTGTGTGTGTGAGAGTATATGGATGGCTAATCATTGTGGGTGAATAGGTGCCAGCGAGATCAACATCTCGTGTGTTATCGACGCCAGAGACGCCGAGCGGGCTATGAATATCTTGCATACCAACTTGTTCACCTTCCTGGAGTAAAGGGGCAGCCTACTGCTGAGGGTGTAACAGAGTGGACTTTGTGTCGGTTTAGACGTCTCTGTCCTTATTTTTGCGGTGAGTTAGACGTGAGAGAGTTAGACGGTCCGAGAGAAAGAGAAGAGAAGACGGGTTTGAACCCACGGGGGAGGAGTGAAGAAAGAAGAAGAAGAAGTTGAATAGACGAGCGGTTGTCGGATGGAACCTGTATACCATCTAGGCAACACATAGCGAAGATTTACTTTGTTTTATTTACATGGGCATTTATATAGAGCATGGCAGGGAGGTTAACGAAAAGGGTTAATACAGCGCCATAGACAAAATTTACACAGGATGATCATCCAACGGACTTGGAAGTACCGGAGCCTTGTCTTAAAAAGTAGATTTGATCAAGCGTGAAACTGTTTACTTTTTGTTTTTCCCAAGCATGGCCATTACACACAATGCAAACAGGGTCACAACATGAAACTATAACAAACCTATTTGAGATAAAGGGGCCGTGGTCCTCATACCTCGGTTCTCATACCCCCGATTGTTGACATCTGTATAGTTGTCATACAAACCGGTTTCCCGGAATCCTTTCTTGATGTTCTCTCCCCATTTTTATTACATTACTACTTTCTTAAATTCCCTCTTTCTTCGGCTCACTCACCCCTTTCGCTGTACCGTGTAGTGGTTTCGGTTACCCGTCCGCCCATCAACTCGATTGTCCCACACATAACATCTTGAAGTTCGTCCCTTTTATGTCTCTCCCCACTCTCTTCAACCTCCATGTTTCTTCGGCTTGATAACCAGCAAAATAATCATACCCGCTATCAAAATCAACAACAGAAGTATAATCTTCCTCTTGGTTGTCTTCTTCTGGTACCCGGACGCAACCGTCAACTCCTTGGCCGCCTCCTTCACGTCCGTCGCCATCCGCTCCACGTTGTAATCGATCCGATCCAGCATCGTACCCTGGTCGATGACCATGGTCTGAAGATCCCGGAACAGATCGGACAGGTCGATGATGCCCTGAGCGATTTCGTCGATTTCGCGCTCACGCTGAGAGATCGCCTGGTCGTTGCTGTGAAGCAGCTTCTGGTGCGTTGACGCTTGTAGGGTCGACTGGGAGAAGACCCGGTCGGCGTCGGATTCGAGAATGGAGGCGCTGTTGGAGCTGTTGCCGGGCGGGAGGCCGCTGGGGCCCAGGAAAGAAGAGGTGGCTGAGACTCGGTCGAGGGTTGGACTGGCAAGGCCGCTCATGCCTCTTAGCTCTGAACAGGGAGTGTGATGTCAGCATGACTGTTTAAAGTCAGAGTCGAGTGGTAAGGAAAGTAGGGGGGCTCACTCTTTAGATATGCGCTCTGCTTTTTTCGAAAATTGGCGCTGGCCTCCTGGACTCTCGTGGCCAGGTTGATTTGTATGTTCTTGGCCATGACCTCGTCGGCGCGACTCATCTGGCCATTGTGTTTGCCCTCGCGCACCATCTGCTCGATGCGCTGGATGACGCGGTGGCAGTCGTGGAACCCCTTGGTGATGGACTGCGTAAGCTGCTCTATCTCACGTTCCTGGTCCCTCTTAGCCTCGTCGTCGTCAAACCCCGGCAGTACGTGCTTCTGATGCAACCGCTCCAGCTTCTGGCTCTTGCGGGCGATGTCGGCCAGCAGCTCCGCCACTTCGTCCGACGAATCCGCCCACCGAGGCGGAAGCAGGTCCATCTCGATCACCGCATCGCCGTCGTCGACATCGTAGGCCCCCGCGGATAAGAGGCCGCGCCGGTCATCGTCGGCAGAGAAGAGGACCCCCGTGCTGCTGCCAGCCCCGCCGGAAGTCCCGCCGAAGCGGTCGCCTGGGTTCTGAGGGGCATATCGGTTGCGCTGGGTCGGGTGGTGGGCGTAGGACTGCCGGTACGAGATATAGCTGTGATAGTCACATGGATGTTAACGAACGACTCTCATCTCCGGGGGGTTCAAGAGAGTTCCCCGTACAGATTAGTGCGGTCGCGCCACATGGCGGACGCCGGAAGGGCGAAAGGCTCCCTTCACCTCGGTTGCACGCCGAAGGCTAGTCGTCGTCTCGGTCAGAGGTGAGAGTCAATTGATGGTAGTTAGTGGTAATGGCGGTCCAGAGGCGGATTGGAATGGGTATGGCATCACATCGCATCGCATGGACACGGCTGTGTATGTGGTCGAGGTTGAGTTGCCAATGTCTCCGTCCCTGGTCGATCTTCCCGGGGGGAAATGTTTCTAGGCCTCTCTCTTTCACTACCTACCTACCTATGTAATAACAGCAACAGGGCCAGTAGCACTGGGCAGCTGCTACCACTGACAATGACGCTGACGCGGCGGTTCAGAAACACAATGCTGGCCAGTTCCAGGGATGGGGGGCATGAATAACATGGGATGCATGTCACCTGTCAGGCACTTGGGGCCCGCCAATAAGGGGTAGCCTTTGTCAGTGTCTCAAAGAGTCGGTCAGCTGGCAGCCTGGGGGACGGGAGCTTTCAGCCTGTTAACAGTCTGGCCCGTCTGTCCTGGGCTGGGGCTGACGACCTACACCTCCAGTGGTGATGTATCCCATGCAGAGGTTCCAGGTAGGTTGCAGCACCTGCGAGACGCCGGGATGGGCTCCAGGGCATCTTTAGTTTTAGTCTCATTTTAGCGAGTGTGTTACAGTTAGGTAGGGAGGGACCCCGCCCCGCCTCCCTCCACTCCATGCTTCGCAATCGGCGGCCCAGCTGCTCATTTAAGGAACGTCGAACTAGGAGAACGGGGACTTGGACCTACCTGGTAGGTAGCCAACGGGTCTCGTTCGTTTCTACTGGGGGACCTCCATATCTACCACTTCCAAACCAGAACACCTTCGAAATCCTCCTTCGAACACATCCAACTATCTCACACGCTCGCTCTCCCCAGACCCTCTATCCACCCCTTAATACTATATCAAGATGGTATGCTCATTCCTTATCTCGGTGCCTCCCGGTCGAATCTGTTTGAGCGCAACAAGAACCCCGCGGGTTAGCTCGAGGGGCTGCGGCCGGGCTGCGAACATACGATGATGGCTGGAAAGGAGACGGGTGACTGACAAGGCTATCAACAACAGGCGGACTCCCTTACTGAAGAGCAGGTCTCTGAGTTCAAGGAGGCCTTCTCCCTTTTTGTAAGTTGTTTTTCTTGCGCCGAGCTTCCTTGTCGCCTATGCTCAATCCCCTGTGTCGCCGTTTGGCGCAAATCGTGCGAGCCTGATGACTGACCCGACACAACGTGACACAGGACAAGGACGGTGATGGTTAGTCTTCCGAAACCCTACCCCCCCAGATATCCGAATTCATCCACCACCAAGTTAGCGGCAAGCGCCTTGGATCATAGTAGTTGCGACGCACCCAACGCTTCTCACCGCCCGCCCCTGAACCGAGTTGCGATGTGAATACGAGCCCTACCGTAATGCACGCATACTGAACAGCAGCTAGGCCAAATCACCACCAAGGAGCTCGGTACCGTCATGCGCTCGTTGGGCCAGAACCCCTCCGAGTCTGAGCTTCAGGACATGATCAACGAGGTCGATGCCGACAACAACGGCACCATTGACTTCCCTGGTATGATATAAACATTTCGGACTATGGACCTGCCAGCTCGCCGCTGACAATAGCCTATAGAGTTCCTTACCATGATGGCCAGAAAGATGAAGGATACCGACTCCGAGGAGGAGATCCGTGAGGCCTTCAAGGTGTTCGATCGCGACAACAACGGCTTCATCTCCGCTGCCGAGCTCCGTCACGTCATGACCTCCATCGGCGAGAAGCTCACTGATGACGAGGTTGATGAGATGATCCGTGAGGCCGACCAGGACGGCGATGGGCGTATCGACTGTACGTCTTCAATTCATGCGACTCAGCCTGGGTATAGCTTACTAACACCTTGTTTCCAAACAGACAACGAGTTCGTCCAGCTCATGATGCAGAAGTAAACGGCTTTCTCCTATATTCCAACTCTACACGAAGACAGGTTTTAGCGTTCTCTTTGAATACCACTATTAGTTGATATGCCTCCATTCGGATGTGAAGGGATCGCTTTGTTTCCCACGCTTGGTATGTTATGCAAGGATCACCTGTGTTCTCGTGGTTGCGCGTTATGCTGGACTGTTACCTCTCCTCCTGCCTCAAACCACCGAGTTCGGGAAGCAATGGGGTGAAGTTGACATGGATTGACGCTAGCACCTCAAGTTTCTCTCCGTTTGACTTTGTGTCCGTGGCGGTTCGTCTCCAAAGCAGTTATCAATCAAATCTTACTCCGCCTTTGCTAGTGAGGAGCCATTACCCACGGTGTTGTCTCCCAAGTGGAAGCTGTACCACATGAGCAAAGGAGCACTTCCGTCCGGAGGTTCAGATGAAACCCTACTGTTTGCTACATAAACTTTTCAAATGCACAGCTGCTGAGTTCACGTCATCAGGGACCACCAGCAAGACCGGAGACCTGTCAACGAGTGGGGATGACCTGCAGGATGATTGTGGCAGTGTTGCCTAGCGACATCAACCATCAAGCCCAGGCCGAATATGTGGATATCATCAGCCCTATAGGGATTTCCATATCGTACACATCCGTACGGCACAGCATCTAGAAAATCAACTCATCTCCCGATCACCGTTGATGTATGGAGGATCAGGTCATTGTCGGTCAGTGATGGCTGTAGGTTGCGCTGAGGCTGTTTGCTGCTTGTGATGCCCTCGTCAATTTCATCAGTATTGTGACCATAGATGAACCGCATGTTCCCCAAAACTGAAGCTCGATGATACAGTATTCGCACAGTCAATTGTCATATGGCCGAGCTTGTCAGTTGACAAACGCTCATTGCTGTCTTGTTGAAAAGCAAATAGTTAAGCATTGCTGTCGCCCTCATGCTCGATGTGTTCAGGACTGGTCCAGTACAGAATCAGCACTGACGGTGATGATGAGTAGCCTATTAACTTTTCTTCAGGACTTGAACAAGCTTTACATGTGTTTAGCCTTCCTTCTTCAACAAATCGCCGGCGTCTCATGCAAATCTTGACGGAACTCATGCTCTTATTCATCTTTCATCCTCACAGATCTAAGCGGTGACAAGATAAGGCCGCCCTACGTAGGTATCAAGAAGAGCAATGTCTGATGCTGTGGCTGGTCTCGGACAGGACATTCATCATTTTGACCCTAACCCTGATTACCCCTTTTCCGGCGAGGCCGTCAGGGTGCCTGACAAGACGGTCTAGGCCCCACCTTCCCGCCGTACCGAGTCGTTGCATCGCAGCTGAGGAACAGCACCGTGACCTGTCCAGGGTCCCTGAGGTCCATGCTTTTCAGAGAGTTTGGCGCCTGCCGTCGCGTCGTTGCCGGGAAGCTTTGCAGCAGAGAGGTGCCTGCCTGAGGCCACGAGTCCCAGTACTGTAGTACCTACCTCTAGTGTACCTACCTAGGTATCTACTGCTGCCGTGGTGCTGACCGTCACCGTCTGCCTGGGGCTGGGAGCGGGCTGGGAGAGGTCAAGTCAAGGTGGGGGGTGGACACACACGGTCAAGAGGAGCTCCAATAAGCGCATTCCATGGCCACATCGCACGCCCGCCCATTGTGTGCTGGGCTTCCACTTGTCGTGTTTCGGCCGGGTTCCCAAAAAGATGATCCTCTCTCATGAATGTCTACGTACCGCTGCTTTACCGTATCGTAACTTTGTCCATTGCGTGCCTCTACTTTCTTCGGATACCCCTTGCTTGAAATTCCAAAGAACCGCCATCCGCTCTCCGTTCCGCAGCTCCCCCGCCATCTCGAGAGCTCAAGCATCCGCTACCACTTCCTCTCTGGTCCAGATCCCCTAGACAGGCCCCCTTGCGGGCCCCTAATGATTGCATCGCCATGAGTTCCCGTAAGTGAGCCACCGGCATCGCCATGGTCCCAAGCCTCGAGCGACCAGGACGAGGCCAAAACTGACGCTTGTAATCGGCAAACAGTCAAGCAGTTTATTCGCAATGTCCGAGCCGCAAAGACCATCGCCGACGAGAGAGCCGTAATCCAGAAAGAGAGCGCCGCCATAAGGGCCAGCTTCAGGGAGGAGAGCCACGATCACAGCGTCAGGTGCATCTGAGCTGCCAATACCCAAGCTTCCCCGGGATCTCGGTTTGCTGATCAACTGTGTCATTGCAGGCGCAACAATGTGGCCAAGCTATTATACCTCTTCACCCTCGGTGAGCGCACTCACTTCGGTCAGATCGAGTGTTTGAAGCTCCTGGCCTCTCCGCGCTTCGCCGACAAGCGTCTGGGCCATCTCGCGACAAGTTTGCTGCTCGACGAAAACCAGGAAGTGCTTACTCTGGTTACCAACTCATTGCAAAAGTATGGTGCCCAGGAAGACGATTATGGGTGCGCAACGTGATGCTGACGCTCGGCTCGACAGTGATCTTAACCATTCGAATCAGTATGTGGTGGGCCTCGCCCTCTGCACCCTCGGAAACATCGCATCGGTCGAGATGTCTAGAGACCTGTTTCCCCAAATCGAAACACTTATATCGACGACAAACCCATACATCCGGCGCAAGGCAGCTCTGTGTGCGATGCGCATATGCAAAAAGGTCCCGGATCTCCAAGAACACTTTGTCGAGAAGGCGGCGCAATTACTATCGGATCGCAACCATGGCGTGTTGCTTTGCGGCTTGACATTGGTGACCAGCCTTTGTGAAGCTGACGAGGCCGAGGGTGGGGAAGAGGGCATCATTGAGAAGTTCAGGCAGTTCGTGCCGGTACTCGTGAGGACTCTCAAAGGACTGGCTTCTTCCGGTTATGCGCCGGAGCACGACGTTACGGGCATCACCGACCCGTTCTTGCAGGTCAAGATTTTGCGCCTTCTCCGAGTCCTGGCCCGCGGCGATGCTCAGACTACGGAGCAGATCAACGATATCCTCGCTCAGGTTGCGACCAACACCGACGCTACTAAGAACGTTGGCAACTCGATCCTTTACGAGGCCGTACTGACGATTCTCGATATCGAGGCCGATGCCGGCTTGCGCGTGCTGGGAGTCAACATCCTCGGCAAGTTCTTGGCTAACAAGGACAACAATATCCGTTATGTTGCGCTAAACACGCTGGTCAAGGTGGTGGCCATCGACACCAACGCTGTACAAAGACACCGGAACACCATTTTGGAGTGCCTTAGGGACCCCGACATCAGTATCAGGAGGAGAGCTCTTGATCTGAGTTTCACCCTAATCAACGAGAGCAACGTCCGCGTCCTTATCCGAGAATTGTTGGCTTTCCTGGAAGTGGCGGATAATGAGTTTAAGCCTAATATGACTAGCCAGATCGGTATCGCCGCTGATAGGTACGCCCCGAACAAGAGGTGGCATGTCGATACGATGCTCCGTGTCTTGACGTTGGCCGGTAACTACGTCAAGGAGCCCATCCTGTCCTCGTTCATTCGCCTTATCGCTACGACTCCCGAGCTACAAACGTACGCCGTGCAAAAGCTTTACACCAACTTGAAGAAGGATATCACCCAAGAAAGTCTGACGCAGGCCGGCGCGTGGTGCATCGGTGAATATGGCGACGCTCTTCTCAGGGGTGGTCAGTATGAGGAGGAGGAGCTCGTACAGGAGGTCAAGGAGCATGAACTTATCGACTTGTTCACAACCATCTTGAACAGCAACTACGCTACCCAAGTCACCACCGAGTACATCATCACGGCACTCATCAAGCTCACCACTAGGCTGCAAGACGCAACCCAAATCGAGAGAGTTCGCCGTCTGCTTCAGTACCACCAGACAAGTCTGGATGTCGAAGTTCAACAGCGTGCGGTGGAATACGGCAACCTGTTTTCTTTTGATCAGATCCGTCGTGGTGTGCTTGAGAAGATGCCTCCTCCTCAAATCAAGGAGTCCTCCCGAGTACTTGGTGAAGCTGCCAAGAAGACCACCAAGGCGGCGGGCAAGAAGACTAACAAGGCTGCCAAGCCCAAGGAAGAGGATCTCTTATTCGACCTCATGGGAGACACCAATCTCCCGTCTCCTTCTGTTCCCAACGGCGGGACGAACAATGCCGACCTCCTTGCCGATATTCTCGGCGGCACCACTTCGCCTCCGACCTCGGCCTCGCCGGCTCCCGCACAGTCAAACGTTGCCTCGATCATGGATCTCTTTTCGCAGGGACCTACCTCCACTCCGTCTCCCGCACCTGCACCAGCGGCTGCTCCATCAGCAGTCCTTGATCTCTTCAACACCACTCCGGCCGCCGCTTCGGCTCCGGCTCCTCAAGCGGCGCCCAAGCCCGCTGCTGCGGCCGGCCATGCTTGCTACGACAACAACGGACTGAACGTCACCATCCAAATACAGCGAAATGCCGAAGGCATGATCCAGGCTACGGCTCGCTTCCGCAACTCGTTCCCTGGCGGTCCGCTTTCGGCTGTCGGGTTGCAGGCGGCGGTGCCCAAATCTCAGAAGCTACAGCTGCTCAATATTTCGTCGACGGATATTGCGCCGGGGGCGGAGGCGACGCAAATGATGAGAGTCGCGGGTTGCACTGGGGTAGGTTCAATTCAGTTTATGTCCTTTTTCCATATTTAGATAAAGTTGCTAACAAGTTTTGTGCACAGGCTTTGCGTCTACGTCTCAAGATAGGATATACACACCCTACGGCGGGACAGGTATTGGATCTGGTCAACTGGACGGAGCCCTCTTGAATGGACGATGGGGAAGGATGAGTTATGGAGGGGGCAGCAAGGGTGAGAGGGGAGAGAGAAGAAAGAGTGATCGTAATGTTAACGTATTAGCTATTGAATGGTCAAGTCACATACCCTTTGATTACAGGGTAGACCACAGAGTACCGACAAGAAACAGGACAAGGTATAGAGAGGAAACCAAAACGAAGCAGCCGATTTATTGCCAAGGCGTACATCGTTACTAAGTCTACTATTCTTTTGCAGACTGTTTGCCGAGGGCTCAAGCATGCGTATTTCAAGTTACTATCTATCCCCTTCTCTTCACCCAAAAGGCTGTGAATCTCCATAGTAAGCACTCGGTCATTGCGCTTATCACTTTAGCACCAACCCTCTGTTGACATTTGGTTTTATTTGTTCATCTCCCACTACTCAAGTCCAGCAATCTCTCACCCTTTCCTCTTCCGACCATGGTTGATGATCAGGCAGTCAGCCCGGTATTACTAACAAGAGTTTTATATCCATAGCTCGTGCTATCCATCTGTCATTTATCCAACACAATGTGCCTGTTTGGCGCCGCCATTAACGCCCTCTTTGTGGTGTAGGTAGGTATAAATATGCAAGTGATTGCACATGAAAAATTGTTGAGAAACAAAGACAAAGGAGAGAAAAGAAACAAAAAGAAGAAGAAGAAGAAGATGCCTCCTCCATAAAATACATGGTATCTTTTTTTTTGGTGCTTGTTTTTGGTTTGATTTTCCACATCCGATATTCAGTCACTGAGTGACATCCCAGAAGAGTTTTTTAGTTGCCATAAAACCAGTACCTATTTTTCCAACAATGTTAGCCACCATCCCGTCCCGTCTTTGTTTACAAAGTTTTCATGAGGTAGTTTTGAAGGGATAGATAAAAAAAAAAGACTTACTGAGCAGCATACTGCACCTCGAAATGCTCCGGCATCCCCTGACACGTCTCGGGCGCGCTTCCTCCCGCCGTCTCTACCCTATACACCTCCTGCAGTCCGCCCGTCGCTCCCGGGCGTGTAACCAACTTCAACCAAGCAACCGCCTTTTCCCCTTGCTGGCCCCTCGGCGCCGCTTCTGGGGCAGGCGTACTGCTGTTCTTGGCACACGGCGCCTCACCAATCTTCCACTGCGAGGCATCCATGTTGAAAAAGGGCGTGGATGCGTTGGTGAAGTAGTGAGCGCCTGAGACGGCCATGCCGGAGGTGGGCGCGAGGGTCTGTTTGAGAAAAGAAGGAGGGAAAGGGAGGGCGGAAGCGACGGAGGAAGCGATGGAGGCGAGGTCGGAGAGGTTGAAGTTCAGGGAGACAGTGGACAACATGGCGCCGATGTCGGGGTAGGCGGAGACGATGCAGGAGGCGTTGAAAAGAGAGGCGACGGCGCCATTGGCGACGGGAGCCGCGGTGGGGGTGGAAGGGTCGCAGGTGTAGTTTTGGGTGCCACGGCCGAGGGCGACGTGGCGGAGGGTTAGGCCGAAGGAAGGAGGTGGAAGGGGAGAGGGAGCTGGAGAGAGGGTGAGATTTTTGTTAGTATGAGCTCAGGTAGGTGAATGAGAGGGGATGGGCTGAGAGGCTTACCTTGGGGCATGACCACCTTGGAGAGATCACATGTTGGTACGGCGCTCTCGAACTTGCTTTGTTGGATCTTGACCGCGAGGAGGTTGAAGTACTCTGATATTTTCTTGAGGGAGTCGGCGGGAGCTGAGTGGGCGTTGATCTCAGGGAGTAGTGGGGCGGCCATAATGGAGGAGACGCTGAGCGCCGAGAGGAATAGTGAGGCACGCATTGTGATGTTGTGTTTGTTGTTGTGTAGTGTGATTGAGAAAGATGATCAAGTAAGTTGTTGCTTTTTGTCGTTGTCCAATAATGAAAGCCGCCTTCCTAAAGAAAACTAATAACCACCAGTGGTTCTTTTTGTTGCCGAGACTGGGTATCGTGATGATGATGATGATGATGAATAGGAAATCGTCGAAACCCGTTAAGAGACGAACAGAACCCAGGAAACCCGTGATATAAGAAAACCCAAAAAGAAAACAACTGAAAGACGACCCTCAAAGAAATAATCCAACCAGTGAATATGCTAGTGAGATCAAATAGGAGGTCGGTAGAAGAAGGAGGAGGACGAGGAGGAGGCTCCAGATGGCAGATATATGAGAATCGGTCTGGAAGAAGAGTATGTCGATCTTGACCCTCCATCATCTGCCCAGGAGCGGCGGCTTTGGAGGGCTAAATAGATTAAGCAGTCCCATTCACACGTTTGACTGGACCAGAGAGACGCAACGCTCTTACGGGACGGCGGCACAGGGACACACGCTCACCCATGTTTACACGCACTCACTCACACACTTCGCTTGGGGAGTACGTACTCAAAAAGTATGGTAGAGACCATGGAGGGTATGGTAGCGCTACGCGGTACTACACTAGGTACTATCCCTGACGTTCAAGACATCCTGGATGACCGTGGATGCCCCTGGTGAGGACACTTGAGAGGGAACACTGCATGTTTAGTGGTTCGGTGGGCAGCCGCCGGTGCTCCCGTCGAAAAAGAAGAGCGTGGGTGGTGGTCTGGAGGACGAAAGACAAGAGACCGACCGTCAAGAGAAGACCGCAAGGCCCAAGTCCGTCCCCTGTCCCCGTGTCCCCCAGAATTGGAAGGTTAGAGGTTGATTGGATGAACCCACACGAGTCCCTGGCTGTCAGATCCCCGTCTGATCCACTGCAAGCGCCGGAACCGTGCGCTAGTAGGGGCTCGCTGTGTTAGCGTACCACTTTATTTTGTGGTCCCTTGTCTGTCCTCCCGTCGTCATCATCCATCCTCTCCTCACAAGTTCCATGCGCACCAGGTACACTAGGAGTCGGGTTGACAGTTGGACAGTCAAGATCCCCAGCCTTTCACAGTTGTTGTTATGTAGTGTAGTGTATTGTAATGTCTTTGCTTGGCAGGACGTCCGAAAAGATGTCGAATGGAACCGTCATCGATAGTTGATACTGAAGATATTTGGATCAAGAATCGCGCGACAGACGGAAAGATGGGAAAACAGCATGTGAACGAACTGTCGAGTTGGGCAAGCACATCTCATCCACCATCACCACCATCCACCACGTCTACCATCGTTTCGACCGCGCAGAATCTGGAACGTCTGAGCGCTGAAGATCTTTCTCTGTTTATCGTTAGCACAGCATCCAGTGTTCCAACCATCGTATCCCGTCCACGGGCGTCATGGCATCGACGGGTCCGGGGATCGGCATTGTGGCAGCATGGCAGCATGGCCGTCCGGTGATTGATCGGCCGATAAGTGCCGGTTGCCTTTTTAGCAATGAACAGTAGGTGGTGTATTCTGTCCGTGTCAGTTTCGTTAAGCTCGCTAAGACAGAGAAAAAACATCCAAGACGATACACCCATGAAGGGTTTTGAAGTGTGAGAGGATTTACCACCAGCTTTATCTGATTCATATCATGTCGGATGCGGGCAAAGGAGTCGGGGCCGTACCGATGGTCAGTAATATACTTGATTCGACGAGTGTTTCTCTTGATCCTTACTGTTCCTTCCTTCCTCTCAGCCAACTTCATTCCTCTACCACACAAAACATGTTGCTACTATTCATCCGCAACAGTACACGGTCTATCAGCCTTCCTTCACCTCCGCTGCCCCCCCTCCCACGAAAAAGAAAAGGAAAAAGAAAAATCAGGATCAAGAAACATGGAATGTCTCAAAGCCGATCTCCCGTCTGCAGGTCTTCCCCCTCGTCAGTCCTCCCACAGTAGTGTACACTAGACATGCCGGGTATTCGAGGACCCCTGTTTACTGGTGTCATTGGACCACAGAGACCCATGTTTTGAGAGTGTGGGCTAATAGTGTAGTGTAGGATGGGCGGCTACATTTATATGGAAGTTCTGCAAGACACTAGTCCAAGTGGGACGAATTAGTCCGACTTGCCATCGACCTGTCGTCGTGTAAGCCCAATGGACGACCGTCCGCACTGATTGATGTAACGTCAGATGAGAAGTCGCAATGCGGGCAAAAATAGATTTGCTTTGCTCCTTGCTTGGTTGCTTCTCCCAACCTTGTCTTTTTTTTTTCCTTCTTTCCGGGAACGGTACATGGTTCGTTGTATGCGGAAATAGGCGAAGTGATAGTTGGGCAAAATATTGGGATCTGGACCAATCTCTAGCGAATACCTATTCGGTTGTTTCCAATAGGGCAAAATAGGTTGTTCATAGATGGGAGGTGGTATCGAAATCGAATACCTACATATCGAGGAAGGACGACGACCGACGAAAGAGGGGAAATTAGTCCAGCTTGTTCATGTCTTTATGAAGCTTGGAAGGAGAGCTGTCATTGGACACAGATCAGTGTCGCCATGATAAAACCAAGGTACGGATGCCGTGTTGCCCGTCGTTCGGCTGTGGTGGAAGGTTACTTGCGATATGTTATCTTGTTGAAGGAGAATATTGTCCAAATTGCCTACCGAAGCCATGTTCTTGCTAGGGCCAAAGTTGAAAGCGAGGAGGATTATTGAGTCTTGTTAATTACTGTTGAAGAGTAACTCCGGCTGGAAGAAACACCGGCTCATCGACAGCCAAAACAAGTTTAAACACCCACATCACCAAACCTCCCTTACATCTACACATTTTCACCAGCCTAACAACGCACATTTTAGAACACCTTGGCATCCATCTTCCCAAACAAAACCAAACTAGTAGCATATGCAGGTACTTGTAGAAAAACAAGAAGAAGAAGAAAAAAAAGTCATACTTACCATGACCACGAGGAAGATAGATTGTCCACCCCTACTTACCTTTACCGACTCCAACTTGCCATGCATATCAAGATCTCGCCTATGGGAAATCGCAAAGCATGGTCGTCATCTTGATTTTCCCCATTAGAAGTTCGGAAATAACGGTGCCACGGCAGGACACCTGCAATCATGGAGGGCGGCCGCGGTAGACGGCCGGCGTCTATTTTGTTCAATGGCCAACCAGATGGGGTTTGCGCTGTACCGTCATTGGGCGGACGCGTGTTGTGGTATGTACAGCGAGAGTGTACAGGTACAGTATGGTAGGTAGGTGCGTAGTGATGATTCCTAGATGGAATGGAAGTTGAGGAACAAATGAAAATAGGTGGTTTCTCGGGACTGAGATAGTTGGCTTCGTTCCATGGATGGGTTGAGCGGGCGGGAGTGACGAGATCTTGTTCCTATGCAGTTGTCGTATCACGCGGGATGGCACTTTCTGCTTGTTTAATTGACTGATCACCGCTGCTTGGTCATGGAGATCTTCCAAAACTGAAGGTATTATACAATAGTACAAGTTATCTATCCTAACGAGCTGACCACTCGACTCGCTTCGCAACCACCCTCTTGTTGAAGCCTTCGCTGGCAACCAAAACTCAACCCAATGAGGGAGCACTCTTCATGGACCACAACGAAGCCACCACATGGATCCGAAGGAAGCCCTCACCAACCAGGCATGTCAGGCTCACTTCTTCGGCCTAGTATTACCGCAGGCGCTCACGGCATGGTAGCCCAGATCTTGGCCTTCCCGTAGGACCCTCCAAGACCTCCTTCTTCATCTTGTCACATCCGAATTCCGACCACCTTCCATGGCACTACCGCTCCAGTCATCCATTTTGTTCCTACATGATGTACTTGCATGATATTGATATGGTTGTTTCGAAACGAGACCAGCATGTGAGCGCAATCTCTTTTATCGATCCAAGAAAGAAAGCTAAGGCGCAACGCCGAATTATCCGTTCCAGGCGCCCACTGGTACGTCGCAATCATGTTTACCGCTTCAATATGCAGTTACTCAACGTCATCCCATCATTCTTCCTTCCGCCAATTTTTCTCGGGCGGATGGTGTTTCGATCGGCCCTACCGATGACTGAACCCTTCCTCACTCCACTCCCCACCACTACTCCTTCCTGCACCTCCCGCCGCCGAACCCACGGCACCGACTGCCGCAGTCACAACATGCTGATCTGCATCCGCCGAGCCCATCCAATACAGTGAGAGGAATACCAGCACATGTAGCGCCACGCAGTACGCTGCAAATAGGTTTCTGCTCGTCCTCGTAGCCAACACCATCCTCGTGATCGAGTACACCGCCCTCTCCGGCAGACTCATCCGCTTGTATGCCCTAGCAGATTCGCGGCCCCTGAATGCCGCAAAGGGCGAAATGTTGGACTCGTACGCCTTCCTGTATCGGTCCAGCGCTACGCCGCCGCCACCGTGATTCCCGTCGCTGCCGCTGGTTGCGCCGAAGGAGACGGCGGATGGGTTAGGGTTGGATGAGAAGGAGGCTGTCGAGGTGGCCGACGCCATGCCGCCTCCAGCGCGGTTATAGCTGGACACGTAACGCGTCTTCTCGTAGAGATTCAGGTTATCCCGCTGGAGGGCAGCGATTTCCTGTCGGAGTTGGGACACCGTCTTGTGGGTCTCGGACAGCTCTTGCTCGAGCTGAGCATTGCGCTTCTTGAACCGGTCACGCTGCGCGGTGATCATGGGAAGAATGCCACCAGCTCCGCCGCCAGCAAAATCGGGCGAGTCCCGATCGGCACCGCGGGGGTTGAAGCCACTCACGATCGAAGAGGTAGGGGATATCCTGCCACCGCCCAACTTCCGTGTGGGTGCGATCGAGGGGGCATAGCGGGCGACAGATGCTCCCGAAGGAAAAGCATTGGGCGCCTCAGCTTGGATGGTCGAGAGCTCATCTTCAAGCTTCTCGTTGAGGTTTTGCGACTTCTCAAGCTCGGCATTCGTCCGAGATAGCTCTTCCTGCAAGTCTTGAAGGCGAGTTTGGAGGTCCTGGTGCGAGACGCGCAGGATGGTCAGCTCATCATTGAGCTTTTTGTTCCGCGCGAGGAGAAGCTGCTCGAGCGTATCCCCCTTTCCTCTCGCCTCGTTGTCTCCGTCGGCATTATCGCCCGCAACCGCTCGTACCGCGTCGTCGTCATCACCTGTTGCGAACTCGATGCTCTTGAGAACTTCTAGCTCCTGCTTCACATCGTCATAGTCTGACCACTTTTGAACCTTGGCCTTCAGCGCGTCCCGTTCCTCCTTGAGTAAGCCGACCTCTCTCTCCAGCCCACGGAGCTTGGCGTCTAGCTCTCTCTTCAGTGCTTCCTTGTCCACTCGCGCCGCGTCCAGCTTGCGGATCAGCGACGAGTTCTCCGACCTCACGCGCAGATATCCCGGGTCGTCCTCCAAAGAAATAGCCGGCTGTGCGGAAACCTGCGACTTTGATTGCGCAAGCTCAAGGCGCAGCTGTTCGTTGCGGGCTTCCACCTCGGCAAGTCTCGTACTTGTGCGCTCCAAGTCGGACTGGACCATCTCCAACTCAGCGCTCGTAACGTGACCGGTCTGTTCCTCGGCATCATCAGATTTGCCCAGTCTCTGGTTGACTTCGTAGCTAGCCTTGAGCTCGCTGAGTAGACGGTCCTGGTTCTCAATCTTCTCCTCGAGTGCCTTCTCCTTGGCCGTCCAGTTGTCCTGCTTCTCCTCGAGCACGGCATTCCACGAAGACTCGACCTCCCTGACCTTGGATTCCAAATTCTCCTCTAGCTGTCTCCTGGCGTCGGACTCTTTCTGAAGTCGAGATTCCGTCTCTTCAAGTTGTGATGTGAGCTTGGCCACGTTTTTCTGCAAGTGACTGTTCTCCTCGGTGAGCTTCGGTAGCGTGTCTTCCGAAACAAGCATCGAGTCGACCGATGCCTCGAGTAGCGGGTACGGATCCGGCGCTTCGGATAAGGATGTGTAGGCGTGGAGAAAGGCCGAGTTGACAGACTTGGAGTGGTTCGTCAGGAGGTCGATAAAGCCCTGGTAGGCTGTCGTTGTTGTGGTGTTTGTGTTAGTCCACTAACTTTGGGAGCCGGCGTTGTCCTCGGGTGAGATGTTGCGTACCTTTAAGCAGCCCCTTGATCTCTCCCAGCTTGGTCGCATCGTCTAACTTGCGAAAGTCTTTGGTCTTTTGTGCGAGGTCCTTTCTTTGTACGGTCGAGTCCCGTTGGAAGGTAACAATTTCTGACGCCGTGTTGTCCAGATTCGAGACTAAGGAAGTGAAGTCGAGACCTAGACAAGGTAGAGTCAGAAAACACCGGCTAGAAGACAACTAACTTCAAGACTGGGGAGTATAGACCGTCGTACTTCTCCATTGTGAAATGGCACTTTGGAACTTGTTTGTCGCATTCGGGGCGTCTCCTCCTCCTCCTCCTCCTCCTCCTGCTCCTAGAGCCTCCGGGCTGATGACATCCGCCATAGTGTCGGTATTTGCCTGCTTGCGCAGTGCTCAAGTTCTTATTACGAGACCTAGGCCAGCCTAGGGTTGGGATTGCATGCGGTTAACGGTGTTGGGTTGTTGTCTGTCGGATACCTTCTCGAGGGATGTGGTACTGTATCGATGTCGGGAGATGATATGTCAAACGGTGATGCATCGATGCGTGGCAGGGAGTGTTCAGCTTGAAGGTACATTGGAAACCAACACCATTCAGCAGACCGTCACTGAGGTGCCTGTTCCCTTCCTATGCCGCTCCTGTTGGTCCGGGCTTCATGCCACTGGGCCCCCGCCGACGGGAGGCAAGACCTAGGGGATCGATCCGCCTGGAACTGTCCCACAGGGGGCAGCACCAACAGCCCCAGGCCAGGAACAGCACAGGGAAAGCCCAGCGTCGTCACCTCCACCAACAGCCCACTGGACTTACAGGGGTCCTCACTACCTCTACACTGGTAGGTACCACCTACGTAACTGCCTGAAGGTGTCCCGCCTCAGCTCCCATCCCGCAGCCGGTGACATCGATCCGATCTTCTTCTTGACTTGCAACTTGCGAAAAGCTTCAAGGACAACAACACACAGCTCACTACGTGGTACAAGTCGCATTGCGCAAATCCGCCTTTCTCGACCCGGCATGCCCAGGTAACAATGTTGTCGAAGCTGCACCGGAATGGCACCCGCACCCGCAGCATCCCCCAAGCCCATGGCAGCCGGTCCATATGTCTTGCGGCCCTTGCTCCACGATGTTCCTCTATCGGCTGAGGGCAACGACGAGGACATCAAGATCAACTGCGTCGACTACTTGGGTGAGCTCCCCTATGACCTTGTGACTGCTGTCCATGCGCCCAGCCATACTGACACCCTGCTTTGCGCCCAACCCAGACGGTAACCTTTATGTGGGAACCTCCGCATCCGAACTGCTCCATTTCTTCCGCATACCGCGCGATCCCAACGATCCGAACAGTACCGACACCTTCATCCTCGCGTCGAGACTACTTCCTGCTTACTCGGAAACCTCCGGCTCGCCCAATGGCCCGAAACCGGGTGTACAGCAGATCCTGCTACTGCCCCGCGTAGGCAAGGCCTGTATCCTTTGCAACTGGACAGTCACTTTCTACTCGCTACCCGAGCTGAGCCCGGTTTTTGGGACCACCCAAGTCAGGAACTGTAACTGGATTGGAGGTGTGGACTTGAACGAGGATTTCGAATATCCAGGGGCCGCCGTCACCATTCTTCTTTCGCTCAACAGACGCATACAGGTGGTGAGGATTGGGGACGATGCTCGTGTCATCAGGAAGATCGACTTTGCCGGGAGTACTCTCTCGGTGCGGAGGGACTCAATAGCATGTGTTGCCGATTCCAGAAGCTATGCCTTGCTGGACGTTGATCGGCAGCTCAAGATCCCGTTGATGAGCATATCCTCCCTGGATGACTCGGCTCCGGGAGGGCAATATGGCCAAACCCAGAATATTGCAGGGCCCCCCGAAAACGGAGGTCACTCGAGGAGCGCATCATCGGCGACAGCGAGACTCGCCCCTGCTGACTTCCAGGGCCACTCAAGAAGCACAAGCTTGTCCGGGTTGATAGGGAACATGCGAGGGAACCAGAGACCGCAGGGAGAGCAAGAGGATCCTGTATTTCAGCAACCTGGCACACCAAAAGCTTCCTCCCATCCAGAGCCCAACCCCAGCCCAGGTTCAAAAGATGCGGACAAACCATTACCTCCTCCCCCACAAGATTCGGCGGCATCTCTAGCGTCCCAAGCTCCTGGCCCAGGGGGAATCTCGCCGGCACGCATAGCATCGCCTAAACCGCAACCTGGATTAGTCTTTTTGAAGCCACATATTGTGTCCCCCACGTCAGAAGAGTTCCTGCTCGTAACGGGAACAGGACCCCTCGACCCCGGCATCGGCATGTTTGTGAATCTGGACGGCGAGCCTACGAGGCCCACCGTTGAGTTCGAAAGATATCCACGGGAGATTGCTGTTGATGGGGGTGCGCCCGACGTTTCATCTCCAGGGGCATCGACGATGGGCCGTGAAGATGAGGGCTATGTCTTTGCTTCTATGGGAAAGGAGTTCGAAGATGGCGTACACCAGGGCTTGGAGATCCAAAGATTCAATGTCAGCGTCGGAGAAGATGAAGCAGAGAAGTTTTGGCTGGAAGTGCCTAAAAAGGATAACTCAGCTACTGCTGCTGCTACCAACACCCCTATAGGCATCAGATCACTCTTGGCTAGCGAAGAGATGCATTTTGAGGAAGTAGTCAAACGGCTTTGTCAGAGGAGGTTTTCGCCTTTCATTGGGGGTTCTGCAACACATACTGTGTCCATAAAGGGTGCCGACTCACGTACGGCATCCTCCATAGAGCGACTAGCACGAGAGAAGGAACTGTTCGATCGAGACCTTGCATCGGAAGAGGAGCCGTTGCCGGAAAACTGGGAGACGGTGCGGAACAGAGAGAACGAGGATTTCGTGCGTGTGCTAGCCAAAGGCTCGTCACGCCTTGCTGTCTGGACAGGGGCGAATATATGGTGGGCTGTTCGAAACCCCCTGTTGCTTCAGTTGGAATCGAGCCTGGAGTTGGCAACATCTAGAGAACAACAGAGCAGCTCAAACAGCTCGGAACAGAAAACAGAACTTCTCGGTCTCATAAAAACTATCAATAACCGGGAGCCCAAGACAGAGCTAGAGTTTATGACTCTCGGATACGTCAAGCAACGGGCCAGCATCATGCTTGTCACCCACTTTCTAAACTCTGCCGAATCCCCCTTTAGCAATTTTGAGACCAGGCAAATGGAAGCAAGTCTTCTTGACGGTGACTTGGACGCAAGAGTCGTTTTGTCACTAATTCCTGCTCTTCGAAACGAGATCGTCGTGGGCCAAAAGGGCATTTGGGTTTATGGGGGGATCAAATCTCTTGTCGAAGAGTACATCGCAGCGGAGAAGGACATGGAAGTTACGCAGACGGTCGATGCGCTACCTCGACATGTGCTGGACTGCTTACGCCGATTCCTCACTGCTTGGAGAAACAAAAGGGGATTCGGCAGTATCTCGGCCGAGATCTTTCGGACAGTGGATGCGTCCCTGCTACTAGTGCTCCTGGAGCTGGACAAAAACACACCTGTAGGCAAGTCTGGCGAGCCTGGTTCGCCTCGAAAGGAACTGTATGAACTCGTGGACCACGGAGTCGACTGCTTTGACAGGGCGATTAGCCTGTTAGAGGGATACCGCCGCCTGTATGTTCTTAGTCGGCTCTATCAGCAACGTAAGCTATCGCCTTATGTGCTCAAAACATGGAAGCGTATTATCGAAGGGGAAGAGGACCGGGGCGGCGAGCTGGGGAGCGACGGCGAGTTGCAAGTCAGAAGGTATCTCAGCAACATCAGCAACCAGGAGCTGGTGAAAACATACGGTGTCTGGCTTGCTAAGCGTAATCCCAAGCTGGGTGTCGAGGTTTTCGCCGACGACAAAATCAAAGCACCGAAGTTGGTGCCCACTGAAGTAGTTGCCCTTCTAAGAGAGGAGGCACCCGATGCAGTCAAGTACTACCTCGAGCATCTCGTGTTCCGAAAGGGCAGCACGGCCTATATCAACGAGCTGATCACGTACTACCTCGACATTGTCATCAACGACCTACAAAGCTCACCAGAATCCCGAGCGACCGTCACGGCCTCATATGAAGCCTACCGCGCCTTGCGCCCTCCGAAACCCACATATCGCCAATTCCTAACAGACAACGCTCCTCCAGACAATGAAGCCTGGCAAAGTCGACTCCGACTTTTGCAACTCCTAGGCGGTGCGAACGACTACGACGCCTGCGCCATCCGCCAGCGCATCGACTCCTCCCTAGCACAGTTCTCTTCAGAGCACGGCGCATCACACACCTCAAAGCAGAAGCAGCAGCAACCACAGCAGAAACAGCGTCTCCTTGTTCCCGAAGCCATCATTATCAACGGCCGCCTTCACGACCACGAAGACTCCATCCGCCTGCTCGTCCACCACCTAGGCGACTATGACTCCGCAGTCTCTTATTGCCTAAGGGGCGGCCTTTCCCTCTCTTTTAACAACAGCACCGCGCCTGCCCAGCAAAAACAGCCTCTACCCAGCAAGGAAACACAGTCCCACCTCTTCCACGTTTTGTTAGCCGAGTTCCTCGCCATCGAAGACCTCAGCGACCGCGTCGAGCAGACGGGCGCGCTGCTCGAGCGGTTCGGCGGCTGGTTTGATGTTTTGGAGGTCTTGGGGATGATTCCGGACGGGTGGTCGGTGGATGTCGTCGCGCATTTCTTGGTGACGGCGCTGAGGAAGCTGGTGGAGGAAAGGCATGAGAGTTTGGTGCAGAGGGCGTTGAGTGGGGCGGAGAATTTGAGGGTTGGGTATGAGAGTGTGGTGAGGATGGATGAGATTGGGCCCACGGTTGTTGGTAGTGATGGTGGGGAGAAGGGAGGTGGAGGGCATGAAGGGGAGGAAATGCAGGAGATGGAGATGGGGGACATGGGCGGGAGGGGGGTCGGTGTTGGAGTTGATGATGACCAGTTTGCCTAAGGTTCTTTCCTTCTCTTTTTATATTAGCGAAATTTTGAAGCATTTATCATGGCCCTTTCTGACTATGCAAGCTTGGAGGGGACAATATTTTTTTTATTCATGAGTCTACCGGCCACAACAGTAAGCGGTCGGTACTTCCAACGAACTGAAGCAGAGGATGACACGAAGTGTTTGGTTGTGGCCGGAGCGTGTGACAGGCCGATATAGTATGTACATTTAAAAGGGTTACTCAACAACGGTTGTATAGTGTAGCGGTTATCACTCCGGATTCTGAAATCCATCAGAACATTCCGGCAACCCCGGTTCGATTCCGGGTACGACCTTCACTTTTGACTTTATTTTTCCTATCTAACACTCTTTTCTCTTCCAAAGCTCTTTATTATGGCTTCTCCTGCATTTTTATTCCGGTTTGTTTTTCGTTATTGAACAGGTAGAACGGATATATCAATTTTGCCCAATGTCAGGACCAAGCACAGCAGGCCGGCCTCATGCCTGCCTGCACGACCAACAGACAGCACCTGTTCAACTGTCCGACGTTAAAGGAAGCAATCAGTTAATCTATTGATAGACACGTTGTGTACTGTTGAAAGGAGGCCGTCGTGAATATCGCCGGCATATAAGGGATCCAGGACTGCCAAGCAACTTGAAGGAAACACTGGAAGCTATTCACGAAGATAAGCCAGACGGTTGACTGGAAATCTGGCTGGCTCCAAGGAACGTGCATGTAAACCCACAACCCCAGCCTTCTTGCACTCGCTTTCTCTTTATAGCCATATGTTTAGATCAATGTTAATCTGGTACTGGTGAAATAGCGCCGAGGAGCCCAGGTTGTCCTCCATGCTTTGAAGGGTTGATGAGTTGCTCCTTTCCTTCGCATGGCTAATACCTTTCCGCTCTGCAGTACATGCCTTTCGTCACTTTTTGCAAACCCCAAAACGGCTTGAACTAGGGTATCGTGGACATTGGTTGAACCATCTTCGTATCAGTTCAAGAGATGACTTTGAGGCCGGATGTATATTCGGGGGTCTTGTCTGGTCAAGACCTCTCGTGCCGCAGGATCACTGTGATCTTTTCAGCGTGATGGTTCCATGCAACGAGCAAGGACAAGTCGTAACTGATACCAACTCTTGATTTGCACAATGTATCACCTTTGCGCAATCGATCACTCCCACCATGACGTTACTGCGCTCACCAGCCTCGTCCAGGACTTGATCATCGAAGTCGTCTGCAAACACATCCGCAAGTACATAGCCTTACTCCTAAGGCTGTTCCTGCCAGTCTTTTTTTTTCCAAGACCCCCGCGACTTCTGGCTCATATTCCATCCAATTCCAGGATTTGTCAACATCTAGCGAAATCCCTTGCACCTTGGCCGCACCCTTTTTCTCAGTCCCCTTTTCTTTGCCAGCCCGACCAGATGGCCGATAGAGCCCTTCCACATCACGAAAGGACCATAGCCAAGAAGCGTATCTCCCATTAACCCACTGGGAGGAAAGATGAGTTTTGACCGAGCCATGTTCGCCTACCAAAGCAAGTAGTTGGCCCAGACCAGAAGCGTTCCGAACCGGAGGCAACTCGGTAACCAACCATCGAATACACAATCATCCATTGCCCTTGTCTGGCGATGAATCCTCTGGAAGCGCGACAGCTTCGTCGTAGAGGAGGTCAAACATGTATACCTCCGGGCCCGGAACCGTGCGGCCAACGGCGCTTCCGTGGAAGGAAAAGATGAACTTTGACGAAAAGCATTTTGCGCAGCTATGGGGTTCCGGCGAGATGAGTGATGGCATCGCTTGTTGACTTACTGCCAAGGTATCTTGGATGATGCATCAACCGTGGCGCCGAGTTCAGGTACGGAAACATGACAATGAGGCCATGGGAGCTAGGTATCGATAAGCCCTCCGTTCTCCGTCTGTACACTCGTAGCTGTGTAGCATGGTTAAGTCCAATTGGGCATGATGCCGCCCACCCATCAATTATCATCAACCCGAGAGCTGAACAACCACTCAAGCTGTTTCGGTCCGCCATTGTGCCCTGTCTTTAGTAGAGGAAAGAGATGCGCAAACTGAGTTCAGTTTGACCCAGGCTAGAATCAACATCCTGGAGAACACATGAAAACTGAAGTGCGCGTCAGGTCATGTCGAAAGAAGCAACGAAAAGAAAAGAAAAGACAAGAAGAAGGAGCGAAGTTCCATTCAGTGTCACAACCTAAGTGCGGGGTACCAGAAGAAGTGGAAAAAAGGGGCAGGAAGAGCTCCATAAACAGTTGGAGCTTTCCCCACCCTATCTATACAAACCACCTTCTGCAATGTGTCTTTTATCAAATGGCCCGCTGGCCAAATGGTAAGGCGTCAGATTTCGGTTTTCTTTCAAAAACAGGAAACTCTCTCTGAAGATTGGGCGTTCGAGCCGCCCGTGGGTCGATTTATCTTTTTGTGTCTTTCTTATTTTTATCTTTGGTATGTTGGTTGGTGCTCGAGGTGGTGATGTCTGTTTTAGGGATTGTGTTTTGGAGAAGTTAGTATACTATACTGCGCTGTACATGCGGCCCCTTGTTTGCTCAGGACTCGCGTCACTTTCGGTTTTCTATTCATTCTTCTTTCTTTTGCAGTTTTCCCCTTTGTTTTATCTTTGACGGCTCAATTCACGGAAAAGGGGCTGGATGTCACTCTTTTTTTGCTTCCCCCCCTTGGGTAGCTCTTGAAGCGTGGGTAAGGTGAAATGTAGTTGCTAATGTGGCCCGCGGGGTGACATAATTTCTTATTCACCATCTTTCGCGAATTACGGCATGGCCGAAGATATGTTACAGAAGCGACGATGTTGCCCGAGAGATCCAAGGGCAAAATTACCATCATGAAGATTTTGCGGCCCCAGACCTTTAACGCAACGGGTCAAGTCCGAGGAACTGCCGAGCTCACGAAGGAGAATGATGAACTTTGTGTCGATGATATGTTCAGGTCAGTTCGAAGTTACATGGAAGGATCGAAAGGACCTCAGACACGAGTCACAAGGCTCAACTAAGCAAGAGGTATTGCGTCGGTAAGAAAGGGTTGTCACTTGTCCCCAAGTTGCCGACGGAAAGGTGATGCCGGAGTGCCAACCACTTTGTCGTTTGAGCCAACTCAAGTGGGACTACACTTGGATTGACATCCTTGAGTTACTGTTTTATGCAAGATCCTTACTGTCGACAACAAGAATGACATACCAGATGCCGTGCTTCCAAACACTTGCAGAGGTGGTGCACGATCGATGCTCCGTTATGGTGATTTAGATGGGTATGCAAGGAACAGGACAAGAGACTTGAAATGAGTGGTTGTTGAAGCATTTCCGCTTTCCCGAATTTGGGAACATATGAATACTATAGCAGACAGGAAGACACTTCCCTTTTGGGAAACAGACGATTGCACTGCTGATAGGTAGTCGTGATAGCCACAAATGGCTATTTGAACGATGGAACTGGTGAGGGTCGAAGGAGCTGCTTGGTAGTGTAGCGCGAACGGGGATCCTTTGGATCTTGTCCTAACCTCCTTTTTAGGTTCCGAGTTTGGTGTTTCCGAGTACTGAAATAGGTAGGTAGTGTAGTAAGTGACGCGGGATAATGGTTTAATGCCACAACACCATGAGGCTCACCTTGACGATCGCTAACGAGCTGGAGGAGGAGGAAGTCTTGTGGGCTTACCCACTGCGCAAACGTAAAGTCGATATAACCTACACAAGGCCCTGTCTCAACTATCAATCTCATCTTCCATCACCATCAACAACACCGACAAGATCACATCAAAGCTTCACCAACAACTTCACGTCAATCACACCCTCACAACCATATCGTCCAGCAGTAAAGCAAATATTCCAACATCAGCAACAATGCAGTTCATCGCCACTCTTCTCGTCATCGCGGCTTCTGTCCCCTTCACCTCTGCCTTAACCCGTCCCAAAGCAAACGAGTACAAGGATACCGACTGGTAAGATACCTGACCAAACTAACTGTCCCGCCTGTAACCCCTAAAGCAGGCAACCAGATAGAGACTAGAAATCTAACATGTTCCGCGCTTCCCACCAAACAGTAAGAACTGGAACTATGGCCACAACTCCTTCCTCTTCTACGACGTCACCATGGACGACACCACCAACTCGGTATATCTGGCCGACGGGTACGGGCTCGACAGCAAGACGAGGGGCTGGTGCGGATACTCGGAGAAGAGCAAGGACGGCGGTGTCTGCCAGGGCGTCAACCTCGGCCGTATGCCGGAGGGCTGCGTCAATATCAACGAGGTGGCCAAGCTTGTGGGGAGAGTCAAGTGTGTTCAGTCGGTTATCGTCTGAAAGAGGAAGGGGATGGTGATGATGTTGGGTATGAGGATAACATCGGTATGGCGTGTAGGACACGAGGGGCACAGGTCGCGAGGGAAACGATTGGCGATACCCTTGATCCGGTGCCTATGGACTCTTGGATGTTTTATTATCTAGTTTGGATTGCTTTGATTGCTTGAGTCATTGCTGTTTCTATATCAGCCAGAGCTTTGTAATTAGTACTCGACCCAACTGCTCGTTGCTTTCATTGACCAGGCGAACGGAGAAGTCAGACGAGCCTGCATTGTCATTGAGCAGCATCCTTGTCATTTTTCTGCCAGCAGTAAGTCTGGAAGGGCGATGTAGGATCGTTTCATTGTGAAATTTCAATAAATCAAAAGCACCGTAACCAGTCCATTGATGAGTGTTCGATATGAAGATTCAAGATGATGGACTGGGGGAAGTCGATTGACTTGATGCCCTGCCTGCCGGGAACCCCAGCATTTTGTGGAAAACAGCACCATGCCCGATTAGGAATGCAGCCCCCTTTGCCGAAAGCACAGGCCATCTCAGCTCTCGGCCAGCGCAGGCCGAACGCCAATGGATTGAGGCGATGTGGCATTTGGTGAGGCGACTGGAAGGAAGGTGACAGCTTCCCGTTTCCCCAATTTACGAACGCGACTTCTTTCCACTTTCTAGACTTATTCCACTCTTTAATCCACCACAACATCGACCTTCTTCCCGTCCACGACTCCTTTCTCTTCTGACCAACGCCAATTTGCCTCTCTTATCCTCCCAGTACACAACACAATAATTCACAATGGCCGACCAAATTCAAGAGATCCTCGACGTGCCCCGCGAGTTCCTCAAGGACGGTATCCAGTTCATCAAGAAGTGCCAGAAGCGTAGGTGATCTTCCAATTCAATTGTTGCGCTACCCGACAGATCGATGCTAACTGTAGTTATTTTGCAGCTGATCGCCGCGAGTTCATCAAGATCTCCCAGGCTGTTGGTACTGGTTTCTTGAGTAAGTTCTTCCGTGTTCCTTGTCGCTGTTCTCAGAGCACCAGCTAACACTGTCACAGTCATGGGTGTAAGTTGAACTCAAAATCACATGTACACGAATAACAACTCTAACATGATGCCTACAGGCTGTCGGCTACCTTGTCAAGCTTAGTACGTATCCCTTTCTCTCTCTCTCCGAAACCCCCAACGCCAAATACAAGCTAACATCCACAAAGTCCACATTCCCCTCAACCAGGTCCTCGTTGGCGGCGCGTAAGCACTCCACGAATTTCGACGAAAAGGAGCAGAAACGCGGACGAAGTTTTCACCAAGAATCGAGGGACAAGATACCCATGAATGCTTTTTTCACGGCATGGACGGACGACCGAGATCCAAACACACAGTAGGGAGAGACCTTGAAGGGCTGGGTCAAAAGGACAACGGCACCGGGCGCCGTCGAAACGATAATCGGTGGGCATGGAGAGACGGGGATAAAGAAGACGGAAAAGATATCCTATATGCAGGTGTTAGTCACGGGGTCGACCGACGCCTGCTTATAATTTCCACCACGCCTGGGACGGGACGTCGGGTACCCTTGAGGCGATTGTATAAAATCATTTGATGGCGAATTGGCGGGGGGCATATGCGGAGAAGGTTTTAATACTTATGGGAAATGAATGGCGCTTTGTTTGAACAGCAACTCTACTGGGCACAGCGTATGCGTGACGAGATATGGCGGTTCAACGGCTTGGTCCTGGTGGCGGAGAACAACAGTGCTGACTATCACAGAAACTGTTTTTGACAATCACTTTGGGTGGATGGTCCAGCAATACGTTATTCGGGAGCCTTGCGAAAGATTCAACGTTGCGCGGTCAAATGGCAACTCCAGCCTTCTATCACACGGTTGTACAACCTATCCTGGAGAGTTTCGTTCAAATGAGACAAGCTGTCAAGTTTTCACGCTCCTCTGAACTTAAGTAAAGACCAAGCTAACAAACAAAGCAGCCTTGGACTGACTGGTTTGCAGGGGCACCGTACTTCTGTAGTGTCAAGGGAAAGCAAAATTCCGCACGAAGAAAAAGGGTACGATTAACATAGCAATCAGTCCATGATGTCTTCTTAGCAAGTCGATTCTCTACCATTTCAGTCCTCGTAACGTACCAAGGCCATATCGGAAGTGCCACGGGTCCCGATATGTTTACTTCCTAAAGTAGGACCAACAACATACCCCCAGCAATCCGTCATCTCCAACCAAATCCCAAACCATCAGCCATGGACACTCCACGAATCAACGGAAGACTCCCTGACGTGTCCTTGTGTGTCCCATTTTCCCTAACGGAACCATTGATCGTGGAAGTAGACAATCGAAGTCACGCCAGCAACTCTCAATCATCGATCACGATTGCCTGCGAGCTCCAGGCTCCTCGATCGGACTGCTGAGGGCATGTGATGCCCCAAGCCATATCGAAAGCGTCCTCGATGATGTTGTCCCAGACTACGGCCATGTTACGTTTTGCCGCGTTCTTAGCCAAAATCGAACAGTTGAAGATGAAGGCTTGGTGCTTGAACGGTGACAACACTGGTTTGTTGGCCAGGAGACCTCTCCAAACACAGTGGCTGATTTTGCAAATATGCTGCTTGGTAACCTGCCCCTTGTTAGTCCATAAGGTCTTGTTATTTTTGAGGGTTATCGGGATTTGGAAGGATGTTGTGGCTGGGGTTTACATGGAAAGGGAAAAGAACGATCATGGTCAGGACAGAAAACAACTTACCTGGCAAGTTTCTACTATCTCCTCAACCTCGTATTCATCAAGCCCGTCATTTGGGTCATCCGGGTAGAGCAGACGCATGGTCAACTGGGAAGCCCCCGACTGCTCAACGGGCTCGGCATAGGAAGGGTTCTGCACAACCTCCGCCGACGTCTTCAGCACCTGAAGCCCATTAGCAACTCGAACGACCGAAGTCTTATCTCCATCTTGACAGTTGTCATTTCCCAAAAGAGGAGCGCAAAAAGCAGTCATCCTTTGCTTCCACGCTGCCCGCCTTTTCTTATGCTGGCTCTCTTGCACCTCGACCGGGTAGCCAGTAAACTCTTGGTAATAAGCCACCCAATCATTCACGGTTTGGGGCAGGCTGAGGAAAGTCCATGATTTTCCCTCCTTGTCCGAGACCAGAGCAAACAGATTGCATCTCTCAGCGCGGGCTTTGGTGCAGACAAGATGAGACCCCCACACGTTTGGCTCCTCCTCCTCCTCCTCCACCTCTCCTTCTTGTTCACTGCCGCTACTGTCCGGGGTGGTGCATCGCTTCGGCTTGGGCGCTTTTTCGCTACTGTCCGGAGAGTACAGCAGTTCACCTACGACAAGGAAGAGATCGCCTTCGGAGGCTTGGGCGACGTCCAGTTGCTCAATGGTCAGTGGGCTTGGGTGATGGATTGCTGAATTCTTGGCTGACTGCCGTAATCTAGTCAAGTTCTCGGTGGCTTTGCGACTTGAGGTCTCAAGCTTCGAATTCGGCGCGGCTCTGATTATCGCCCCTTGAGGACGGTTGGAAGTCAGAACATGGTGCTCGTAGAGATGGGAGGTGACGGCGATGTCCATGTTCAATTTGAAGTCAGGGTGGTCTCAGATGCTGATCTGGTGTCAGAAGTTGGGGTTGTGGTTGGTGATGGGTTTGAGTGTATCTGCTGGAGGGAAAAAAATCGGAATGTTGTAGGTCAAGGAGAAGAAGAGGTGAATCTAGATTTGGTTACAGGCAGAACTTGGGTGGACTCAGCGGTCGCTTCAAGAACGCAGGCTGTGTAGGTCTTGAAGAAGATGGGACGAGAGAGGAGGTTGCTTACCTTCAAGTCTGGAGAGTACTACTCACAGAGTTGCAGAACCTTGAGCCAGAATGGGATGAGAGACACTTGTTGTTTGCTTTCGAGCTCCAAGTACGCTCTACACGGGTCGAAGGTCGATGAAAACGGAGACACTTCTATCAAGGTGGGATGAGAGTCTTGTTATTTACCCCCAGGTAATGAATGCCGCCCAGAAGGGAGAATAGTTGATAAACTTGGAGGAAGTGTGGATGACTCGAGGCGAGAGTGGCTTATTTTGAGTAGAAGCGCAGTCCGTAGGGCTGAACAGCAGGAAAACCTGAATGGAGTTAGGAAGACATTCTAGTTGAAGTTCAATATTAAGATGTTGCTGATCTGACTTCTTTCAGCCACACCGTCCATGGGACCAGATATTCCGGGTCATGTTCTCCAACCCCGATGGAAAGCAGTCTGATGTTTTAGGGATGGAAGCAGGTAAGACTGGACGGTAAACATTGTTTGAGAGGTCGGGACAAAAGCCAACATTCAGATATGAGTTTCAGGATGACAAATACGTTCCTGACGGATGAGAACATACAGCATATATACATACTGCTGGGTGTTGTACGAAACCTGACGAAATAAACACACCTCTACCAACGCGCAAGACTTTCAAGGTCCCTCCCTATACTAAAGAGTAAGGGAGATTGGAACTCCTGTATCTCCAAAACATTACCAGTCGAAAAGTCTTAGGAATAAAGCGAGCACGTCATGATCAAGACATCACACCATCGGAATACTCTTACACACACGGGTGCGTTTTTATCATGGCTTGAGCCCTGGTCCTGAGTAGTTCTTGGATGGAAAAATCATTTTAGCCTGTGTGCTTCAAAATTATTGTAATCCCTATCACAGTTTTGTGACGGCTCTTCCAACCGCAGTAAGCAATGCGATATCGGGCTGACCGTGTTTGATTTGATCTCCTAACTACTCGCCAGTGTCCATCATACCTCTAACTTCTCAACGTGAAGTCACCACTGCTCTTTCCTGGTGCTTTCTGATCTGCAGCTTCAACTTCTCGTCAGTGCCGTTACGACGGGTATGCACTTTTCACTTCTTAAGGGGGGATAACCAGAAAAAACAAAAATCACAAAAGTGTTGGATTCAGAATGTAACTGTTCGAGATGTTTAGTATTGATATGGATGAACGGGAAAAAAAAAACAAAAAGATTGACTGAAGCGTGATTCGAACACGCGCCTCTTGCGAGACTAGAATGCACCTCACATCAGGAGTGAAGAAGAACTTGGTTCTTGAGTCTAGCGCCTTAGACCGCTCGGCCATCCAGCCATTGGAAGATTGATGAATGGCTAGCCGAATTAAGTGCTTATACCTATTCAGACAGTGAATATGCACCACTTCTGTCCTTATCGTCGTTTCCATCGTCACCTTTCATTTTTCTTGTTGCTTAATATCCTTTGCTGGCACCTGCAGCATTCCATCGGCTAGTAGTTGTCTCCGACGTGACAGGGATATCTAGAGGTATGTACCTCTGTTGTCTCGCGTACGGTGCTTCGAACGTGGGCTCTTCGCTAGGTTCGTACCAAAAAGCAATTGCATCAGAGATTGCGTGTGCAAGTGCAACCCCTCTGTTGGTAGTAGGTTTGCCAGTTGACCAATGCGAATGGGAAACGCTTTTGCCGATTATCAAAGGCGCTCAACGAGAATAAGGTCATGTTTTGATCACTCCACATTTTCTGATCCGATATGGCAGGCACCGATATCACTGCATGCGCGTAAAATCCAAAAAGAGTTTCAGCGTCCAAATCAATGATGAGCTGCGGACTGGATTGAAAGCAGGCATAACAGCCGAGTTCCCAATCCTTGGCTGAATGGTAGCGTAGCGTAGCGGCCGAACGCATTCCGTCCCGCTTCCCCCTCCTGCTCATCACCAACGTCCCAGCATCCACCAGCTCCCTTATCACCACAACAACAAACAAAATAACAGCAGTTGATTTTGTCTCTGACCCGGCCTCCTCCCAAATCCTTCCACTGCACCATTTCTCCAATTCTTAATATTTCAACCAATCCGTCATAATGGCCGCCGTCACAAGCCAGACACCACAAACAGGACAAGATGAGGTTACTGACCTCAGCAAGCAATATGATACCCCAATGGGCCTTGCCCACTCAACGATGCAAGCTCTGAAAGACCGCATCAAGCTTCATTATGACCTGGCGAGCGACTACTACCTAAACCTATGGTGTGTTTTCAACCTCTTAATCATCAGGTTCTTGACGGGGCTGGGTTGTCAAAAGCTCAAACAACACTCAAGAGACAACAGCAACAGAGACCTAACAAGTGAACAGGGGAGAGCATATTCACCACGGTTACTGGGCCACAGACGAGGCCAAGGCCAAGGACACCAAGGAAGTTGCTCAGGTCAACCTGATCCGCCTCCTCCTTGAAATCTCCAAGGTCTCAGAGGGCGCTCGTGTTCTCGATACTGGCTGTGGCATTGGCGGCACCTCGCGCTTCCTCGCCTCTGAGTTGGGATGCACCGTAACCGGCATCACCATCTCCACCAAGCAAGTTGAAATGGCGACCAGGTTGACCAAGGCCGAGGCCGCTAAACAGATCCAGGGTGACGACAAGACCGTCACCCCAGATGCCGACGGCTTCATTGCGCTCGGGAAGGGCAAGGTCAGGTTTCTTGAGCTCGACGCCGAGAAGATGGGCGAGTATTTTGCCTCGGACGCCGGCACTTTAGATGCTGTGTGGATCAGTGAAGCTTTGAGCCACTTTCCCAACAAGGCTCTTTTCTTCCAGAATGCCTTCAAGGTTCTCAAGCAGGGCGGAAAGCTGGTTCTTGCCGACTGGTTCAAGGGCGAAGAACTCAACCAAACGCAGTTTGACAATGACATCAAGCCTATCGAAGGTTGGTATTTATCCAGAGGAAAGCGCACATCCTAGATCAAAGTCAGCTGACACAAGTTGAACCAGACGGCATGCTGCTCCCGCCTCTGTGCACCCAGCCCGACTATGTCAAGTTCGCTACAGATGCTGGACTCAAGGTCTTCCATGAGCCCAAGGATATTAGCAAGGATGTCAGCAAGACATGGTTAGCCTGACTATTATCCGCGACTCTGTGTGTAAATGGCTTTGCTAACTTGAGCCCGCAGGGACATTTCCTGGTCGCTGGTACAAAACCCTTCCTTGTGGGCTTTTGCCTTCAGCCAGGGCAGAGACGGCATCGCCTTCCTGCAAGCCTTCCGCGCGATGAGGAGAGGATACTCCAATGGCAGCTTCCGATACGCCGTCATGTCATTCCAGAAGTAAGATGTAGTGACAAAGGTGTGAGGGAAACACTGCCGGTTCAATTGATCCTCAGTGATGTGATAGCTCATGAACGTTGCTGTCTCTGAGGTGGCAGTTATCCAGGCAGATGACTGACGACAAGCACAATCTCATCCTCAGAGTGCGCTGCCGGGAACCTGACTGACTTTTCTGGATACCTACTCACATTGGTAGGTCCGTGTCATCCACGAGCCATTGAACTCATTGCTGCGCCACCTTGAAAACGCCGCCATATGGTTTCCACAAACATGAATGCCGGTAGAATCGTAGATATAAGTGACGAACAGCACCCCTGCTCCTGTTATCACTACAGTCGAGAGCAAAGCTACCCCACCTCAATTGACATCTCCCGACCCCAGCCCCCGCCCCCGCCTGCTCACCTCTTATCCTCCGGTCCGGTCCGGTCCGACCCGAGTAAACTCATGGCAGCATATCCGCAACCCCGGAATCAACGCGGCTCGGAGCTCGGCATCTTAGTTCCACCTCGAATGAACGTTGGCGAGGTTCGGATTTCGAAGACCGAAAACAGGATCAACGGATGGTCACCGGATGCATGAGCAACCCGAAGCCGGGGGCCTGTGAGTTTGATGCCTCGGCAGTTGGTGGTTGCTGGTTGGTCAATGACTTGAGAATCCTCCTCGAATCTCTTTCTCTGGATTTTCCCGGGAGAAGGCAAACCGAAGAAGAATCCTCTTTTGGTGATGGAAACCACCAACTGTGAGTCAAGAAGCCGAAAATGATCTAGTACGTGCGGTCTATCGCTCGATAGTAGGGGAATGAAGAAATCAAACACCCCTCATAAGTTGTGTGTCATAACGATGTTCCGCGAGGGAAGGAGGGGTCAAATCCGAGGAAGGCCTTCCTATTTAGTAAAAGTCACCCAATAGTATCGGTCACCAATGACAGCGAGATCGCCATGGTACTCATAGCTCGTTTATCAGTATCCGATCCGTTACCCATTCCTGTACCACGTTTCACGAGCAAGGTCCGATGAGGCAATAAATGATGTTTACTGCCCACTCCCCTTCGACTTACTACACTACATACTTCACAGGGTTATCCAATCGTCGCTGCCCGTGTTCCTCCACCCACTAGACAGGATCCAAGTCCACGATGCCTCTCCCCACCTCATCCATCTACCAACCTCCATCGGCTGAGTTCATGAAATGGCCGAGTCGAAGAAGCGTGGTTCATAGCACCAAAGGAATTGTGGCTTGCACACAACCGCTTGCCGCCAAGTGCGGTATCGACATCCTCAATGCAGGAGGAAATGCTGCCGTGAGATTTACTGCCCCTTTCCTTTAAACTAACAAAAGTTGCTAATATGCATGTCAGGATGCCGCCGTGGCCGTTGGTACGCTTCAGCCATCTACCTGGAACTCATGATGAAGTGCTCACTAACCAATCTCGTCTCACACTTTCTAGCTGCCGGCCTGAACATGACGGAACCTTGCTCAACCGGCATCGGCGGTGACATGTTTTGCCTCTACTACGATGCTTCGACTGGCAAGGTCTCGGCCCTGAACGGCTCTGGACGCGCGGGCGGCAAGTGTACCCTCGAGAACGTCCGAAAGAGCCTAAAAATTCCAGAGGGCACCGTGGGGAAGATCCCCATGAGCAGCGTTCACGCTGTGACGGTGCCTGGTGCTGCCGCCGGTTGGGTCGATACTGTCGAGCGGTTCGGTAGTGGCAAGTTGACCATGGGGCAGATTCTCGCACCGGCGATTGAGCTGGGTGAGAAGGGATTTCCTGTATCGGAGACGACGGCTTATTTCGTGAGTTTTGAGAGTACCCATCAAATCCTCCGTTCTTTATTGTGCTCGCTCTGACAAGTGAAACAGTGGGGAAGACAGGAAAAGGGCATCCGCGAAGCGTCTCCCAACTTCGCGGAGATGTTAAAGGCCGATTCCTCTGCTCCTGACGGTGTCCGCGCTCCCAAGGCCGGCGAAATCATCAAGCTACCCAACCTCGCCAAGACCTTCCGCACCCTGGCAACCGAAGGCAAGAAGGGTTTCTACAGCGGTCGCATTGCCGAAGAACTTATCAAAGTCGTCAACGACCTCGGAGGCCATCTTGAGCTTGCCGACCTCCAACATCACCTCGAAACCGGCAGCGAATCCGTCGAGCCCATCTCCCTGAAATTTCCCAACCCCCACGGCACCTCCGAAACCGACGGCGTCGAGCTTTGGGAACACCCTCCCAACGGCCAAGGCATCGTTGCCCTGATGGTCCTCGGCATCCTCAAGCACCTCATCAAGCAAGGCACCATCCCAGCCTTCGGCCCCTCCGACCACAACACGGCCCCCTACCTGCACGCCATCGTCGAAGCCCTCCGCATCTCCTTCGGCGACGCCTCCTGGTTCGTCACCGACCCCAACGCCGCTCCCGGCGTCCCGACCTCCCAGCTCATCTCGGCCTCCTACCTCGCCGAGCGCGCCAAGCTCTTCTCTCCATCCTCCGCCAACACCTCGGTCCTGCAACCGGGCGACCCGTACGCCTCTCCCGCCCTGACCTCCTCCGACACCGTATACTTTGCCTGCTCTGACTCCCAAGGCAACGCCATCTCGTTCATCAACTCCAACTACGGCGGCTTCGGCACCTGCATCATCCCCGCCGGCTGCGGTTTCACGCTTCAGAATCGCGGCGCCAACTTCTCGCTGGATGCGAAGCACCCGAATGTGCTAGCGCCGAGAAAGAGGCCTTACCACACGATTATTCCCGGTCTGGTCACGAATCTGCAGGATAGCAGTCTGCACTCGGTGTTTGGCGTCATGGGCGGATTCATGCAGCCGCAGGGGCATGTGCAGACGTTGCTTGGGCAGGTGTTGTGCGGGCTGAGCCCGCAGCAGGCGTTGGATGCGCCGAGAGTGTGTATCGGCGCGGGAATGCCAGATGAGGGGAATGTGTATGATGCGACGGTACATGTGGAAGAGGGGATGCCGGAGGAGACGGTAGATGGATTAAGGAAGTTGGGGCATAAGGTGGAGGTTGTGAAGGGTATGGGGAGAATCTTGTTCGGCAGGGGACAAATTATTCGATGGACGAAGGATATTGATGGCACGGGGGTGTGGTCGGCGGGAAGCGATATGAGAGGCGATGGTGCTGCTTACCCGGCGTAATTTGGTAATGACGATGATGATGACTCCGGTGAGAAGGAACGAGGTCAAGACTGGCAAATAGCGAGTTGTTAGAACGAGACGAGAAACACAAACACATCTGGATATCCCCGACAGAGTAGATCGACCACCCTGCAGTATTCTTCCCTCCTTTGCTGCCACCTCTGCCAACATCCTCCACTGACGACAGTCAACACAACTACTGCCTCCCCTTCATCAAGTTCTTCATCGTGTTATACATCAACTCTGGCACCCCCTTAAACCCTCTCTCCTCCAAATACCTCAACACCCCCGCCCTATACTCCTGCCAACTAATCTCCAACCCTCCCTTCCCTGCCAGTGCCGCCAGACTCTGTTGTGTAACCGGTCCTGCATGTCTCGCCCTCAATCCGCGATCACTAATATCCATCTCTCCTTCCAACTCTCGATCCTCCAACTCCCTCAGGAACGAAATACTCTGCAAACATAACACCGGACTGTGACTTAATCCAAACACGGATCCGAGCACCAGCTCCCCATCGGGCTCCACCTTCTTGAGGTACCCCCTCAGCGCCGCCTCCAGCGTTCTAGGCACGAGACATCCCTTGGCGTTGGCGTCGCTGACGGCGAACGCCCGGCCTCGCCAGAGGACATTGCACAGATCCATCAGGAAGGCATTGAAGGTGGTGATTTGCTGTCTTTCCTCTGCAAACAAGGGGCGAGCGGACGGGGAGGTGGAAACCATGACGGATTCCCACGCGCGCTTGTAGGTCGCCAAGATGCCGCAGAGTCGGGAGACGACTTCGAGCGAGTGGGAGAAGTGGAGGGTGTAAATTAGCAAGGAAGGTGGGATGGTGATGGGGATGTGCTTGAGGAGGGAAGGGGAGGAGAAGATGCGGGTGGCGACGAGGGTGTAGAAGTCGAGGATGAGGAGGTGGGTGGGTACCGTGGGCGAGGTTTGGGCGATGGTTAGGGAGAGAGTGTTGACGTGGGCTATGAGGGCTGGGATGGACTGAGGGGCCGGGGAGGAGGATAGGGTGGTTGAGTCGGAGGAGAGCATGGTGAGGGTCCATTGTCGGAGGAGGGAGGTGTAAAAAGTTAGGAGGGAAAGTTGGGATTCGGAGGTATTGTCGAGGAGAACGGATTCGAAGGGCTGGAGGAGGATTTGGTAAAGCTCTGGTATGTGGTAAGTTAGCTTGGTTGTCTAAGGGTTAAATGGATGAAAGGGTTGAGTTAAACCTTTGAAGTTCATTAGTGGGAGGAAGCTCAGAGTCTCTACGACTATTTTTCTTTTGTCTCTGCCGTCCCAGACTTGCAGAAACTCACGGAAGAAATTGATGAGGAGAGGTGGTAGTGTCTGCTTTCAGGGTTAGTCAAAGTTAATACAACTCGACAATGCTTTCTGATGCGGACCTTTGTGCTGGCAGCATAGTCATGAATGATGTCTACCATGTCAAGTAGCAGACTTGGGTCGGCATCTCCACTTCGAACATCGTCCAGGCACGCTGTTACCCAATTGTTCACCCGCGATAAACCTTCGGCATCTGGCCGGAGGACCAGAAGTTTCTGGAGGAGGGGGTCTGCTAATACTGCAACGAGCTGCGTCGGAAACTCAATCTTGTCCAGGTTCTCAGCCAGGGACTTTGGACTATTGACCTCTTCAAGAGTGACAGAGTTCTGCAGGTTGGTTGGTTGGTTGGTTACTTTGTTTACATCAATGATGATAGCGAGAGGGAAGACGGCACTCACTTCTTGAGCATGCAGGGTATGCACAGCCGGAATAAGGATGCCCTTTGCCCCCCTTTGTTGGCGGCCAAACGCAGACCTGACAGCGAAGCCATTTCTGACTGTGCCATCTTGGATAGCTTCAGTTTGTTGCTGCTGGATCTCATCTAATCTTGCTCGCCATTGCGGGTCAGGATGCTTGAAGGTAGCTGCGCGACCGTTGGCAGCATCGCCGACAATAATTTCCGGATAGTAGTTTTTGAAAACTCGGAGGAGGCCTGTCAATTTTGGATCGTTTCCCGTCTGCCTGGACAAGGCCAGGATTGTCTGTATCCTGAAAGGCTTGACGTGTTGTCGTCGCGTGATGAGGGCCAAGACATGACATAATTGCGGCCTGATGGCGGCAGTGTCGAGGAGGTTGAAAAGGACACCATACGTCTGGGACAATATGCCGGTGTCTTGAAGCAAGTGGTAGACCATAATCAGCCACTTGAGAAGAAGAGTCTGGATCGGAAAGGAGGGCTTGAGCTGGCCATGGCCCAAGGCACAAACCACTTTCAGGACGGAGTCGCTGTTCAGCTTGCCCACTGGATACAAGTTTTTGATGATGGCGCCCTTGGATGCTTGGTCCAGATGGTTGGTGAGAGTGACCAGGTCAACCAGACGGGCGAGCTCATCGGGCAACGCACCCCTGTCGTAGAGCACCGAGGTTAAGCTTTCGACGGTGGGCTTTATGCTGGTTTGGCGGCGTTTGGACGGCACTTTGGAGGCTAAAGAGGAATTAGTAAATCTGTTGTTGAGGAATATAAAGAGAAGTGCGTACCTGCCTCGATGTCATCCAGGAGAGCGCCGAGATTGTCTTTGTCGCCGACATGATCATGATCACCGAGATTCACACTGGTGTCGTTTGTATTGTGATCTCCTTCGACGGAAGACATTTTGCAAGCCCGGTTCTGTTGATCGCCGCAGTAACGATGACCTTATCACAGAGACACCTTCATGTCGTGGAATATGGCGGTTTGTTGCGACATGACATGTCTTTGACGGCAGGTACTACAACTTTGTACATGTGATTAATTGGGAGACGCGTCGCGGCGCGCCCCACCACGAGTTTACCGTCGTCACCCAACAGACCTGGTGGTTGAATGTGGCTCGTGCACTGGTCTGATCTACATAGTGTACTTGTAACCCTTGCTGACATAATATTTATGCCGCTTTATGTGAATGGTTATGCACAAGACTATTGTGCATTGCTCCCCAAATGGGAAATAACAAAAGTCCAGCCGGATTCGACACTGGTCGGTTGTCTCATGAAGTGTCAGAAACGACGTGGCAAACGCTCAACATACTGAACTGAGTTATCAGCAGTTTGACTTCCCCTCCACTCAGCTCTCTCTCGCACTTTTGGAACGACCCGAACAGATTCGACAAATTTCAAGGCGTTCAGTCCTGCCTCATATCAGATGTACCCGCTGAGGAGAATGAGGTGGGACTTTCTCGGTTTTCGTGTTACACAAGACATGCTACGGCCAAGGAAAGACCGATTTCGCATACCAAAGTCCTCCACCTCGTGGGGTATTTATCTGCGCCTGACCCGGGCAGGAGGCCGAGGCTGGAATCATGGAAGGTGGATATACCTTGCTTTTACCGGAAGGTGCCCAGGTTTCTCTAAATGCACGCCGGTACATACTGACTTTCTCCGGTACCTACTACCAAGTATCACTCATCGTCTTGCTGATGAGTGTCAGACAGAGCGGGCACGTCTGTCGGTTATCATCAACCAGGCCGCGGCTACCTACTAATACTGTCACGCTGCAGCAACGCCTTACACAGTGGGAGACAGCAACCCAACTGAATTCATATCACGAGTTCATCCATCACTGCAGTTACTAGCCTGTAGTAAGCGTGTCAGGCTACTTTTCACCACCAGCAAATGAATTCTTCAGCCGTAAGATTGACATTATGCGGAGCAAGCAACGAGGGAACGAAAGCGAAACACCGACGGGATAGGTTTCGGGAGTGAGACGCCGTCCTGAAATTCCTCTTGTTGATCAGGTCAAGTTGTCCACCCTCTGCCTCCCTCTATCGACTTCTTCTGAAGCCATTTCTCTACATATGCAATCGGAGTTTACTAAGGCCGTTTGCCTGTTGGTTGTCACCGCCTTGTTGGCCTGTCCTCCATGTGGATTCCCACCTTTTTCTTACCCGGCCTTTCCAAGTCTTACCAACTATGTACAACTAGCGTTTTACCGTTATTCATTTTGACCTATCGTCCTTACGAATCTTTGTATGCCTCACTGGAGTCACTGCAGCTTACCTACATACAGTACCTCCAGATTGGCCCCCACAGCTACCCTTCCTACTAGTCTCTGGTCACTCCTCCGCTTCCGGCGCAGGGAGAATTACTGAACACCACTGACTGCTTGTCCTGAAGAAGCCGGACTCAAGCTTCATTCACGACTCGATGCTCAATGGTCACTCGATACGCAAGAAAACCAAGTATATGTACGCCGACGCTCTCGTTCTTGGAAGTGATCAGTTCGATTTTGCCCTCGAGTGTCATCACGAAGGCGCCCGTTCCAAGAGGTCAGAGGAAGAAGAAGAAGCATGAAAGCAGGCCGACGAGGCCATGTCTTTCTTCCACGCAGAAGCCAATCGAACTCAGACCTTTACGCCCACTGTCATCATCCAACCCTTCTGGTGCGACTGAACGACGTGACGGATATGCTCTGTGCATATTGCAACAAGCGGTATCCATTTGCCGCTGTCCTCGTGTCAGCATTCACCGGCTTAAGACTAGGCCCGTCAGACCTCACGAGGCACTCTGACTCCAGACGGACGGACTTGGCACGCAAATCATGAGAGCTAGCCTAGCAGCACAGCATCATCTCAACTTTTGCCTCTTGACCGGTGCGGTTATAGAAAGATATGGGTACGTACTATGCCCTCTGCCGTGTCACCGTTCCATTCAGTCAGCTTGCTGTGGACTCGAAAAAGGTTTGTCCCTCCTTCGTCTGCGTGGGTGGTCAGCGTTGGCGCCGGCTGCGCTTCGAGCCACCCCTTGTCGATGCTGTTGACTAGATTCTATAGTGTTCTTTACCCTTGAAACCACCCCAGCACCGAGTACAAGCACCAAAGGATGCCCGGTACCACGCTGCCCGTGCGACTCCATCATCAGGGGCTCGGGCTTCCATACCGCTCTGAATTCTTGCCATGATATTCTTTCCCCATCCCCAACCTCATCCTTCATCGTCGGCAAAAAAAGAATAATGAGCGAGAACTTGAGGTCGGTGAGAGCATCGTAAAGCACTGGACCGGGACTTCCTGTTACCCTTCCAGGGCCTCCGTCGCGTTTCTCGTTCGAATACCCAAACCATTCATTTCACAATCTTGATGTGTCAAGTATTATGGCATCACACGCAATTATACAATATCAGCGCATTGCTCCTTGTGCTACCCCAGTTGCTGCTCAGCGTACACCAGAGCTATATAGCCTGCTCGTCATCACCCAATGGGCTGTTGCCCTGCGAAAGAAAAGATGTCCCTGCAAAGTTTTTAAGCCCCTTTAAACACGTCTCATATTTTCTTTTCTCTCCCGTGTCCTTTTTAGACGCGCGAATATCCGCAATGACCTAGTCCATTTGCCCACTCGTGTGGATAACATGGTGTTACCATTACACCTGCACCACCCGAGACATTCAAGCCAGGCAACTCCTATATACATCTTTGCAATGTCGACAACCACCCCTCCTATCTGAACAACCTGCTGGATGGACTGCTGACGTTAGTGGGATCAACCCAGTCAGCCAACTGCCATTCGAGGAGGGCTAGTGTTCCCTTAAAGTTCCATCATTCCCATTCCTGTTCGGTTGTTCCTTTGCCTGGTGTCGCGCTTAGCCTAGTCTCTTGCCATTTCCGGTAGGTTTCTCTGCTCAACCGCGGTATCAAAAACAGGAAACACAAGGTGAAGCCACTCCGTCGTTATCTGCCATTGCCGAACCTACTTCCTGGTTCGGATTTTGAATCTGTCCCCCCTATTGGTCCTTACGAGCGACTGATCCGACCCGAACTTGAATCTGAGCGCTGCTAGACGCGTACCCTTTCTTACTTGTGTGTTATGGACCCATCATAGCTTTCAGAGGGCTGTTTTCTACATTTGCTGGACGTTGTTGCCGGACGATCTAGCTTAAGTCGACCTCGCGGGAGCTCCAGCCGCTTGAGTTTCTTTATAACATTGCATATACACATCCGAACCCTGCGGATCAGTGTATGAAAATTTTGGAACGGAGGCTTGGCATTGAATTGATTAGAACTTTTTTAAAAAAGAGGTAAGTCAGTCAATCATCAATGCCTTCAAATCACCCAAAGACCGCGAACAGTCCAACAGATCTTTTTACGCTAAACATGGTAATACTACAGGTTCATGAACCATGAACCCGCCAAGGTATTCGGACCAGAGACTTGCGATCCACGACCCTCTTGTGCCCTCTGAGCAATTTCCTGCGATTGAAGGCGGCAATCAAACAACAACTGTGATTCAAGACTCACTAGAATATCTTCCCCTTTCAAGGTCCCTGAGAGACGGCGATATACTATTGCTCCTGACCCCGGCAGTCGCTCCCCGTCATACCACCTCCGAAACCGGCCATTCGACCAGTGACCCCTTCGAACCGCTCGGAAAGGCCCTAGCAAAGAAACACCCGTGGGTTCGGCAGGTTCCTTATATCCCTAGGAATGGGATCACTGGGACACATGTCGTGCACATCAGGCTGGCCAAATCCGTTGTGTTCGTTATCTCAGGTCCGCCTTGCTTTGGTCAACCTCCGCAGGTCTCACTGGCTAAGACGGTACGCTCACTATGTGAAAACCGACCGCTGATTGTGTTGGCATGTTGCAACGTCAAGTGGCTAGGCCCCCTTGAGAGCTCATTCCCAACAGTCATTCAGAGTTCTGGCTTTACCCCTCCGGAGCTCGAAGCAGCAGCCCGTGTCATGGTTGGGAATGTTAAGCAGCCACATACAGCGGGGCCAAATGTTCAAAATCTCATCTTAGCACCCAAATCATGGCAAGTGGAGGCATGGAACGAGCACCGCGATGTCGCCCCAGCTTATGAATTGTGGTGCCAGTGTTTTCCCGACAATTTTCGGCTTAGTCGGTTTTCATTCCAGTCCCTTCTCTGCCGCGATGGCTACGCGATGCACTACGTTGTTCGCGAGCCAGGGACTACCCAACTACTGGGATTCTGTGCTACATATACCACATATATTGGCAGCGACTCGGAAAGATTGGTTGGCTCTCTAGCCGCTCTGTTTGTTCGACCGTCTTACCGTCAAAGGGGTATTGGACTAAGTTTGCATGATCACGCTTCACGCCAACTCAGGAAAACCCGTGGAGTCTGCCGTCTACAGCTCGGAAGCACATTTCCACGTTTATTCTATGGAATTCCCATGGAAAGCCCTTCAGAGGACTGGTTCTCTCGCCGCAGCTGGCCCGTTAAGCCTCAGTCCAGCTTACCGGGCGCTGGTCTGGAAACGTGCGACTGGTTGCTTGTGTTTGACGACTGGGCAACAACAAGAACAAGTCCAACAACACTGATGAACTCGGAACTAATATTCCGATCGTGTGAATTCAGCGAGTACCACATGGTTATGGAGATAGTGGAGAGGGAATCGAGGGAGAAGGACAATATGGGATGGTACGATCAATACGCGAAATTGGAAGGCACGATGAATATCGAGGATATTGTGCTGGGTCTTGAAGGACAAACCATTGTGGCAGTGGCCTTGACGTACGTCAAGAATACGGGAAGTCCCGTTTTTGAGGATTTACCGTGGGCCGGAATGATTTCAGACAATGTCGGCGGAGTAACATGCATCTGCATTTCAGGCAAGTTGTCCGTCAATGACGTATTCCAATATTTGTACGGATGCTAACTGCGACTTGATCACACAGACCAAAACCCTGATGTGGCCAAGGGAAGAGATGCCATCATGCTCAGGCTTCTTGATAGTTGCGTTCACAGATTCGCCCAACAAGGGTTGAAAAAAATGTTCATTGACGCAATGAGAGGAATGGATGAAGGATTTCAGTCCATGGGTAAGCAAAATGACTTGACTGTCAAGGGATCTTCTGCTAACGTTTTCTTAGGGTTCCAAAAGTGGGCGAGATATAGAGAAGTCTGGCGAGATGTTTAACGCACCTGCGACCTCCGGGATACAATCTCACGTTTATTCGTCAACGGGGATCTAACATCGTCTTGTGAGGGAGTACCACGGTGACTAATCCGCCATGGCACTTGTTAAGAGTGACATCAAGGTCCTTGGGACACATGGTCGATGGTTAAAGAGGAGGATGGAACACCCAAAAATGACTATTCCCAGGATGGTTTTTTTCTTCTTCTAGAAACCAAGAGCCAACTAGCTACATGACTAGCCCTTGGATGGACGGCTCCTTGGTCCAAATGTTTATCCAGTGAAGCTCAACTCTGAACACTCCATAACCTAGCGTACGAGGAGGACATTAGATGTTAAGAAGGCATCAGAGTCAGAGGAAAATTTGGAAGCTGATAGCACGATACAACCTAGAGGAAGAGGGGACCCCAACAAGAGATCATCACAGAGACATATAGATGTTCCATCCGTGTTCAGACCTAGGCGTCTTTTTTGTGTCACACTCTATCCTCATTCATGCAACAGTTCAGTCACGAGCTTGATGTTTTGTTACCATTACCATGACGAGCGTAACATCTTCTCTTTTGCAAAATTGTTGTCAAAACAGAAACATTACACGCCAAGACTTACACCTTCAGTCGACATGGTGGTTTCCGTTTTGGGTTGGCATGCAGAGCTTCATTCGATCACCCTTCAGTTTTTGCACTAGCACTGAGCAGAGTCGCACTTGCCGTAAGATATGTTGAAACTTGGCGGCTAGAGAAGAGCTCTTGCCCGGTGTCACAATGGCGACCTCTTTCGTCGTGTACATAGTAGTGCACAAGTTTGAGTCGGGAAAGAGGTGACGACATGCTCTGGGATGCCGGGGGAAGGAAGAAGGGAGGGAGCTTGGGCCAATGGTTTCAATTGCCTGAATGGACGGATGGAGAACCTGGAACCCTGCTGTCGGCTAGGCTCTGTTTGGCAACATCCATCCAACCAACCCCTCTTCCCGTCCACAACGACGCCCTCTTATCCTCAAATCTTCACTTTGAACCGTTGTTCTTGTTGCTTCTCTACCTCTAGCTTACACCTAGAATTCAATCAAAAATCGACGGCAAGATAATCAGGAATCGAATGTTGTTGTTGTTGTGGAATTGCGTTTCAGATCTGTACCTGTGTTAGCCCAGTCGTGGAACTTTGGCTGAAGCGAGATCAGAACTCGACCTCAGCACGTCGTTCGTTCAGCTTCTCGCGATTCACAGTCCACCAACCACCTCACGTTTATCGCCTCCGCACTTTGTCACGCATCCTGTCCAGCTTCATTCACTGGCGGCATTGTCCCTCTCTCTTACATGCTTTGAACTCTTTCGACTACTTATACAGCTTCAACCCTGTTTGGCTTCTGGATACATCCGCTTCCACAATTCATGTATCTAATGTCATTCATACGAGACTCTCCACCCAGTCTTTGAGGAGCACAGATTCTTTCTTGTGCGCGACATCGGCGTTCTTCGTCTGTCTCATCTACCTTTCTTGATTCCTGTCGCGCAGCTGTTGGGCCGATTTGTCGAACCGATGATCAATCCCATATCTTTCCGGCCGGGCCCGGTCACGTTCTGGACCACGCTCATCTACCTGGCCCTGCTGATACCCATCGTCATCATCAACGAGAAAACACCGGCGGCGCCTAAGACGGCCGAGCCGTTCAAGGGTGTCAACCTCACCGAGGCCTGGCTCGACCTCACCACCATCACCAGAGCGTACCATCCTTACAACAGCAAGTTCAACGAGGAGGTGCGCAGATATCTGCTGGAGAAGGTCGAGACCATCTTGGAGGAAAATGGCGCTAGTTGGGTGTCTGATGGGTGAGTTGTCTTGGCCTCGAGTTTCTACAACGGCTGGTTGCCAAAGACTAACAAAACGGTTTCTTTGATATTGATTACAGCCAAATGACTACCGTAAAGGACGGCAAGTCTGCAGCAGTCACCGTTTTCGATGACAATGTGTCAAATTCCACCTTTGTCATGGGAAAGTCTAATGGAACTACCTTCACTCGTACGGACTCAATTAATAATGCCGCTTACTTCGAGGGTACCAACATCCTGGTTTACATTCGCGGCAAGGAGGACGATGAAGGCGAGTGGTGGGAGGCCGATTACGCCCATGGAATGAGACGTAATGCCAAGGGTCTCACCTTGGTCAATGCCCATTACGATTCGTAAGTTCATTACCAGTCTTTGTTTGTGCAAGAAGTCGCCCAAACTGACAGCTCATAGCGTGTCAACGGGCTTTGGTGCCACCGACGACGGCATGGGAGTCGTGACTGCCTTGCAAGTCCTCAAATATTTTACCGCCCCGGGCCACCAACCCCAGCGCGGCATCGTGGTCATGTTGAATAACGGCGAGGAAGATTGGCTCTACGGCGCCCATGCCCTCGGGCAGCACAAGCTGAATCCATTCATCCATACCTTCTTGAACCTCGAAGGTGCCGGTGCTGGAGGCAGGGCGATAGTATTCCGTGCCACGGATCGCGAGGTTATGGCGGCGTATGCTAGAACATCGCACCCTTTCGGTACTGTGATTGCATCTGATGCCTTCGGCCTGGGCTTCATCTCTAGCGGTACCGACTACTCAGTACTCGTTGACGCTTACGGCCAGCGTGGAATCGACTTGGCCTTCTTCAAGCCCCGTGCGAGATATCACACCAACCAGGACGATACTCGGCACACTTCCAAAGGAAGTCTTTGGCATATGCTGTCAGCAGCTATCCACACAACCAAGCAATTTTCCGGTGACACGGGTAACACATTCATCGGTCAGAGGCCTGATAAAGCCCATGGAAAGGTTGCCAACGGTCGTTCCTCTAACGGAGTGTGGTTTGACCTCTTCGGCAAAAGCTTTGTGCTCTTCGGTCTGCGCGGCATGTTTGCCTGGTCACTTACTCTTCTCATCGCGACTCCGTTGGTCTTGGTCGGCATCACCTGGCTTCTTCGTAACCTCGACAAGGACTACTTCTTCACCTCCACGGTCAAGACCAAGGAGCATCCCGAATATGAAGCTGTTCCCATTGGTGGATGGAAGGGCTTCTTCCGCTTCCCCTTTGCTCTGGGTGTCGCTGTGTTTTTCACGATCAGCTCGGCTCTTTTGATGAATAAGGTCAATCCGTTGATTGTCTACAGCAGTCGTTATTCTGTGTAAGTTGTTGTCTCCTGGTTTCCTTGCTGTTCGGGCTAACAGTCGTTTCAGATGGGTTATGATGGTGTCTATCTTTTACTTCTCCTTCTGGATGATCATGCGCGGCGCCAATTTCGTCCGTCCCAGCGCTCTTCACCGCGGCTACGCCAACCTGTGGCTCTTCGTTTTTGGCTGGATTGTTCTGGTCGCCGTCACTGCCTTGGAGGACCGCCGTAGGATTGCGGCGGGTTACATCTTTGTTTTCCTTGAATCGGCCATCTTCTTGTCCTGCCTGATCTCTTTCGTTGAGCTCTTGGCTGTGCCAAGGAAATCTTCATACGCCTTGCAAGTTCAGGAGGACTATGACGGCCAGGAACATGATCACAATGGATATCAGGGGTTCCGGGATAGTACCGATGAACCCTCTTTGAGGGCCAGGGCTGAATCATCCGCCTCTGCTGCTTCTCCTCCATCGCCCACGGTTGCTCAGGAGCCCAGCAAGTCTAAAGCACCGGCCGGCACTACTAATGGATTGTCGACTGCGCCTTCTGTCGCCGCGCATTCTTCGCAACCACAGCCTGCTCCCACTACACCCATCCCTGGTCGTTCTTCTGGCGCTCCTTCTACTGCATCCCGGGATGAGAACGAATCCGAAGATGATGACGAACCGACTGAGCGGACACCGCTCGTTGGCGGTAATGGCACCAATGATCGTGGCCGTACTACGTTTGCGACTACTTATCGCCGCTCTATCACCGCGTTGGTCCACGGAGCGCGGAAGATGGAAGAAGATGGGGAGCCGTACGACCATGAGCAAGAATGGTCTGGACATCTGCCTTCTTGGGCATGGTTCTTCCAGTTCTTGTTGCTGGGCCCCTTCATGATTATTCTTGCAGCTCAGACGGGTCTGATGCTGACAGACGCAGTATATCAGACCGGATCAGACGGTAGCAAGCTCATCACGCCCTACCTCATCATCTTCGTCTTCACTGTCTTGCTTATCCTTCCCCTCACGCCCTTCATTCACCGTGTCACACATCACATTCCTGTGTTCCTACTTGTCGTCTTTATCGTCACCCTTACCTATAACCTCATCGCCTTCCCCTTCTCGGCCAACAACCGGTATAAGACCTTCTTCGGTCAGTACATTGACGTCGCCACCGGCGACAACAAGGTCTGCTATACCGGTATCGAGGAATACGTCCGCCCCATTATCGCTGAACTCCCTTCTGCATCCGGACGGGAAGTCACCTGTGGCAAATCCCTTCGTCGTGGTTCCACGATATCAACGTGCTGTTTCGACGGATCTGCGGTCCCACCCAAGCTTGGAAGCGAAGATGACAATGGTCTCCCTGAGGATAGCTACGCCGACCTCATCACCATCAACGCCACGCGCAGCACCAAGAGAGGTGACTCGTCGAGGACCACTGCCCGGATCGAGATCACGGCTGATAACACCAAGTCGTGCTTTCTTCAGTTCAAGAAGCCTGTGTCGGCATTGGCTATCGAAAACGGCTCCGGCTGGGACGACCGCTTTGGACAGTACCCTGAAGATGGAGTGGGGCTGGTTAGGCTCTGGCACAGGGAGTTCGGTAAGACGTGGGTGGTGAATGCGGAGTGGAAGGGCTCGGAAACCAGGAAGGAGTATGATGAGAATGATGGCACGGTGATTTGTATGTGGAGCGATGCAAACACGCCGGGGACTATTCCGGCATTGGATGAGGCGTTACAGTTTGTCCCGAGTTGGGCAGCTGTGACGAAATTCTCGGAGGGGTTAGTGGAGGGAAGGAAGGCGTTCAAGATTGTGTAGGGAAATAGTGGTATGGATGAGAGATTTGTGAAGTGTCGTAGCGAAGGAGTAGGAGTTGCTGGCATGAGGAGGCCGATTGGTTGGGTTTGACTTATTTCCTACATGACATGTGTATACCCTATCCAGCCCATGGTCATTGCTAACTTGACTTGAGGAAGCCCTTTTCCCTTCTCCACTGTTGACATTGAACTTGGGCATTTTTCCTGGATGGGTTGTTGATGTTAACCTAGAGTGTGGCAACTAACGGTGTGCTTTGCCATTTGACTCGAATAGCGATCTGCCTTCGGCTCACATCTCGAGTCGCTCAACAGACGTCAAGCAACTATTGAGGTAAAGTTGCACCAGGACCGAATGGGGTGCTCCCCGATGTTTCACCGTCTTTTATCGGTCCAGACTTCCGAATGTCGCCTGCTTCTTGACACCTCCATATCCGATCACTACCAAAGTCTTTCTTTCGATTGTCTGAAAATCTTTCATGTACCTTCTACAAGCTTTCAAGAAGTTTCTCTGTGCAAATGGCGGCTAATCTGAATTTAATTCCAAGTGGCAATGAAATCCCATCCATCACATATCCTTCAATCGTAGTTCCCTTTCTCTCCTAACGTCAAAGCTTCCACTCTGCCCAAATACCACACACAAAGAATGACGGCAATACAGGTGAAAGGGCTGCGTCGTCAACGCGTTGCCCGAAGTGTCTCGGTGTCTTACCATCCCATCTGGTTCCTGCGTCTTGACAAGCGGGAGGTTGCATGTGGATGTTACACCTGTTTGTGTCGAGGACACACTATGTACTCGGTTCTTGGGTGTTAGCTGATCTTTTACTATCTCTACTCTTCGAAAGACCTGAACCGACAAGTTGTGATGCTTGTGTGTCTCGGCTGGTATGTATGTTTGCGGACAAAAGTCTTGGTGGCAAGTCGAAGTAAATCTGGCCGGAATTTCGAGAAGGCGGTTGGACGAAAGACGTTTGTTTCGGGATGGAGTGCCATGTTTGAGCTTGAACGCGGAAAGAGGCAACTGAACTCCGTCGTTCCCTTGAGCTCCAGAAGCATTACTAGTACCTCTACCTGTCAAGCGATTCAGATCTCGGAGGGAACGTTTTCTCCCTCTCCCTCGAGCGTTCCTTCCTTCTCCTCTTTGCTGCCTTGCAACATTTGACCCAAGGTTTCTCACACCCGACTCAGGCCAAATCTCTCACTCACCTACACCTCAACAAATCGACCTAGTCCTGATATTCACGTTACCTGGTACTATAACGACTTTTGGTTTTCTCTCGAGTCTAGATAGATACTTTCAACACAAACCGCACCTACTCTGAGCTCAAACGAACAATCTCAACAACCTCACCCGACTCCAGGCCAACCATCTACCATCCATCCTACCTTCCATCCTCAAAAATGGCCCCCTCAATCCTCGAAACCCTCGCCCTCCTTCTCTCAGCGTCCGCCGCCTTCCTCACCACCGGCGCCGGCGCCAACCCTCTCCCCAATCCCAGCTCTAACTCAGGCGCAAAGGCCAAGAGCTGCGTCAATGGTCCCCCCGCCACCGATTCCTCGCCCGGCAGCCTGCCCATCGCCGACTACTCGCTCGTCGCGCCCGCCGCGAACCTCAACTGGACTTCCTACACGGTCAAGAAGAGCTGGTGGGATAAACACTTTCTGAGTGGACCGCATGTATGTCATCATCATTCCCTTGAGTCAAGATAAAGGAGAGAGAAAAGGGAGGGTTATAGAGTGTGGATGGGAGTAAACGATGGTGATGTGAACGGTGAAGTGAAAGGAAAGTGAGCTGACAAACATGGATCAAATCCAAAACAGTACATGCCCTACACCCACCGCACCGACCCCTACGGCGCATTCAAGTGCCAGTACACTTGCAACGCGGCGGGTGATAAATGCAAGAGCTACTTTTTGTGGTACAGTACGTCATGTCCTATCTACTCCTCCTTTAGATACTATATTCCTCGTTGAACAGAAATGGCTGGCTGACATGGCTCAAAAAGCGGACATCAACAACGCAAACGAGCATATCAACTGCGTGCTGTTTGATGATATGTAAGCCACCTTTTCGCTGACCCGTCCCTTTGCCTTCATGCCTGCTTGAAGACACTGACATGATATCAAAACGGCAGCATCGACCCGTCCATCTTTGTCCTGGGCGGCAACAGCACTATCGGTGCGGGTGGTTACGACAGACGGTGCCAGAGCTCTACGGCCTAGAGGTCCATTCGACCGTTGAAGTACTTCGGATATTTTTGGGCGGCAGGGGAGCATAGAGGTCCTTACAAGCCTGGAGGCGCGCCAAACCTTGATACGTAAAAAGGAATTGAGGTGCTTTGGTCCTAGTCGACGAGTGATGAATCGAGTGATCTTAGGGTAATAGGATTTCTCCTACATATTCGGTCTTGTTCGGTGGCCCATCTGGATGATGAGCAGTTTGACTGGCTGATGGATGGGAATTCCTGCCCATAGTTTCGGTTCTCATCAAAATTGAACTCCTTACACACTCCTTCGTTGGAGTTTCGGATTTCACTGATGTGTAAACTACATGTGATGATATCCTATGATAATCCTATCAACAGCAACCCAGTGTAAAGCTCACTAGAACAACGACCTAACGCCTGAAAACCCACCGTAATGCCAAATTTGATCATGTTTCATAGTCCCAAACTCCTGATAGACATGCATCCGAAAAAACCAACCAAGCAAGCCACCTGTCGTACGAATCCTGAAAATCGCTCCTGCCATGATGTGCAACGTCCGAGTAAATCAAAAATACTCGAACGGCGTGTAGAACTCCTCGGTTTCAGACATCCGGTCCTCATCCATCTGATCGGCTCCCATCAAGCCCTCGTCCATTCGCTCTGCTGCTCCTGCTTCCTGGATAACCGCGCCCTCAGCGTTACCAACACCAAGGGAACAAGACCTCTAATCCTCATCCATCCGATCCGCTCCTTCCTCCTCCTTCTTAATCACACCACCTGCACCAAGCGGCCCCACACCAGCAGCAGGAACTCCTTTCTCCTTCACCACTCTCTCCGCATGCTCCCTCGCCCTCAGCCACAGCTCCCGTTCCATATCCCTCTCCACGGTATCAATCGCCATATTCATCCTCCCTACATCCAGATTCCCATACCTCCCCACACCGTCCGGGTCCAGTCGTGCCACCACGGGCCGCACCCACTTGGCGCCGCGGTGCGTCTCGATCTTGGCTGGGCGCGTGAGTTCGCCGGGGTTTTTGGGTGCAGAAGCGGCCGCGTAACCGCCGGGTTTGTTGGAAGCACTGGGTTCGCCTGGACCGCCGGTACCGTCGTCGTCGGGGTTGTTGGGGTTGGAGTTGGAGGAGGAAGAGCGGAGGTTGATGATGCCTGCTTCTTCCATGGCGTAGATTTGTCGACGGAGTTGCTTGTCGACGCGGTCGAGGGTGGAGAGGAAGGTGGATTGGATTTGGGTGAAGCGGGTTGTAGCGTCTTCTTGGTCTTGTTCTTCTTGTTGTTGTTTTTGTTGTTCGGCTTCGGTTTGGTTCTGGGTGTCGGATGATGTGGGTGGTGGGGAGGCGAGGCAGCGGAGGGCGTTGGAGGTTAGTTCGAGAAGGGAGACGATGTCCTTTTTTTTTTTTGGAGAGGAGGAGGTTAGTTGGAGGAATATGGAAATGGTGGAAGGAGGTAACGTACATTGTCGATGTTGCTGAGTTGCTGAATGTGCTCGGCGGTTGTAAAGGGTTCGTGGATGTCGATGTCCATTTGGGATTGGAGCTGTAGTTGCCCTTGGGGTTGGGCGTTGTTATCCATGCTGATGTGAAGTTGTCGAATCGATGGGCTGATGCTTATGCGTATGGAATTATCGGTAGATATATATTGTAGTGAGTCCAATTGGGTGGTTTGTGATTTTATGTCGCTGCTGTCAACTTCTTGATGCGCCTGTTGGTGGTTTGGTTGTGTTTTGTATTTTCGGGACAAGGAGGCTGAAGAGGTTCTGGAAGCTCCCCCACCTGTCAATTGAGTTAAGGTTGGGTGCTGAATGGCCGGTGTGGACCTTGACGGACAACATGAACGAAACGTGGGGTAAATTCCGGGACCTGCAAGTGCCAAGGTCCAGCGTGCCTGCAGCAAAGCACGGATCAGGCGCTAGACAGACGCGCTAAATGGTCCACTGTTCGACTGTTCGCGACGTCCTCGCTCGGCAAATGCCGTCCTTCCACTTCCACTTGGACGGGCACTGACCTGGACCTCGTCATCTCCGTCTTTTCTTGAGCCTCATTATCAATCTCGCCCTTTCCCGTAAAACAGACGCTATCATTATACAGGCAGCCAAGATCGTTCTCGAAGTCAGAGTATACCCATTACGAACGAACTATATAGCACCGGATTCACAGGAGCTGGATCAAGACTCTACCATCATCTGCCACACGCGTCGACGTCCTCCTCATCCTTTACCACCCACTTACTAAGAAAGCCACATCGATACAACAAGAACCATACACGCCACCGGAGTCATTGAGGCTCGATTTTGCACCTGTTGTATAGACAAAGCATACGATATACGTAGCCGTTCGAGAAAAAGGCATCTCACACATCATGTCCAATCCCCCACCAGCAAACACCGGCCAGGCGCCGGGAGGGGCCACATATGGCGGTGGCCAACAACATCAACAACCTCAGTCTACTACTGGTGGTGCGCCAACGACGGGAGGCACAGGAGGAACAGGAGCTGCAGGGACGACCTCGACGAGCAGTACGGCGCCCACACCTCAGAATTTGAATCAGATAGTGAGTCCTTGTTGAGTGTTTGATTCCACCTGCCCCATGTTTTACCTATCAATGTTTTATAGCCTTGTTCAAGATGTACCAGCTCATGGAATTTCTATGAGCTTCATCTCTCCTCGCTTCCTTCTGCCCCTCCTCTTTCTACAGAACCTCTACATGTACAAGTACAAGTCATGAACTTTCCCAACCATCACCGTATTTCTTTTTGTTTTTTTGTTTCTTCATAATGGGCAGGCACACGGCATGTTGGCCGGCCGTGCCTTGGCGCTCATTCATATTCATGGGGCTTCCCATAAAGTTCATTTCAGATTCACTTCAGATTTCGTTCACCAGCACACCCGTCTAGTAACTCTAAGTTGCCTGGTTTACGTTTTTTCTCCTTCGTTACTACTACAGAATCAAGCTCATTATCATCGTCACATCACAACACAACACATCATCTCTTTTCGCTTTCCCCTGCCCTCAACATTTTGGTAACTTGCGGTAACGAGAAAACATTACGTCTATCCATATCTAATCATGACTCCACGATTTGCCCATCACTCGCCTCCTCCACATTCGCCTCTCCGCTTTTCTCATCTGCCGACCCAAGCTGTGATGGAGCTCTATCGTGTTAAACATCCAACTAACGACGCACAGGTTACGGATTACCTTAAGAAGAAAGGGTTCACCAAGACCGAAGCCGTTTTCCGTCAAGAAACAGCCCACCTCGGGCCTGACGGCAGGCCCGCGCAGCGTAACGAGGAGAACGGACCGCGAAAGTACTTAAAGGCGTTCATCTTGCTCCGAGATTGGATCGAGAATAATTTGGACATCTACAAGGTAAGAGACGACGAAGGCGAGCATCCAAATGATCCGTGGCAGTGATGCTGACAAGCAATAGTTCGAGCTAAGGAAGCTCTTGTGGCCTGTCTTCGTTTACTCCTACATCGAGCTCGTTTCCACGGGGTATGTGGAAGAAGCAAAGCACTACCTGGCAACACTACGACCTCATTTTGACGCTGTCCATCGTGAGGCGTTAGACCTGTTTACGACTGTCACCCTTCCACAACATATTCGCGAAAACCAAACAATCAAACTCTACCGAGAGAACAAGTATCGAATCCCGCTCAACCAGTCACTTTCTGGCAACCTCTTCCACTTTCTCGAGCGCGAGGCGGATGCTGGCGGCTCAACAATCACATTTATCCTCCAAACCTTCTGCCAGGTAGACGTCAGCGCAAGGGGGCCCATTGAGCCATTCAGCTTTGAGGCTATCTACCGACGAGCTCATAATCTAGATCTTGATGAGATTGACCAGCTCGAAGGCATTCCTGGTGTTTTCACCGGTGTTACAAACAGAGACGTTCTCGACTCATCAGCACCGCTGAAGCTCGGCCCTCTTCCAATGGAACCTGAATTGCGAGAAGACGTACGCGCAGAACTTGAGGACGAGGACCAGCGACATCCACCTGTAGAGGGCAGGTCTACACTCGTGGAGGAGTTCGACCAGCGGATCAAGCGAGAAGAGAGTGCCGACGCTCCCTCGAGAACAGACCTCCCTCTTCCACCATCTCGAGCCAGGGACGTCGTAATGGAGATGCAAAAAGTTCGAGAAAATCGGGACCGGTTCAAGATAGAGGGTCGGACTGGCGGTGCGGGTGTTCCTGTCTCGGCCTGCATGTTCACGTTCCATAACAGCTTGGGGAGGTAAGTTTTCGCACATGTTCTTCGGTGCGGCTCTATCATGCTGACTATTTTCTTCTTAGCGTTTCATGTATGGACTTTTCCAACGATCACGAGCTCGTGGCTGTCGGAACTATGGACTCTTATATCCGCGTCTGGTCTATGAACGGAAAGCCATTAAGATCATCTGTAGCCAGCGAGAAGGATCTACAAGTCAACAACCGGAAGCTGATCGGCCACTCCGGTCCGGTCTACGGCGTGTCTTTCTCGGATTCCATTGCCAACCTGGACCGTAATGTCTTCCCGGAAGCCGACGGGGCCAAGCCTGATACGAGCACCAAGCTACTTGTATCATGCTCGGCGGACGGTCAAGTCCGCCTTTGGTCCCTCGACCACTGGGCATGTCTATGCATCTACAAGGCCCACGATGGTCCCGTCTTCCGCGTTCTTTGGGGTCCTCACGGCCATTACTTCGCGACTGGCGGCTGGGACAAGACCGTCCGCGTGTTCGCGCAAGATAGAGCCTCTGCACTGCGCATTATGGTCGGACATGATACGCCTATCTCAGCAATCGCGTGGCACCCGAACGGAACGTACATCTTCTCGGCATCCGACGACACCGACAAGTCCATCCGCATGTGGTCGGTAGTGACAGGCAATTGCGTCCGCATCTTCACGGGCCACACGGACTACATCAGCGCGCTGCAATGCGCGCCGAACGGAAAGATCCTCGCCAGCGCCGATACGGGTGGAAACATTTTCTTCTGGGATATTGCCAAGGGCGCGCGTATCAAGCGGTGCCGCGGCCACGGCAAGGGTGGTATTCCGTCACTAAGCTTCAGTGCCGAGTCGAACGTGCTCGTGTCAGGAGGCTTGGATGGCACCGTGAGGCTGTGGGACGTGGAGTTGCCGGCCGATCCCAGCAAGAGCAGCCAGCTTGCTATCACGAGTAGCGGTGCGGCGGTTGGAGGAGGCGCATCTGGTCAACAGGCGGATGGTGCCGCGAGTGGCGACAGTATCGCCGTGGCGTCTGGCGGAGGTCCCAACGGCAATTCGATTACCGTGGGTGGCACTGGTTCTGCGGCTACACCAGCAGCTGCTGCTAATGCTACCGGCAACACTGGCACCGCTAGCGGCAGCGCTAATGGCAGCAGTGGTGCGGTCACAGGGAAGAAGAAGGGCAAGGAGGTGCAGATCACACCTGATCAAATCAGCGCGTTCGCGACGAAGAAAACTCCTGTTTTGAAGGTGCAGTTTACAAGAATGAACCTGGTGGTTGCGGGCGGATGCTATGATCCTGAGCGTTAGGAGGTTCAGGATCAGCGGTCCTTGTAGGAACCCAGGGAGTCATGGCAATATTGGCAGGAAAGGTCTTGTTTTCCAACGTATATCAGGTTGTTTGGCCTTGATCAATGACGGTTGAAATGGGTCGCATGTACTCATGCGGTCGAAAGGTGTTGGCGATCCAGGAGTTCCGGTTCGCGAAAAAGGGTCCAAATGGTTGGGAATCATTAGTTCAGTGATACCTTCGAGCCGAGAAATTGTATTTAATAAAATCAAGCGAAGAACTCAGAAGTCAACAACAAACCTTAGCAGTTCCAGTGTTTTGTTTGAATAGCTTCACCCGCTGTTACTAGTAACCTGGAAGAGGTGGTGAAACGACGTCAATTGGCCCGAGCGCCCCGCAGCTGCTTTGGGCGACGGGGAGCTTGGCCGCTGACGATGCACCTGCCTAGGCGACCAGGTTAGCGCACTCCATTACAAGTTCCCATTCAACAGTCCACTCACCATCCATACCTACCTATACCCGTCTCTATGGTATACGTTCCTTGGAGCTTCCATACTACTAGTACCGGCCTTCATACCACTGCTGGTGATTTTGTGCGTCTTATTATCGTGTATATTCCTTGAATCCATCTTTCGGTTGAGAATCCTACAAGCAGGAGCTGCGCAATGGAGGATCCCTGGGCCGACAGCGCCATCGGCGGCGAGAGCAACAACAGCTCCTCTACAGTTCCCCAGTCCGATGACACGGCGCCCGCCGACAGCACCGCCGCCCCGTCCACATCGTCAACCCTGACGCCGTCAGCCAACACGAGCAGCAGCCGACCCTCGCGCCTGACACCCCGTCGCCTGGTCGCCCAACCAACCCGTCTCGAGGCCGTCAAGGACGATCCGCTTGGTCCTCTAGGTGCCAGCACCCCTACGGCCACTGACACCCCGCTTGCCCCCCCTCAGCCGCCTCTTAAGGAGCAGCTACCCTTGAGGACGACATTGTCCGGAGGTCCGAATCAGATCGGCAGCGGCGCCAGGAGGCCCGGCGGTGGACCCTCCGACCCGCACCGCATCGAGGAGGAGGAGCTATACAATGATAGTTCGAGCGGGCCAAGGCAGCCGCCGCCGGTACCGCCTGCCCTGCCAAGCCCGGTGCGCACGTCGATGCAGCCGAGCGTCAGTATAGAGCAGGCGGCGAACCCAACGTTCCATATCTCTGTCGGCGATCCGCACAAGGTTGGCGATTTGACTAGCAGTCATATAGTTTACTCTGTGAGGACAAAGGTACGGAACGTCGAGATACCCTCGTATTCCCCTATCTTTGGAACTACAGATGTGCTAACCACAACCGAACAACTTAAGACGACATCAAAAGCCTACAAGCAGCCCGAGTTTGAAGTCAAGCGGCGGTATCGCGATTTTCTATGGCTCTACAACACGCTACACGCCAACAACCCGGGCGTGGTGGTGCCTCCTCCGCCCGAGAAGCAGGCGGTGGGCCGGTTCGAAAGCAACTTTGTCGAGGCGCGACGCGCCGCTCTGGAAAAGATGCTTAACAAGACAGCCGCCCATCCGACGTTGCAGCACGATGCCGATCTCAAACTGTTCTTGGAGAGCGAGGCGTTCAACATCGATGTCAAGCACAAGGAGCGCAAGGAGCCACACTTGGGCGAGAGCAAGGGCGTGCTGAGCACGTTTGGTATCAGTGTTGGAAGCGGGAACAAGTTCGTGGAGCAGGATGATGTGAGTTGTGACTTCCTCCCTGGGGGTTGCGTGCTAAAGACAGTGCTAACGATGGATGCTTGTAGTGGTTCCATGATCGCAGAGTCTACCTTGATGCTCTCGAGAACCAACTCAAGGGCCTTCTGAAGGCCATGGACAGCATGGTCGCGCAGCGCAAAGCGATGGCGGAGGCTGCTGGCGAGTTCTCGGCCTCTCTCCATGCTCTCTCGACCGTGGAACTGTCGCCTACTCTCTCCGGCCCTCTCGACGCGCTCTCGGAGTTGCAGCTTACCATTAGAGATGTGTATGACCGCCAAGCCCAACAGGATGTGCTCACCTTCGGTATCATCATCGAAGAGTACATCCGTCTTATTGGCAGTGTCAAGCAGGCCTTCTCGCAGCGCCAGAAGGCGTTCTATAGCTGGCACAGCGCCGAATCAGAATTGCAGAAGCGAAAGGCTAGCCAGGACAAGCTCTTGAGGCAAGGCAAGAGTCAGCAGGACCGCCTGAACCAAGTTAATGCCGAGGTGGCGGATGCTGAACGCAAGGTGCATCAGGCGCGCTTGTTGTTTGAGGACATGGGCCGTCTGATGCGCGCTGAGCTGGACAGGTTCGAGAGGGAGAAGGTTGAGGACTTCAAGTCGGGTGTTGAGACCTTCTTGGAAAGTGCCGTTGAGGCTCAGAAGGAGGTATGTTTCCCCCTTGACACCAAAATGAAACGCAACTGTTTACTAACTTTCTTACTCAGTTGATCGAGAAGTGGGAGACCTTCCTCATGCAGCTCGATGCCGAGGACGACGAGACCGTGTTCTATCGTCCTCCGGTCGTCCAAGCGAACAAGCCTGCCGGTGACACGGCGGTGGATCGAGCTCGGGCGAGGATCGACGATGACTCCGATTAGGATCGTGGTCTTGTGGGAAATGACCAGTCGGCGAGGACCACTTCGCCATCGAACCTAACCGACCGCACGAACCAAGCAAAAAGGATTCCAGACTATAAGAAAGCGGATAGTGCATGGTCGTGGTTTTAGGAGAGGGCGAAGCTAGAACAGTCCCACAGACGGCCACAGAGACATAAATAACTCCTGGTCCGGGCGCCGCGCTTGGGAGGATAGTGACATTGCAGGAGCACCAGCCTGTTGTCGGGGCTAACAGAAAGACAGGAAGCATAGGAGTTAGCAGCCCCCGTATCCACCTTAGCACATGAATACAGATATAATGACGATGGTTTACAGAGCGATTGCAACACGTTGTGCATTGGAGTTCTTGAAGAAGCTTGTACTGTCCATGATAGGGATGCCGAGTGTATCGTACATAACATTTATTTGCTAGGAGCAAGCATATGATAACAAAACGGGATGGGCGCACTGAATATTCAAATTTTTGAAACCTCTTATCCATACACTTTCTGTGATACTCGGCCCCCACAAACGAGTCTTCCATTCCTCCTCCCAAATTCCATGTCTATTTGTACAGATCTGCCTTCCCGCGTCCTCGATGGCCTTGGCGCGGCACCTGATGATACACTACCCTCCGAAGTGATCAAGCAGCAGCAATGACCGGGCAAACATCCTCGTCCTCCGCGGCGGAACGGTCGATATAAAGATACAAGGTGAAGGGGTCCCAGGGGTCAGAAGGAATGGAAAGTGAACCACTTCCCACTCAGACGGCCAGGATGCCTTGGGCATCTTTCGGGGTTTCTTCGGGTGTCTTGAGTCTAAGATAACCTCAACGCCTCCCCCACAAACATTCCATCACCCACCGCCCAACAAATCACCCCCTCCATTTACTTCTTCTTGCCATAATGACGAGTTTCCTTGAAATTCAACCCAGGGTTCATGTTCTCCGTAGCATACCCACTGATCAAATCCGTCAAAGAGTCGAAGGGATCAGCCTCTTCAGCCTCAGCAGCCTTCTTGGCGGCCTCTTCCTCCTCCTTCTTCTTCTTAGCCAACAACGCCTCCTCAGCCGCCTTCTTGGCAGCCTTGCCACCAGGAACACCAGCACCACCACCAGCCGCAAGAGCAGCAGCAGCAGCAGCCTCCTCCTCCGGCGTCATCTTCGCATCCAGATCCCACCCGCGACCATATCTCTCGCGGAAGGCGGCCAGCTTACCGGCCTCGTCCAGCTCGACGTTCTTGAGCGACTTGTCGGAGGGTTGCCACAGCAGGTGGTTGCGGCTGTCCTTGGCGCTCTTGTACAGGGCCGTAGGCATGGTGGTGCGTACCGTGAAGGTGCTGCCGTCGGAGAGCTGGACCAGCTGGGTGAATTGGTAAGGGCGACGGTGGCGGGGGACAAAGGTTGCGTTACGGATTTGTTGACCTTGGGCACCGTGGGCGGTGCATGATGGCGGCGTTGGACGAGAGGCCGAGTAGGCGGTGTATGTGGTGGTGGAGGGGAGGGCCGAAGGGCGGCGGAGGAGGGTGGTGGGGAGTTTTGATGACATTTTTTGGCGGTTCTTGTTGTTTTGTTGTATTATAGGATAGGTATCTTCGTTTTTTTTTTGTATATGGGTTGTTGAGGTATGGTCCGTCGTCGTCGCCAGTGAAGTTAATCAGGCGTCGTGGTGATGGGCGAACCGCGGGCACGTCGGAGGACGGGAGAGAAAACGGTTCGTATCGGGGGTCGGGTCGTAGGGTGGACGGCGGCCGGAGGCGTGGAAACGGGATATCGAGATTCGCGCCGCGGGGACTCGGACTCGGGTGGTGGTGGTGGTCTGGCTGAAGCGCTGCTAGTCGCGGGACCGGGACGGGTGGGTGGATCAGCAGAGACAAAAATTGTTACGGCGGGCTATTTGGCCATCAAGCGCTATCGTTATCGGCCGGCAGGCACATCGATCTTAGGTATGGTGTACCTTGAAGTCCGGGGAAGGAACGAAGCGAGCTCTTTGGTCCCGCCCTGGCTTCTTGGAAACACCCGACCGCGGCTGCCCGGCGGGGCCGATCCCAGATAAGATGAGATCTTGTTAAGCGCATTTGCCTTGAAGCCAACCTGTCAGGGGCGTCAGGCGCGGTGTCCAGGGGCCCATGCCCGCTGAAGTGCGTCAGTGCCAGGGCCGAATTTTGGGTAGTGTCGGGGGATAGCTTGAGATAGCACCGAACGTTGGCACATGGAAGGAACTTTTGCGCGATTCATCTCTTGTCAACAACATCATCGCCAGCCTTCCAGAGACTGTCAATCTTTTTCAATTGGCTTTCCGCGAAGCCGCTAAATGGGTCTGAGATGAGCGGTCGCCGGGTCTTGGGCTTCACTGCCGAGCAAGCGCATATCTGCAATCGCAATGGCATCTACCCGGTGCAGTCACAGAAACCGTCAATCAGGATCATGACGGCAGCAGCACAATGGCGAGTTGCTGCTGGACAGCACGCCAGAACATATCAACTCTGTAAGTGCGCATGACATATACGAATTCGAAAAATTGATTTGATCTGACCCATGGCATCCGTACTTTGAAAAACAAACGAGCTTAGCTTAGACTAACTCATGAATCTACCCAACAGTTTGTCGAGCCATCCACACCAGTCACATCCATGCCCGAGAATGGACAATAACCGACCCCAAACCACCATCTCCCCCAAATCGACCACATCATCCACTCGGCCCCGCCCATAAGGAGCTCTCCCCGATCGCCGAACGAACCCGTTCCCTTATGCGCCTCTTCCCACATTCCGTTGTAGTATGCACCTCTACCGATACACATACGCATAGCCATTCCTTGCAGTCGCACAAGCCTCATAAGCCGACCATGCGCGGCATGACCATGTCCTCTCTCACCTGCCTCGGCCTTTCCCCCTCGCCCATTGTCAGCTTCAACATCAACCATTTGTCCCGGACACTGGACGCATTGCGCGCCAGCAGGCGGTTCAATATCCATATCCTTACAGATGACATCGCGGGCGCGGCGATTGCGGACTGGATGACCAGGGGAAACAGCGAAGGGCCAGAAAAGGTGTTCAGAGGGCTGGAGAGTGAATGCGGGTGTGTGGTTGCCAACCGTGAGGCGATGGATGTGCGTAGGGACGATGGAGAGGCACCCCTACTGGATGGGGACGGTGTGCTCTATATAATGAAGTGCAGGGTATTGGAGGAGCCTATGGCGGGCTTCGTCCCCGTCCGGGATCACGTTATTGTGCTGGGAGAGGTCGAGGAGATTGTCGAGGGGCTTGGCGTTAAGCGCGGTACAGAAGAAGGGGAAGAGGTGGACTCGTTGGATCCTGCTGAACTGGAGAAGTCCGAAGGAAAGGGTATAGACGGATCACAGTTCGGACTAGTGTATGCCGACAGAAGGTATAGACAGTTAGGGAACTGTATAGTGCCGCTGCATGGTCCAGTTAGGAGTACTCACGAGGACGAGCCTGTGAAGAACGCTAGTAGTAGGATTAGTACACTTCCCGAACTAACAAACTCTTAACCAAACAACCGAAACGCAAGTCAATGTGTGAACCAATACGGCATGGGCGGCCTGTACTCATCACTAGGGGCACTCGGAGGATTGCAAAGCAAGTAGGTAGGCAGCCAACGCGGTCTGTTTTATGCGAACGTTTCCTCCCTAAATATGACCCTCAAATAGTATCTGTCCAGCCCCAATCGCGACTCGAGAAGCGCTCAGGGCGAGTCAGCACCGGTAAGAGACATAACGCCGAAAATGATCTTCCATTGACCCGTTAATCCGCCTGTATCCCAGAGCTATAGATGCATTTGTAAGTGATCCATTTACTCGCCCTTCTGGACACCCTTGATACCGACGAGCTCGGTCTCGAAGATGAGGGTGGAGTTGGCGGGGATGATGCCACCGACGGCGCGGTTGCCGTAGGCGAGGTGAGGGGCGATAGTGAGCTTGCGCTTCTCGCCAATCTTCATGCCGAGGAGACCCTCATCCCAGCCCTTGATGACCTGGCCCTGGCCAACGGTGAAGTTGAGAGGCTCGCCACGGTCGTAGCTAGCGTCGAACTTCTTACCGCTGGTGAGGACACCCTTGTAGTGGACGTCGACGTTGTCGCCTATTGGGAGAGATTTAAGTCAGCACGTTTACTTCACACCTCAGGCGCTCGCTTGCTGGTTTGCGTAGTGCAAAGGGCTCAATGTAAGGCGCTCATAGTTCAGATATGTGCAATCAGGGCCAGATTCAGACGGTGCGTCAAGGCAGAAGCGGAAAATTGCACACCAGAGCTAGACCTAGCTCCAGGTACAACCGAGGTGGTTACACTTACCGCGACGGGTCTCACGGGTGCCCTGGCCCTCCTGCTGGACCTCGATCTGAAGACCGTCAAGCTGGGGAATAGTCATCTTGCTGGATGTGGTGGTGAAGTGGTGTTTTGGGTTTGTTTGAGGAGTGGTGTACGGGAGAGAGTTCAGAATCTTGGGCACAGAAAAGAGGAACGAGGGGCGGAGGAGGGAAAGACGAGGAGCGACGACCCTGAGGCGGTGGGGCGCAAGCTTTATCCCGTTCATGGCGTAATTAGATTGGTGAACCTGTTGAGTGGAAGGGGACGAAAGAGAGGGGCAGAACGAGCAAGGAGGGCAGGAGGCAAAGCGATCCTGCAGTGAGCCTTCCAAGCTGGGAACGGGAATCAGGGAATATGTACAGGGAGATCACTGAATGAATGCCAGAATCAGCACAGCGCGGGTCGGCACGTTTGTGTATAAGCAAACTAACTGCTGGAAAATGGAACCAACAGCGTTCTTTTCCGACCTCGAGGTTGCTTGACCTCGACCTCTTGAAACCTACCTCTAGGTAGAGGTATCCAGAGGTAATAAACCTCTCAAAGAGCTTACTTGTGTGGGTTGAAGCCCCACGCACGGAGCTCCCAACCGGACCGTCCTGGTTCACACATTATTAAGCTTTTACTCGCCGGACTCGACACCGATCAGACTGGAGAACCCCATCATCAACGGCTCAGAATGATCTCACAACTCTTCTTGCCAGCGCCTGTTGCCGTGGGGTCAGGGCTGCAGTGCTGCAGCTGCTGTGCAAGTAATGCAATGTGAGCTTGCCCTGCGTACCTGCCAGCCCGAGAGAGCTCGTCACGAACCATGGAGGGGCATTGAGGAGCAAGGGTTCTTCTTGGCATAACATTATGGGGCGCTGTGCAGGGCTCCCGTCATTCATATCTCCCTTCATCCGTTCAACCTGCATGGAGCTTGCACGTTGTGTTGCGCCTTCGACCACGCATGTTGATCGGGTCGGACCATGTTAATTAGGTACATGAGGGGAGAGCCGGTTAGAGAAGAGCTCGGATAACACTTTATCGGTTAAATATTCGACCGATGGATCTAAGCCGTGCCCTGGTGGTGGTGATGGTGGTGGTGGTTGTGAGAAGCCGTGCTACACTCTGGAGCTTTGTGCCGTCGATTATGATACAGGTCAAATGACGAGGGACGTGAGGATATTTTCTGGCTTCGCATTGGTTGATCTTTGGGTCGTTAAATCAGCATATCATTCAGCATCTTGCTAAAGGTAAGTCAATAAATAATCCTTGGGTGAGTGAGGTCCATGTTGAAGACCGAGCATAGTAGCCAGCTCAGTCTCGGGACCTAGAGGTCATTCCCTTGCCGAGATGTGACGATCCAAAACGAGAACAAAACAGCAAGCCCGGACAAAGAGACATCGACGCTGAGCATGCTACAAATGGGCATGGTGACTCGAGCATTGCTGATTAGAGCTTCGCAAAAGGGTCAGAAGACTGAAGTATCATAATAGTATGAAAAAGAGATAAAGAGACAACCGGGTAAAATGAGGACGCCAGCAGTCTATAAATGACCGGGCTCAGCAAGGCCACACCGCCAAGTGCTATAAAAGTTGGCGAAAAACATGTGTGGATTGAGACGACGTGATACGATCATACGAGGTCGACAAAGAGACGAACACCGAGTCCATCATGCCTGGCCGCGATGGCAGCGGTCGAGACCTCGCCGAATCCGATGAACTTCCCCATGCGCATACACTAGTGCAGAAAACCACAATCACAGAGGCTTCTTGAAACAGGCAGAATCTCAAACTCTGATCTCCAAATCTAGGTGGCTGGTTAATCGTGGACGACGGGTCGGGACGTTAGCACGCGCAGCACCGAGGGCACGTTGTCGACGGATCGTGGGGTGCCTCCCATCGTTCAGCCTTGCCATGACTACACACGACAAACAGGGGCCTCGAGGATTCTGGATCGTTCTGCCCATTGGCTGCCCAATCGCGGGATGCAGGAGGCATCCGTAGATCATGTTGATAGAATGGAGAAGGCTCCAGATGTGAAGGTTGCCCCTCCTGAACCCGGTGATTTGGAGTTGATTGGATATTTTACACCTGCCATCTCGACTCGCCTCCAGCTTTCTTTGGAAATCCAGAATCGTGGTGTAATTTCTGGAGTCATTTCAGTTCCCAATGCTGATTGGGGGGGGCAATGGCAACAATAGGGGAGCAACAGCTGAGGAATGCGGATGGAAGAGGGACCTGCCCCTCAGCGGAGCGATTTGGACGGGGTTCGAGCTGGGGTAGCTCCTGCAGCCTCTTGAGAGAAGCGCAAGGAAGCCAAGACGCGCTCTGCCTGCGGACCTCCAGCCAATCAAATACTGGAATTTGGCTATGTGGGGATAGCAAGCAACGGCCGCAAACGAATCAGAGGAAGGCCATGGAATTCTGGACGATAGAATCTCATCGAATTCTGTTGCTGGCAACAGCCAGGACCCAGGGGCCGGCCGCAAGAACATTTTAGATGCCACTGCTGCCCTCTTCCTCTCTCGCTCTTCCCTTCGTTCCCTCAGTCTTCCCAATCCAATCTCAACTTTCCTCTTTCCTCTCTCGACTCGTGCCTGCAGCAGTATCCTCTCTTTTTCTGGAGGAGCAGAACACTACTAGCGCTTTTTCTTTGCATCTCTTTTTGGTAGGTTCACCCGCTGCCCAGTGCCTCTCTTCTGGTATCTGGCCACTGCCCCTCCTTCCACTTCTCCCCCGCTTCAGCCTCGTCTTATACTCGCTCCTTCACTCCCCTCCGTCATCAATTATCAAGGACAACAACCTTCACCTGCTCGCTTTCGATTGCAGATAAACCATCGTGCACATATAAAGTCGCGGCACCTTCACAGGACGTGTACGCTAACAGACCCTGCTCTAGATACCCACACATTTCACCCACAAATCTGCCCAACATGGCGACCGCCGAGACTTTCGAGTTCCAGGCTGAGATCTCTCAGCTTCTCTCCCTCATCATCAACACTGTTTACTCCAACAAGGAGATCTTCCTTCGTGAGCTTATCTCCAACGCCTCCGATGCTCTCGACAAGATCCGCTATGAGTCCCTGTCGGACCCCAGCAAGCTGGACTCCTGCAAGGATCTCCGCATCGACATCATCCCCGACAAGGCGAACAAGACCCTCACCATCCGCGATACCGGTATCGGTATGACCAAGGCTGTAAGTTTGCCTCGAATCAATCTTGGCCTTGTGAAAGTGACGATGCGCTGACTGAATACGCTTAGGACCTCGTCAACAACCTTGGTACTATTGCCCGCTCCGGTACTAAGCAGTTCATGGAGGCCCTCACCGCTGGTGCCGATATCTCCATGATCGGTCAGTTCGGTGTTGGTTTCTACTCTGCCTACCTTGTTGCCGACAGAGTTACCGTCGTCTCCAAGCACAACGATGACGAGCAGTACATCTGGGAGTCTTCGGCTGGTGGTACCTTCACCATCAGACCTGACACCGAGGGCGAGCCCCTTGGCCGCGGTACCAAGATCATCCTCCACCTCAAGGAGGAGCAGCTTGACTACCTCAACGAGAGCAGAATCAAGGAGGTCGTCAAGAAGCACTCCGAGTTTATCTCCTACCCCATCTACCTTCACGTCCAGAAGGAGATCGAGAAGGAGATTCCTGACGAGGAGGCCGAGGAGGTAACCGAGGAGGGTGACGACAAGAAGCCCAAGATCGAGGAGGTTGATGAGGAGGAGGAGGAGAAGAAGAAGGAGAAGAAGGTCAAGAAGATCAAGGAGACCAAGATCGAGGAGGAGGAGCTCAACAAGCAGAAGCCCATCTGGACTCGCAACCCCCAGGACATCACCCAGGAGGAGTATGCTGCCTTCTACAAGTCCCTCTCCAACGACTGGGAGGACCACCTCGCTGTCAAGCACTTCTCCGTTGAGGGTCAGCTCGAGTTCCGCGCCATCCTCTTCGTTCCCAAGCGCGCTCCCTTCGACCTCTTCGAGACCAAGAAGACCAAGAGCAACATCAAGCTCTACGTCCGCCGCGTCTTCATCACCGACGATGCTACCGACCTCGTCCCCGAGTGGCTCAGCTTCATCAAGGGTGTTGTCGACTCTGAGGATCTCCCCCTCAACCTGTCTCGTGAGACTCTCCAGCAGAACAAGATCATGAAGGTCATCAAGAAGAACATCGTCAAGAAGTCCATCGAGCTCTTCAACGAGATTGCTGAGGACAAGGAGCAGTTCGACAAGTTCTACTCTGCCTTCTCCAAGAACATCAAGCTTGGTATCCACGAGGATGCCCAGAACCGCAGCGCCCTTGCCAAGCTCCTCCGCTTCCACTCCACCAAGTCTGGTGACGAGATGACCTCTCTCTCCGACTACGTTGCTCGCATGCCCGAGCACCAGAAGAACATCTACTACATCACTGGCGAGTCCATCAAGGCCGTCTCCAAGTCTCCCTTCCTTGACGCCCTCAAGGAGAAGGGCTTCGAGGTTCTCTTCCTTGTCGACCCCATTGATGAGTACGCCATGACTCAGCTCAAGGAGTTCGAGGGCAAGAAGCTTGTCGACATCACCAAGGACTTCGAGCTCGAGGAAACCGAGGAGGAGAAGAAGCAGCGTGAGCAGGAGGAGAAGGAGTACGAGGATCTCTGCAAGGCCCTCAAGAACATTCTCGGTGACAAGGTCGAGAAGGTCGTCGTCTCTCACAAGCTCGTCGGCTCTCCTTGCGCCATCCGTACTGGCCAGTTCGGCTGGTCCGCCAACATGGAGCGTATCATGAAGGCCCAGGCCCTCCGTGACACCTCCATGTCTAGCTACATGTCTTCCAAGAAGACCTTCGAGATCTCGCCCAAGAGCCCCATCATCAAGGAGCTCAAGAAGAAGGTTGAGACTGATGGCGAGAACGACAAGACTGTCAAGTCCATCGTCCAGCTCCTCTATGAGACCTCTCTTCTCGTCTCCGGCTTCACCATCGATGAGCCCGCCAGCTTCGCCGAGCGCATCCACAAGCTCGTCTCCCTCGGCCTCAACCTCGATGAGGAGCCTGAGGCTGCTGCCGATGCCCCTGCTGCCGCTGAGGGTACTCCCGCCGCCGAGACTGGCGACTCCGCCATGGAGGAGGTTGACTAAACGATTTCATGATTACAAAAGCTTAATGAAAAAGGTTTTGGGACGGAGTTTGGGTTTTCGTTTTACTGACGGGCATTTTGTTACCCTTCTGCATCTTTTGCCTTTTCCATAATTTTCAGATTCCCCGGCTCTGTACTTTAGTCTATGACAACACATGGTTTGGTCTGGTCTTGAGGTAGAGCATGAATGCAATGGATGAGAAACAAGCAACTTGAAGTAGTGAAATGTGACATGGTCGTGAAACTGTGTATGCAGTGAACATTGCGACTTCTGGTGTAAAGGTGTGGAAGTCTTATGATATTTTGAAGCTACAAGGTACGGTACAGACCTATACTGACCCATCTACCTGAGGCTGCGTTTGACAGAACGACAATTTAGCAAGAAATTTACATTTCTTCAACATCTCTCTCATTTGAACACTGGATTCGTGCCTGTTGCTACCAAGCATCTCCAGTGAGTGGGGTGCTTTGACTGATGAAGGAGAAAAGGGCACAAAGGGGGAAAAGATGTTATGTCGTCCGACGGGTGTACCAAAGCGATGTGATGGTCACGGGGTGGGTTATGCCTCGCAAAAAACAGAGAGGACACCAAATTAGGGCCTGTAAAGAAAGTCAGAGTCGGTGAGATCGTTGACAACCACGCTCGCGTCTATAGCGCACGAGGGAGGGTAAACGAGACTTCACTTCAGTAAAGAAAAGTTGACGATAGGATGAGAACCCGACACCGACCACTTGAAACTCAATGCGGACGGCTGCGACTGTCATAAGATTAAGAAAGGCTTATTTGAGGCTTTTTCAGTGTATCACGTATGTAGGTATATCCCAATATCCTCCGTCAGTTACTGTGCGATGAGTGCAGTCGACGAAGCATCACCAGCTCAGGTAGAGAGGTAGAAATTGCCATCCATTTCTATCTATGTATGCTAGGTAGGTAGGTACATCCAATACGCAGCTAGTTGTTCATCTCCATTTATATATAGCTGTGCATCAAAACTATCGTAGGCTGTTTGCAGGTTATTCTAGTTTGTTTGTTTGGTTATTTGTTTAACAACTCAGAGTAGAACTTGTGCATATAAGTGTTGTGGCCTGTAGTTATATAATTGCGATGTTGGTGATGGTGTTGGTTTTGCTCCTGGTGATGGATACATGCGTAGTGATTGTAGTTTAGGAATCGATGGTTAGAGGTAGTTAGACTTACATCAGTTGCACACCACGGCAAGCTGACTGCCCATATAGGTTTTTGCCTCAAACAGAATAGATAACAATGGCCGTTTGGCGCAACGGTAGCGCGTTACTTTCCGGTGGTAAAGGCTCTGGGTTCGAGTCCCAGGATGGTCGACTTTAAATTTTTAGGTCTTTTTGTTTTTTTCAGAAACCATAATCTTCTCTTCTATAAGTATTGTTTTACATGTAGTTCCGCTTTCTTTCTTTTGGTTGGTTTTCGTTTTTTATTTCTTGCTTCTCACGGTGCAGTTCATGTTTTCTTGTAATGGTTGGTCGTATTATTTTCGAAGCTGAGGTGGATTAGTATATCTGGCTCACGTCGAATGGGATTGTGTGTAGCTTTAAAGGTGACATTCATCTGTTCGGAATGGGTTATGTGTATTTATTCCCCCTGGTGTGGATTGGGACGCCGCTGGGTGGCTTACTCGGAAAATGTGTAGCTCAGCTCATCGTGGATGGTCTAGCCGTGATAGATCTATCATTCATATTCCATGAGCGGAATGGATGTTAACCGGGCTTCACATGTTGATTCCCCATATCCTCATTTTGATAAGTTTGTTCGTGGCGAGCATCTATTTTGGATGAAAATGCAAAGATTTCAGCTCCCTTTCTTTGAGACTCTATCTTCCCTTTTTCTTATCATTGCATCGTGATAATCATAGCTTGGATCAAAAGAGACATAAGTACACAACGTAAACTTTTCTCATTTTCCGCTTATGCGATTCCTATATCATCCGTGGAAGTCTTCTCCATATAGTAGTCTGAGAGGTGTGAAAACGATGTGAGAATCTACTTCAGAACCCCCGTCTATATCCGATAGAACGAACTGCGCGGTTGTTTTTTCTTTTGTGTGACTTGATGCAAAGCCTGACCATTAAACACCGCTCCTCACTCGCCTCCATCCATATTGTCCGTCAACCTCCCTGTATAAACCGCTACCCATCGTGGCGGTTATGAGAAAAAGCAAATGCCAACCTTGTGTCCGTCCCAGTGTAGACCCACCAACCAACCCGCCTGTCCGGCACGCAAAACCGAAGAAATTCCACCAAACCCCTTTTCGTTATCTCATCATCAATAAAGAACAAGCTAAATGGGTTGTTGTGGTGGCTGAAGTATGAAGTAAAAGTGCAGAATCAAGAACCCCCATGGCTAAATAAAAAGACGAGCAAATGAAGAAAGAGGCTACTAACTCAGCCCTCAGAGTTTGTTGGAACAAAAAGAAAAACCTCCCCAAATATGCGAAGCACCTTTGAGTTGGCGATGAAATCAATGGGTGACCTCCTCTCCATCGTCCTCTTCCCTGAACTGGATTCCTCCCTCAACCTGGATGCCACCGCTGACCCACTCGGTCGCTGCAGCCTGAGTAAGTGGCCATCTGGTTCTCGCCCGTCTCAGCAGGCCCTCGACCACTTCCCTGGCACCCTGCAGGCCCTTAGCGCTGAACTTGGCGGGATCCGCCTCGTGCTTGCCCTCACCGTCCTCGCCGCTAGGGACGCCATATTCGATCCACCGCCACTCGACACGGGCAATCCGATGACTAGTCCGACTCCGCATGCGCATCTGCATGGCATAATCACCGGCTCCGGGGGGCGGGTCGAAAGGGAGCCTGCCCTCAAGAAGCGCGTAGAGAAGGACACCCAGCGACCAGGCGTCAGTAGCGCGGCCGTCGTAGGGTTGGCCCATGATGACTTCGGGGGCGGCATAGTCGTCCGAGCCGCATCTTGTTTCGAGCTTTTCGTCATCGGCGACACGGCGGGAGAGACCGAGATCAGTGAGGGTGATGACTGAGTAAGGGTAGGTTGCCCAATCGGTGGGTGTGCTGAGCTCCTCAGGTGTAAGATTGACAAGGACATCTGTAACATGTGATTAGACCTAGACAACACGGACTCATTGGTAATGCGACTCACTCTCCAATTTAATGTCCCTGTGCACAATCTTCTCCGAATGAAGATAGCTGACTGCACCGACCACCTCAGAAAAGATGCGGCGTAAAAGTGTCGGACTTAAAATGTCGCGATGACGACTGGCAATGTCGAAAAGGTCGCCACCGGGGCAGTAACTCAACACCAGAATGGCCCGCGTCATCTCAATGTTCCAAGCCTTGAGCTGAACCAGCGAAGGATGTTGCAGAACCCTCATGAGTTCCAATTCTCGTTTCAAGCTCATCTCGATCCTGTCCTCCGATGCCCCTCCACGGGGTCCATGCTCACAGACTTTGACGGCAACAAGACTGCGGCGGTCGTGATATGTCGGCTCGGGGGTGTGCATGCCGGTGCCGGATGAGCAGTCCTCGTCGTCCGATGGGGATATTTGACTTGTGGCGAGCATAACTCTGCTAAAGGTACCCTGGCCCAGCATCTTGATAGCGCGCCAGCGGCGCAGCTTCCGGTCGTGCTTTCCATAGGCCTCGAAATATTCGTGATAGGATTCTTTGTTGGGAAGTCCGAAAGCGGCAAGTGATGAGACGTCGTTGGCACTCATGGAAGCCTCGCTAGGTGGGGGTGTCGGCGGCTTCTCAATGGGGGGCGCAAGACCCCGCGCTTCGGACAAGTGGGGCTCCCGGCGCATGTGGCCGTCATATCCCGGTTCCACGTTTTTCAGCTCGGGCCGGACACGGGTTCCCGAGATGGTCGACATCCGCTTTGGAATATGCATCGGATCCGGAATGTACTCACTAATACTCCGGTTTCGTGTATGCGAGGCCGACGTTGACGGGGTGTGCAGATGCTCGCTATCGTTCGCGGCTCCGCTGCGACCGGACCCGAGCCCGGCGTATGACTTCTTCTTGGGGAGGACCATGGCCGCGGTAGCCTTCGAGCTCTCGGTGTTGGCCAAAGGTGCGTTGTCGACGGGATGGGATTCTGGTATTGTGTCGCGGGCTTTTTGATATCCTAGCTTCTTCCACGGACCTGGTGAATCACTGGGCAGTAAAGGTGATGGCAGGGGTGTGACATCGCCCATAGCCGCTATGACGGGACTGGGATAACAGGAGCTCGTTGCCGAGATAGGGCTGAAGGGATTTGGAAGACTGCCGGCTCTCAGACTTGGTGTTCGAGAAATCGGTCTGAGGGAAGAGGCGGAAGATTTGTGGTGCAGGGTCAAGGAAGGACGCGACGACCTTATAAGTGTGGGCGAAGAGGTCAAGGTTCCAAAGGTTGAGCTGTCGCCGGTTGCCGTGGCGAATGGGTTTACTATAGGATTTATCTCGGTCTGCAGTCGTAATCCGTGACCAGGCGGCGAGTGAAGGTTCTGGCGACCCCGCGGGGACGAGTGCAGGTTGCTGCTGTCCGCAGACGCACCAGGTCTCGGAGGGGTGGAAGCAGATGTAAAGCGCGGCAGGGTGGGTGAAGGAGCAATGGTATGAGACCGAAACTGGATTTGATCAAGGTTGCTGCAAAGCGTGCCGGCGCGTTCCCGCTTCGGTGTTGAGACGGATGTAGATCCGGCCGGGGTCTCGGCAGAGGTCAACTTGGGCGACGGTGGAGAGTCGAGGTTGAGGGCCGAGTTTTGGTGGACATTGTGCTCGTTGAGGAAGCCTGCGGCAGCTACAGCAGCTGCTGCGTCTTTCCGCGGCGCATCACCGTCGCCTTGTGCATAGGGAGCCTCCTGAAAGGAGGAGGAGGAGGAGGAAAGGGGAGGAGGAGAGGAGCAAAAATGCGAGTAGGAGTTTGTAGAGGACATTGTCGCTGGTACCTCTGTGCTTGGTAGGTAGTGCGGGTTGGTTGGTGGTGGTCCTCGTCTCGTCCGGGCCTGGTCCACGGGGTGGTCCTCTGGGATCCTCTGTTGTGGTGCTGGTCCTGGTATCTTTTTCTGCCCAGGTGATGCACTTGCGGTTGCGTCGGGTCAGCGCTGCGGATCCTGGAACGTCTTGACTGTCACTTGCATGCCCACGATCACGATCACGGCCACGTCCACGGCCACGTCCACGGTCGATATCCACACGGCAATTCAGGTACCCGCGGCTAGCTGGTACAGTGCTGTGTTATCGGGCCTCCCGTCCCTTTTGTATGAAAATGTCTTCCGGGGTTAGGCCTCCTTTTCCCAAGTAGTCGCAGTGATGTCGGTGATGGTGAAGGTAGGATCTGGGTGTAAGTGGAACCCCCGAGGCTAAAACGGCTCGATGAGTCTATGTCGAGGTACCTGGGTGAGCTAGGTTGGTGTAAGTGACCGAATGACTGGCCTATGGCAATTCGCTCCGCAGCAGGGTGCCTTTCGGTTGCCGGGTACCTACAAGAACAGCAAGATTGTTGAGGGTCGAGATGCAGCTGGAGGGATTTGGGGGGTGGAAATGCAAGAAGCTGGCGAATTGCAGGCCCGCGTGTGTCCTGGTCCTTCAAAGGGCGGGCCTTGTATGGATATGCAGTAGTGTGGTGTCGGGTTTGGGCTCCGCGCTATGATGCCAGTGCGCTGTAGGTAGGTAGGTACCTAGGTGGGTAGGTGATGAGAGCTTCCCTTCGGTTGCGCCCTGCTGTCTGGCGGCCTGCTGATAGCCCGGCTTTGTCCAGGTCAGTCTGACTGAGGTTTATCTCCTCCTCCCCCCAAACTGGCCGAATTGTCGGCGATGATTCGGCCCTCTGGACCAAAATCCGCCGATTCCAAAAGAGTACAAGCCCCAACCGCAGTGGAACGGCAATGCCCGGAGTGACGAGCCCGGCAAGGCTGTGTTATACCACGCTCCAGTCCTGAGTTCCGCCTGCAGGTATGTAGTAGGTAGTCCTGTAGGCCAAATAGGTTGGTAGATAGCGTCGTCACTTGATGTCGTAGGTTGATAGTGAAAGAGAGAAGCGTGGCTAGGTGCGCTGATGGTAATGATAATGTGATGTGACGACGGCTTAGACTCGCTCAGTTCACTCGGTCCAGGATTGAGAGACAAACGGGATTTGGGGTGTTGATCCCTTTTGTTCTGAGTCGACTCGTCCCCGGCCGTTGAACTTTTTTTTTTTTTTTTTTTTTTTTTTTTTTTTTTCTCTGTCTGTCTTCCGGGCTCTCCCCTTTCTGCTTTTTGCCGCTGTCGCAGACCCTTGTTGGTGTCGATTTCGGGGTTGGAAGTTTGATGCGCTTTCGCAAACCGCGACCTCCCGCTGGGGGGGCCTGCCACACCTGGATCACCCGGGTACCTACCTAGCCTGCTAATTCCAAGGTACCTCTAGTGTACCTGCACGCCAGGCTGGGGTATGTTGCCCAGGGTCGCGATGGAGCTTCCCAGGGACGTGAGGGACAGTCGGCACAGCGTGCAGCAGTGGCAGACTGTCGTCGCAGTACCAGTACACTAGGTATGGGTAGGCAGCAACGGGCTGGACTCGCCGGTGATGTAGGTACCTAGGCAGTACCTGTAGGCACCTCCACCTATCGAGGCAACTGCGGTGAAGCTGACAAGGAACCTAGGAATGGAAGGTATCGCGACTTCTTCTTCGCGTGGTGTCGGTGACTCCTCGATCTCGACTGTGTCGCCGCGCGCGGGGTGGGTAAGAGGCAGTGGGTGGAGGTAACGTTGACGTCGATCCGAAAACAACCAAATCCCAGTGGAACATGCCGTCAGGTGATAGCGTGATGAAGACCAGAATAGCCAGCGTCTGGAAATTGAACATTGCCTGGAAAACCACCATGGCCCACGGCGCTCATATCCCAAAGCACGGGTCCCGCGCCAGTATTGCTGCTTTAGTATGCCAGGTGACCATTGTCACGTCCTCTCTGTTTAATTTCCAACGACGACGGCGGCTTATTACCTCTAGGGATTGACATTGCATCATGGTTGCTGTGCCGGTGGACCACCAACACAGAACAAAGAGACTCATCGACATCTCGACGAATCCGACCAGACTGAAAATGATGTTATTTTACCCGAGACACGTTTGGCAGGTCCTACTAGACAGAATCGATCGAAAGATGGCCGGAATGGAAATGAGTGTTCCCTTGTTCAGGAAAATAGTCTGGCGATACCTTCCGTTTCCAGGGATTGTCAATTGGGTGCTGGGGGTGGGGGGTGGAGTTCCACCGGGGCTTCGGTCATCTTGCAATATCACACAAATCCATTCAGTTGTCCATCACCAAGTAAATCTTTGTGTTGTAGCACACCTGCCCGGCAACGAACGGAAATCGGTAATGCTGATTATTTTGGTGTATGGGTTTTCAGTTATTGTTACACATGTGCTGCAGCCCAGATGCCCAATCGCCAGTCCCATACATATATCAAAATGTCATCATGTACCTGATACTGGGGTTCCTTTTCTTGCGGCAACTCAACGTTCCCTTCTGGTACACTACATGAACAATATCATCTGCCTTATCTCGGAACTCACCAATTCGGGGCGGCCAGGCTGCCGCTTGATTGCCACAAAAGATATATCCCGCCGTGGTGTATCTTTGATCCAAGATAGCGACCATCAAGTTGATAAGACCTGATCCGCCGAGATCGGCTTTTAGACCTTGGCGTTGAACTCTGTCAAGAGTGACACTCGCTGGCAAGCAACGAAGCTCTGCTTCGACTTTGACTCTCTGGGCCGCATCACATTCGCACGATGTCTAACCCGCCAAATTCATTGGCTGCGACCCCTTTACGCTTTGGAAGGGGACGACAATTGCTACGCTGACGGCCTCTTTCGATATTTGGTTGGATATCCGTCCAAGTTTGGACATGCATCCCATCGACCCCAAAAACCCCTCCAAAAAGTAAAATCTTTCAGTCGATGTGTCGATGCGCACGGGATCAACCAAGAGACACCAAGAGAGTCCCTGTTGGCAGGCTTGCTAGCAGGACAAGACCTTTCACCAAGAATGACCGACAGGCGCACCATGTGTGACTGATTAACTGGACAGGGAAGAAGCCGAGAGTCAATGTACGAGACGTGGTACAGCTAAACGTCACTTTTTTTTTTCTTTCTTTCTCCGAATGATGTCGATGTCAATGTCGATGCCGGTGATGGCGACTTTGGCTCTGTCCCCACGATCCCTCCCCACGATCTCTCCCCACGATGATGAACTCTCCAATTTTTGAGCTCTCCGTTGTCCGATCAAAAAAAAAAAAAAAAAAAAAAAGGATCCATTCACAGTCCATGGCCGGGGACTTGAGATGACACTGGCGTTTTTCTTCATTGAAAAGGACGACTGTCTGAGTGTTTCCATCTGTAATCCGCGGGGATCAATGCGTCCACGGCTACACGTACAGTATCAAACAACGGCCCTTCCCGTTGTGGCTTCGACTCTTCAACCCCAATCGAGGGTTTGCCTGGATGAGTGTTGTTCCAAGTCTATTCCATGTCCGTCCCGATATGGGGGATGCCCATGCTCGCCATGTTGCGATTTCGCCTTTGCAAGATTTGTAGAGCTCAAGTGATTTCCGATTATCCGAATCGAAGTTTACTTTTTTTATTCAATTTTTATTGTATTTTTGGCCCCGACATGGTTATCCATGCTATCATCACCTCCTTCGACTCTCCCAATCCCTGCTGCAGTCACGTGGAAGTGACGTATTGCGACCTTGACTGTAGCCGGCCAGCGGCGAACAGCTTGCACTTTACACTTCGTATCGAGATTGGGACGAGATGCCGGGGAAGTAAGAGGGATAGGACGACGATTACTGTCAAAAGTTTCAATGTCTTGCATCGTGGCATTTGACTTGACAGGTGGAAGTCTGACGAGAGCTTCATCTGGTTGTCGTTGGTACTTTAGATAACTGAAGGGAAACTGAAAAGGGAGAGACTTGGGTACCAGACTGCAGTGTAAACACAAGAAGTGGAAATAAACCTCAGACGACGGCCCCGGTATGTCACCACAGCTTGTCATTGGCAGAAGCAAGCTCCCACGTTTCGCAAATTACCAGAAACATTCTTAAAACTCTCTTTATTCTTTCGTCATTCCCGGTGCATGATTCAAGGGGTCTGACCGAACTGACCCTGAACTCGTTACTGTCCGTGCGCGTGTTCCTGGCATCATCATCGGTCTTGACCAGTCCGTCCAGAAGCACCAGACACTTGCTGCAACGCGGCCGGCTTCATCTAAGCAAGGCACCGCATTATACATACATACACATACGACGACGTACAATCTCAGTTGGGGAAGGAGGAGCATGACATCCACATCGACATCAGCGGACGCCTTCGCCGGCCAAGGCGACAACATTCTCCGGCCTCGACCACGGAAACCCTTGCACACTCAAGTCTCCCAACTCTCCCACGACGCAAACGGCGACAGCGACCATGCAAACGGTACCGGAGCTACCAGGTACGGCCATCACAACAAGACAAAGCGTGGAAGAGACCTACCGGACATCTCTCCAGAGTGCTAACTGATCTGCTGACATCAGTGTCACCGGTGTAAGCAGCGGCCGCTCGACCCCGATTCCGTCCGATGCTCCCCCGTCCATCCAATCCCTCTCGACTGCCCGCAAGCAAGTCCGCGCCGAGCAACGCCGCCGCATCTTCCCCACGATAGAGTTCGCAAGCCGAGTATCCCACTTCGATCCCAACAGCGACTACCGCGACTTCCATGGCTTCTTCAATCTCTTTTGGATCGGCTTGGCCATCATGGCCATCACCACCTGCCTACGCAACATCAAAGACACGGGCTATCCGCTGCGCGTCCAGATCTGGGGGCTCTTCACCGTCAAGCTCTGGCATCTTGCCATTGCCGACTTCCTCATGGTAGCCACCACCGCCGTATCCCTCCCACTACACAAGGTCTTCCGCGCTGCCCCCGCGGGCGGCGTGCTGACCTGGGCCAAGGGCGGCATGGCCATCCAGAGCATCTACCAGGCCATCTGGCTAGCCGTTTGGATTGTGATTCCCTTTTGGCTGGAGTGGACGTGGACTGCCCAGGTCTTTCTGCTGCTACACACCATGGTGCTGCTCATGAAGATGCACTCGTACTCGTTCTACATGGGCCACCTGTCCGAGACCGAGAAGCGTCTCCGGGCGCTCGACGACCCGGCCACCGCCTCCAAGGCCCCGGCCTATCTCTACCCGACCCCCGAAAACCCCTTGGGCACCGTTGCCAGCCCCAAGCAGCGCGCGGTCGAAGCCGCCGCCGAAGCCAGCAGCAAGGAAACCGAGGAGATCAGCACCCCAAACGAGGACGAAGAGATCACTCAGCTCCGCGAGGACCTCGCTCGCGAACTCACCTCGCCCATGGGCAATATCACGTACCCGGCCAACCTGACCTGGGCCAACTACCTCGACTACCTCTGCTGCCCGACGCTATGCTATGAAATCGAGTACCCGCGCACCGCCGCCATCGACTGGCAGAACCTGCTGTCCAAGGTCCTGGCCGTCTTCGGCTGCATCTTTTTGTTGACCGTCATCTCGGAGGAGTTCATCCTGCCCGCGCTGACCGACGCCTCCATCCGTCTCGATCCTACGCTGCGCGCCGCCGCCGGCGATTCCGGTCCCTTGACGGCGCTCGAAGCCCTCCTCGTTCTGGCGGAGACCATCTCGTGGCTGCTGTTCCCCTTCATGCTCACCTTCTTGCTTGTCTTCCTCGTCATCTTCGAGTATGTCCTCGGCGCCTTCGCCGAGATCACGCACTTTGCCGATCGCCACTTCTACTCGGACTGGTGGAACAGCACGGACTGGATGGAATTTTCTCGCGAATGGAACGTGCCCGTATACAATTTCCTGAGGAGACACGTATACAGCGCCAGCAGGCCGCATGTCGGCAAGGCCAACGCGACCGTCATTACCTTTTTGATATCGGCCGTAGGCCACGAGATCGTTATGGCGTGTATCACTAAGAAGTTGAGAGGCTATGGTTTCATTTGCCAGATGCTCCAGCTGCCGATTGTGATGCTGCAAAAGACCGAGTTGGTCAGGGGCAAGAAGACGTTGAATAATGTTTGCTTTTGGTGTAGTATGATCTTGGGTTTGAGTTTGGTGAGTTGTTCTCCTCCTTTCCTTGCCCTTTCATTGTCGAATATTGAGGGAGATTACTAACGCTTGGACTGTATAGATTTGCTCGCTTTACGTGTTGGTTTAAACAAATTCGACCTGCATTGCCATTCTCCCGGTCAATTTTCCGGACACAATTACAGCACATATTGTACCATACTTTACCATACTATACCATGTCATATAAAAGAGGCGTCGGCGTCTGATAAGCAAGAACGGAGGAGTAGGAGATGGAAGGGAACTCGGCCTGGTATTCAATGAATCGTAAGCGAACTGATTCGGTGGTCAGTCGAAGTAAAGATGTGTTCTATCTTTTGTCTTTTGCCTGGTCTTTGTTGCATTACAAGGAGGAGCAAAATGTTCTGTCTTTATAGAGTACAGTACAGATACCCGTTATACATACATACATACATCTAGTGTATACATGTAGTGTTTCACACCTATGACCCGTATGAGAGGTCAAGTATAAGTGCCTTATCTACTTAGGGAACGGTGCGTAACGAGTTAGGTACACTTGGATGCCGGTTCAAGTACCTACCTGCTCACTACTTACCTCAGCTGTTGAGATGAAATCATAATGGACGGTTGGAGCACAAGAAATGAAGACTGGAAACGAACCTACCTTATATATCCTCAGATTGTTTCCATTTGGACACTAAGTACTGTCTTACGTACGTGACCCTAGTCGCGACTGCCCCATTCCATTTTAAGGCTTCTAGACTTCTCTGTTGACCACAAGAGTTTCGGGATCTAGGGTAGGGTAGGCCATTAGGTCGTTGATGAGCAGACACAAGAAGATATGCCGACGAATTGTCCAGGAGATATTTACAGTTGATGTGTAGAGACTATCGGTGTTCTAACGAAACTATAACACATCTACCGTTTCCATGACAACGACTGAAGTTTTCGTTCTCATGGCGTCGGCGAGTGCAATCGATAATATTCGTGTTCCCTGCGAAGAAGGAGGTCAGCTACCTATCCCACAAGGTAAGCGATAATGTACAAGAAGAGGAGATAATGAAGAGAAACAAGATACGCCTGTGAACGATGGGTAAGAAAAGAAGTGAAAAGAGAAAATCATCGTGAGAAGTTCCGAGCCTTGAGAACCATATTGTCCTTATGATACAAAGCCACACTAGTATTCTCCTCTTAGCGTTACCCTATATCGTGTATATCAGTCCATCGGTTGTTATTTCGCATTTTTATGCAGTTGAGTATGCGATATTTCACTGTTTGGAATGCCGATCCACATTGCGTTTGTGAAAGGGTTTTCCTTGATAGTACAAGTCTAGGGTATCCAAAACGTTGGTATGTTTGTAAGAAGTACGTTACGTCGTCATTCCCGTGCCTTAGATACAACCAAAAATCAGACCAAAAAAAACGAGTGAACCCCAAGATGGAAATTCCTATTGCTTCATCATCATGCGCTACATTTCCCGATGCTGTCCTTGACCATTGTCCCAGAGCGTTCCCACGCATCCCGTTTCCTCTCCTTGCCATGGCTTTGAGTCCTCTATCTCGTGCCCAGATCGTATCCCAATAAATCCCATACCATGCGATGTGTGAAACATGGACGTGTCGTTACTGTCTCTTTACCGGGTTTCGTTCCCCATATATGAGTAGTATAAAAGCAGAAAATTGACCAATTGATCCCCAAACCAAACACCGTACCCCGATGACCCGATCAATGCAAGCCCTTGAAAACACCTGCCGAAAGAAGAGAACTGGAAGTCCAGAGAAACAGAAAAACAAAGTTGTCGGGTTCAGAATGCCTCAAGTCACGTTCTAGTATGAAGGTACTGAAGGATAGGCTCGATGAGGATAGGGTATATCGGCGTATTTCACGTCAGTCGTAGTGAATGTCTTGCCTTCTTTCACCTTCATACCCGAAGTCGAGTACATGCGTGCAGATCCGTACATTTCAGGAGGAACTCGTGTGGCGGAAGTTCCTCGCGAGTAAGCCTGGGGATATGTTGGTTCATCGCGCCTCGAGCTTCTGCCCCCATCCGCTTTGTACCGAACACCATCAGAAGGGGAATCCGCATAGCGTGAACGATGATGGCGTCCGTAATCATCATCCGAGTCGTTAGGGTAGACTTTATCGAAATGACGGTCGGAGCTAGGAGCCCATGTAGTGTGTCGTGTCATGGGCGGTGGATGAAACTGATGTCCGGAATGTATATCATTGGTTGTTGCTGATCGTTGCATGCGAGAGGGAGAATTCAGAGGCGAAGGGACAGCATGAGTCTTCGAAGCCTTGACATTGATCGGATTAGGGCGAGAATTCGTCGGAGCAAGGCGAGGCGAAACAGGGATGATGTTCGGGCCCTCCTTAGACCTTGGTGGCGCCTCATGGGAGCATCGACGGGGTCGACCAGATGATCGCGGGACTTCTTCTTCGTCGTAGTCGGCAGGGGACGGACGGGGCACTTCTGGCTTATAACTCCAGAATTCGGTTTGGGATCTCCCAAGCTTCGGAATTCGTTCGTCTCGAACTTTGGTACCCCTGTTCTGGATGTATAGCCTTGCCTTTTCCAGCGGGTCATCGGCAACAAAACCGGCAGCGGGACGAGAGGCCGACTTTTCTCGCCCAAAATCATATTCGCGGGAGCGGGAGCCATCTCGTTCACGCTCCTTAGTCTCGGTGTATTTCTTACTCGAAGACTTTGCAGATTTCTTGTCTGACTTGGGAGGCTCCTCGGGCTCCTCCATGACTTCAATTGAGGGACCCTTGTGCCGCCGGGATTTATCCTCCAATTTTCGTTCCTTCTCGGGTCTCTCCCGTTCCCTGTCCGTCTTCTTCTTCTCCGCCTTGCGGCCGGGATCAGTCATTTCTTCCAACTCCCTGGCCAAGTCCCTCTGGCGTCTTGCCTTCTTCTCCTCTTCATCCTTGCGCTTGTCCTTCGACTTCTCTTCTTCTCGTCTCAATGGCTTCTCCTCCTCGCGCCTCGCGGGCCTTTCATCTTCACGTCTGGGTGCCTTTTCCTCTTCGCGCCTTGAGGGCCTTTCGTCCTCGGGTCTTGGTTGCTTCTCATAGCTAGTTGCCCGACGAGCACGTCTCTCTTCGTTGAAGTTCATGTCGGCGAAGCGAGCAGTAGGAACTTCTTCGTGAGAGCGCGAGGGCTGAAAGTACATCTTCTCCCTGGTTGATGTCGTTGTCCTGTGCGAGGCACGCTCTGGCGTACTGCTGAAAGCGAACTCCTTGTGCCTGGGAGATGATCGAGCAGCTGGGGAATGAGCCGCGCTCTTTGAGGCAGCCCGTGCCTTTTGTTGGTTGAGTTCACTCATTCGAACCTGATGCTCATACTTTGCCCGCTCTTCGTCGTTGTTGAGAAGCTCATATGCTTGCTGGACTTTTTGAAACTCATCTTGCTTCTCAGCTTTCAGAGTCGGATCTTGCACCTTGTCTGGATGGCACTTGAGGACTAATTTTCGGTATGCTGTCCGAATCTCGGTCTTGTCTGCCGTCTTTGCGATGCCGAGGACCTGCCACGGGTCGGGAGGAAGAGAAGACATGGTGGTGATGGTGATGATGATGAGAATTGATAAGGTACGTTGACTCGAGTTTGATGTTTGAAGGAAGAGCTTGTCGAAAAGCGAGCCGGAAAAGTATAGTGTATGTAACTTGACAAGAAGGCACCAGGCGTCCGTCGAGACAGGGCAACTAAAGCATTGAAAGACGTGGGACTGTCGTAGGAACCCGAGGGAGAGTTGTATATGTCCCTGGGGCTGGGAGGCGTGGAAATATGGGGCGGTAGGGATTGCGAGGCTGACGCGCGGTTGGAGGGGCAAAACGGGTGCGGCTGTGGACGCAAAGAAGTGAAAGATGGGAATTGAGGCGAAAGGAAAAAAAGCGTAGAAAGAAAGTTGGAGGGCGGCTTCTGGGGGGCGGTAGCGGTAGGTATAGGTGCTGGTCGTCGTGATCTGACTGGTAAAATAGGGTGGGCCGTTGTCTAGTGGTTGTAGTGTTGCGCCTAGCTGTGCTCGTGCAGGGCCAAGGGAACCACAGGGGAGGGTCGTTACCTCTAGGGGGGAAGGGATCTCGGGGATCTGGAGACTGGCCGACCGGAGTGGGGCCCGTGGTGTTGTTGTTTCCGGTACTGGATTTGTCGTGCAACCAAAGGCGGTGATCAACGTTTTAACGACCAGGTATAACTTGAAGGGTCCCTCGGTGTAGTGTGTGTGTGTGCGGGGTGTATGGAGTATATGATCAGAAGGTGAAGAGAGCAGGGTAGGGAATCCCAAAGCAACGAAGCACAACCTAAGAGAAGTGACAACCTAATAACCTTGAGGTTCTCAGGAAACAGGCGTGACGTGGGTCGGGTGGAAAGAGACCAAGACTAGGTACCTCCCCCTGACTGGATGAATACCTGGTCGGTATAGGTACCTCTATGTATCCCAGCAGCAACGGACAATAGTCGATCGGCAACACAACCTGAAGTGGAAGTAGAAAACGGAGAACTTGAAGCGAATGTCGGAAACACTAAAAGTCTGAAGAAGATGGAGGAGGAGGTGGACTGAGCAAGGTACGGTATGCGCGGAAGGTGAAAAGGGCGAGGATGATGGCCAGGCCAAGGTCACCTGCACTCGCTTTGATGTCGTGCCAGGGTCGAGTGCGTGGACTGGTGGTGCTATGGATGGTTCAAGTTGACGGGCAGGTGCGCTCCTTGATTAATTGTTTTCCCGTAACTGCCCTTCCAGTCCGCACTGGAATGTGAAGTACCTGTAAACAGCCAAGATATCGCGACTGGCAAATTGAGGTGTCTAGTCGTGCGCCTTGTGTTCGTCCTGACTTCTTGGGACGAACCTGTAACGCGCACACTCCCGGTGCTCTGGATCTTGATGGGCCCCAATGCGATACTATCGAGTCCAGTGGGAGATGGGAGCATGGAACCGGACCTGAGATACCGAGACAGCCCAAAGACAGATCGAGAAAAAAGGTACCTCTACTATAGTTTTGTACCTGTGTCTACTTTGCTCTTCTTCGCTTTCATACCTACCTAGACTACACACTTCACAGACATGTCGTGTGTGAAGCTGTCGATAGCGTCAGTTGCGGGGATTCGACAGGTGTGAACAGGCTCACAGTAGGGTCGTTCAATGTCGCGCTTCTGCACCAGAGGCACAGATACCACTCCAAGTTTCTAATTCCTACTGGGCAGACGCGCGATGCTCCCCAGCACTGTGAGGGGAAGAAGGCATGCATGTGCAGACGACGTGAGGTCTTGGAGGAGCCAGAGGGCTATGCGGACTGCGGAGGTGCTGAAAATGCGGTGGACCAGCATATCGAGACGGCCTCTTACTGGCTGGACGCACGCTGGCTGTATGCGGAGCTTTTCCTGTTGTGGTGCCCTTGCCAGGCCCCGGCTCATGCCATCAAATGAGAAGGTCCCCTTCCAGTTCGTCCCTCGACTTCTGTCGGCTTCTTTCTCAGCTTCTCTTCCGGCCGCCGGCCGCTAATGATGCATAGTGCTACCTTCATCAGCAGCGCAGGTGTGGCAGTCATGTCAGGAATAGCATCGCTGTTGAGGCGACAGTCAAGACAGCCCAGATGAGGTTGCCCCCTTTCTCCTGGGTGGATGTGAGACTATAACATCCGGAATATGGACCGTCAAAATGCCATGTCAAACAGCACCAGCCACGTCTCGACGCTCGGAAGGCGGCCTCGCTCCCTGATCGGCGGGCTTGCACCCCGGAGTGCCACTCGCTCAATAGTCCATTGCTGAGACGGGAGTGCCAAGTTCCAAACACCACAATTCCATCGGAATATCGCCCGGTGCCTCGGTGTGGGTTGGTGATGGTGTTGAATGGACGGACTTGACGCCGCCGCCGCCGGGACGCCGAGAGCACTGACTCGCCCCAGTCAGACTTGAAGAAGTTGATCTTGGCCCAAGACACCTTTCAACAGCTCAGCAGAACCGTTTGTTCCTGCGCAAGCTACCGGATTAGCAGTCTCATCTTGCTCATCAGGGCAGGCGTATGTTCCCTCGTGTCAATCACCGTGACAATCGCCGTACCGCTGGATGGTGTGGCAGTCACCAATAGGTTCTTTCGAGAGCTGAGATTGCATCAACCGTCAAAGGTCAAACCGTCCAAGTTCAAATCGTCGTCAAGCAAGCTTGGTCCGTGTACACCGACGATGAATTGATGACTGTAGGAGGAGGTATCCATGTCACTTTCCCTTCGGGCGTAGCATCACAAACGGCAGGAGACTACGCTCCTGATGATGCTCTAGAGGTACTTAAACAGGGAAAAAGCGCGCCTGCTTCAGGATATGTCAGTGCAATGAGGTCAACACTTTCCGAGTCGAGTTACGGTCTTCAATTCGTCATCCAACCACAGTCTCCGCTGCGCTCTTTCCTCGACTTGGCAATAGCCGCTTTAAACGCCCAACGTCCAACATTTTGCCGGCAGCACTCGTATGGGCAAGTACGGTACCCGTCTGCCCTGGCCTACCGACTGGAGATATCCCGCCATGAGGGTAGGTACCTACCTCTATCCAAGTCCTACCTCTGGGTAGGTACCTATGCTTGAAACTGCACAATCCCTCGACCGCCCCGGATTTCGGAGGAGGCCTCGATCGATGCCCGCTGCTCTTTCTTGACCTGTGACGCTCCGAGTGCCCATGCAACTGGAAACAGTTCATCCTGTCGTCGCTGGGTCAAGACGCTGGCTTGACCTCTCAGATGCCCGTTAGTCCTCTCCATGGACAGTCGCAGACTCTGACTGGCTGATTGGGCCATCACAAGAGCGAATTTCTCCCAACGTCAACTTTTGTCATATTTCCATCCGCCAATAGTCGACAGGCATGCGACCGCACCATTCAAGTGACACCAGTCATCTTCCACACCTGGTCAGTCTTTTATCCAATTGAGACACATGGTTCCCTTTCCTATTCCAACATTACCCTCCATACCCACCTACGAAACGATACACATCCACAAGCAGGTACAGCCAAACAGCCTCATACAGACAACAGGTCCATTGTGACAGTCTGCTGTTAGCCTTGTCACTCCATCCAATGCCTTTCCGAAGAAGCCATGATTTCAGGGACGGCCGGAGTACTGCATTTTCCCCCATTTGACAACCAATGAGTGTTGGTTCAACAAAGTTCATCGACTGGCTACAGAGTCTCGTCTACTGCCAATGCCCGTGCCTCACATATGTATGCAAATAGCGTCTCCTACCTGGCTTTTGCAGCGTTCTCAGCGAACAAGATACATATCACCCAACTCCTTGTCTCTCTCTTCTCAGGAAATGGCCTCGTGGTTGCCCGAAGTGGACCTAGACGTCGAATACCGAAGATGATCACCTACGTGAAGGAGCAGTCCGACTACTATCTGCCAGGCAACATTGTTTTAGACGTCGGCCTTGCAACCTTGGTAACGGCCACAAGCCGCGCCGCGCTCACTGAGTACTACTCGAGTTACATCAAGCCCCTCCACCCCTCGTTTCCTCCTTCCGAGCAACTGTCGACTTTACCCCGCCAAACAGGAAAGCACCAAGATATTAGCTCTTGGCCTCGGTACCCCTTCGTCATGTTCATCATGTTTTGCGGTCAGGGCCATGCCGTCGGATGAGACCCGTACAGCAGTCGTTCGTTTTCATGCCCATCAGTTGGTCCCCCCATGCGATGCCGGCCAGGTCGCGTCACACCACCCGCACAGTACACGCGCAGGATCCCTTTTCCGCGGGTGATACTATATGTCTGTACGTTGGCGCACCATTGGCAATGCAGCTGGAGGGGGGGAGTGTAAGCCGGGGCAGCCGCACATGAGATGCAAATCCCAGACCGCCGAACGGATATTGTAACCACCCATCCCCGTGGTGGCGGTGAGCTTACGATATGCTGCTTCTGGTGTTCTAACTGCATACCTCATATCGTGAACTCTTGACAAATTGGGAAGACTGTTGTGCCAACGTTTGCTCTTAGCACTCTGTGTTCCCACGATCGGACGGATACCCTCGGAGAGACCTCGAAAGAATCTCTGATCCTGAGCAGAACAAGCACAAGCTCGACATCAACTTTATGATGAGACTCGCCGAAGCCGTTCCATCCTGGATTGTCTTGCTTATCACCAATTGCCAGATCATGGAAGCGTACAAGGAGAGACCAGGAGGTTTGTTTTATCTGCTGCAAACCCTATGATAGGTGCTCCGTTCGTATGTCGGCCGGTCGCAGCCGTGCAACCTGCATGCCGTCACAGATGCGCATCACACCTCCCCCGTACACTACTCGAACTCCTCGAGTGAGGACCCTCGAAGCCAGATATGTCAAGTAGCGGGGGGCAGAAGCGTCAGGCTGATTGGACACGAGGGCTTCTAGAGCCGCTTCCCGATGAACTCGTGCTCCGATTTTCTCCCGGCTGATGGAACTACATGTTGCGCATACCCCAAACCTCCTCGGCAGGCATCTCCTTGTCCCTTTACCTTTTCTTTTTTTTTTCTTTCTATCCTTTGGCCATCTTCGAACTGGGCTGGTTGACTGGCATTCGTCACATGCACCCTGATCAACATCTCGTCGTTTCTTTGCTTTCTTGTCTATAACGCTGTGCGCTTCTACTTCAGAGAGCACTCTTACAAACCTGACTGGGGTCATAAGGCAAACTGCACAATCGCCACAACACATTTGGAGGAAAGGCTTCAGCAAATCATAACGTGGTCAGTGACCATTATGCCTGAGCCTCCAACCCCTTCGGGCGTTGAAGAGACCCAGCTGATCGGGGAATATCAGCCAGAAGAAGGCTAGGGGATCGACATAGCGGACAGCATTCCGTGGTGCAATCGGAGCGGGCCGCCATTTGTTCCGTCAAGGGGTTCAAATCAAAACCTCGAGGGTCTCCGTACATGGCAAATTCGGAGATGCACACGCACAATTCTCACTCACGTCGTTCGTATACACAGCTCGCATCTAGGCGTGTGATGGAAGAACACCCCGCAGAAGTTGCCTCTTGCATGACAGACTTTGCATGGTGGACTTGACCCCAACTAGGACATTCATCCGACCGACAACCGAAACTATCTATCCAGCTGGATGGTAGCATCGTTTTTCAGACTGCCCATGCGAATCTGGACCCTGAGAAAGATTGTTGAAAGCTTCCTAGCGAACGGGATGAGCTGTCATATTCTGAAACTTAGCTCAAGCCCATCTTGCAGATCAGTAAGCCAAAAGCCAATTACATCAACAAATTTGCCGACGAAATCCGCATGGCAATGGAGACATACCCAACTCACCGCGTGTGTCAAACCGCCATATTGTACCATAATATGGAGACCCAAGACCTCCCAAAGTGCCGGTTCGCCCGCAAATCCCACATGGCAACCTCCTGGTATGACTTCATCAGCGTTACGGAAATGTCGCCTACACGTTAGTGTAGGCAAGTGGAAACGGCCGGCTTTGTTTGCAACGAGCCCGCGATGATCCTATTTCGACGATCAACAGACACTGACAACGGATCAACGAAGTTGCTGTCGCGTGCCAATGGCAGAGGTTGGGAGTGCTCAAGCTACCAGCTGTATGGTTCTTAGGTTCGACCCGGGTTCAGTTTCCGGCGTCGTCCATCAGTGGCTTTCCGAGGCAGACCGCTCTGGACACCATCCGTCTCGCATTCCAAGCCGTCTGGTGTGGTCTCCGCCTTCGACCCCGGATCGACTACCCGAAACGTTTGGCCATTTAGCGCAAAAGCTTGACATCCTCGAACTGGAGGGAGAACAAGAGAAATGCATAGCGGGCGGTGATAGGTCCAACCCGACCTGTGAGGCCTGACACGTGTTGACTCTTCTACGGCGGGCCCCCATCAAACCCACAAAGCTAGGCCAAAGGGATCAACTGGCAACCTGTCGGACTGTCAAAGCCAAGGTGCGTGCTATGATGGCATAGCCCGAAAAAACGGGGGCCGCCGTTCGTGTCACGACATGAGCAGCCCAAAACGGGTGCCATGTGGGTGGAACGGTCAAGGAAAGTAGGTAAGATGAAGTGAGGCAAAGAAAGCGGTCTGGGTACGTAGGTATCCTATCCTATCCTCTCGATTATCCATGGTTGGAAACTGTGACCGAGGAGATTGAAGCAGATAACGAAGGCTACGTGATAGCAACGAGTAAGGATACCGATCTAGGATATCTATCCAAACAGGCCCGAAGATGGTACTCACATCCACCCCAACATTGACCGACCGACCGACCGACCGACTGACCGACCGACGGCCGATTTGTCAGTCAGATTGTCAAACTTACAAAGCTAATACTCGTCAGGTACCTGCACCTCGTGACCGGCATTTAAACACCCGAACTAAGCTCCCGCCCAAAAGCCTATGATAGGCTCCAGAAGACGCGGAGGCCTTCTCCCTCGCTTCTACACCGAAGTCGAGAAGCCGACGGTGTGGTTTTCGGCTTGCCCGATCCGTGATCTTCCTGGACTAAACAAGTTCAGCTTCGCTGTTGGCGTAGTCAGGAACTCAGCGTGTTAGTCCGGGCTGACGCGATAGCTAAAACGGTACTTGGCAAAAAAAAGCAATCGTGGCACGACGACAGTGATCAGAACCGTTGATGCTTATCCACATTCAGTTCGATTGGGTTAGGTTAAGACTTGGAACCTGAGCTTTGATAGGTCAATTCCCCGATGGGACCCTGGGTGGATACTGGATGGGACTGCCTACGGGAGATCTTGAGGGCTGAACCAACTGAATGGGTTTTGAGTCGCCTTTTGGGTACATGGTTGCGGGTGGTGGCGGGTAGGGAGGTGGGATGGTTCCGTCGATGGGGGCGGGGATGGGGATGGCTGCAATGAAGTCAATTGAGTAACCGGTGGAGGCTTATGCATAGTAGGTATACGCAGAACTAGCTTACTAAGGGCTAGATGGGGAGATCCAGGGGTTGAGTTTAGGGTAGGCGGTGACATCCCTCTTGTCGGGACTCAGAGACGGAACGGAAAAGCGGAAGAGCGGAAGAGACAGATAGATGTAACCAGTTGAGCATGTGAAAAGGATTGACGAAGTGGGTTCATATGGGAAGGCGGTCACGTTTAAGAGAAGAGGAGAAGACGTAGGGAGTCGATAGTTTGAGTTAGAAAATGGAAGGGTATGTTACTTTCGGAGTTTCTTCTGCGTTCGGATCCGAAAGAGACTGGACAGATAGGATAGTGGAATATAGGTCGGGGCCTTGTTGACCTACCCTCTAGACTTGTTGGTTTACGGTACGACATGAAATACAAGGACAGATAATCAGAGCCGGATGTTCGGGTCATTGGACCAGGTCCTGTCTGAGAGATTCTGCACAGGGTAGTCGAATGCCGCTTTTGGGTTGTTAATCTAGTAATGACCCTAGTCGATGGAGCAGGCCACAAGAAGGGAGGTTTCATGAAGATGGTCATTCAGACAAAGCTGAGAGGTACGAAGGAGACTCCTCGCATAGGAAACGTCGTTCCGTATAGGAGCTTTGCTCGAGCAGATGTAGTAAGAAACCTTCAGAATATCCGACCCAAGTCAGAAAGAGAAGGGAAACAGAAAAGTCATCCAGTACCTGCTTGAAATCTCTTCACTTTGTGTTCGTGGTCTGGGATGACACAACGACTATGATGAGCTTGAACGAAGTAAAAAGGTAGTAGGACCGTCTTCATAATTGATAGATGATGATAGAAGCTTACGTAGGTATCATGTAGTCACAATTACCTGAATTTCTTCCCGTCATGGAAATAATGCTTGTTGAGTTATAATATTTTGTTGAAACCTTGAAATCAGGCCCAATGCCTTTCTTCCGTTGTGGTAGCTGTCACCAAGATTTTTGGATACCGGCACTGACTATGAGCCTTATGGGATCTGACAGTTATTGATCTCAGTTTTCTCTGTTTCACGCTTAGGTATCTTTGCCTTTCTGGATATTGTTGTCGTATATCCCTCCAGTTGAGATATGAGATTGAGTGTCTGCCTTCAGCTCTGTCGTCTGAACATTCGCCCTTTCCCAAGGACTGGACCTCTCTCACACATGATATGATTATCTAGGAAAGAGCGAGGTTCCAAGTAGAATGCCGGGTTCCACCTTCCTCTCCGCCCTGTTTTCTACTTCTGGTTACGACATCTAAATCTTTGGAGCAAGTCTGTAGTCGTACCTCCCCGGTTCGAGATAGTCAAAATCTCGTACTTTCCTTTGGGATTCTCTTGTTCCATCACTTCAGTCTCTGTAATCAATTAATTTTCTTTCGGCAGGCTCATCTCCTCGTCCTTCTGACCGCAACTCTTCCAATCCTCTTGCTGATCCAGTATTTCCTAACAATCTTGACTCTCCTCACAAACCGGTAACTCCAAATCCACAACTACCGGCTTGTGAAACCTCTTTCCTCCTACATGAGGATAATTGCTCGCCAAAATCGCGCAGTTAACCACACACGTTTCCTTTCGTCCTTCTCTTCCTCCTGTTGACTTACCAATCACGGTGTCAACGTCAACCCAGTCTAATTTCCCGCTTCCCTCCCCACGACCGCGACCCGTCAGGTCAACCAAACTGATCTTCCCTGACTTTGGATCCGGGCTTGGATCCGTCCATTTCTCTGTTGTGGACTCTATCCATCCTATTTCACCATCATCTTCCATTCCCATTGAAACAGAGGCGGAAGGAGACGAGACTGGTGACCACCGAACCCTTTCAGCCCCCCTCGCGCGATGTACATGCCCACAGACGTGCAGTCTTGGTCGAACGACTGATAAGCGTTGGAGGAGGGACTGGCAGCCCAGATGCCGGTCTGTCTCTGTTCTTGTTTCTGCTTCTTCCCCTCCAGTCACTCCAGTTTTTGAGGGCGAGCCGCCGTCGTCTGACCCGTCTGACCCGCGGACGACACCAAGGTCGCAGTGTCCGTAAGGAGGCGTATGTGTCACGATGATGTCCGTATCTGGAGGGATGGAGGACCAAATTTCTTTGGCAGAGATGGAATTCGAAATGGGCGAGAAGTGTGATTGTGGGTCAGATCTGCCGGTTTCTTTTTCAGGGTTGGATTGACTACCAGACTTCATCTCCGTGGCGACTGCCCTGCCGCCTCCATTTTCTTGGTGTGGATATCTCGCACGATTCGGATCGTTCACATCCCTTTCATATCCAAACGCCCACTTCTCTCCAAGTCCAGGAGTCCCAGGGCTTCCAAATACTTTGAACTTTGTCCTCGGCCCCTTTGGTTGCGTGAGCTTGATCTCAGCGGACTCATGGCGGAGATAGGTTATCGATGGGCCGTGAGTCGCAAAAAGAGATAGGCACTCTTTTGGATTGGGCAGGGATTGGTTGTGGAAGTGGCAGGATTCTGGAGAGAGAGCTTGGTGCTGGGAAGACTCGGAAGATGGAGCCGGGTTCAGGGCCTTGTCGTGGTTTCCTGTGGAGTGAACAAAGGTGAGTGTCCGTTTCTTTGGCTAACGAGGGGTAACTGGGGGTGAGGACTGATAAGAGACATACCGGCAATGACGACCTTGGCTTCAAAGTCGGCTTTTTCTAGCCATTGAATTGCTTTGGTGAGCTGTTTGCTATGAGTGTCAGTTTGGCGAAATGAGTGACAAATTTGCCAAATGTTTGTAAGGTCAGCTTGGGAAGAACATGGTAACCATTACCTCTGAAAGACTCCCTTGATTTGTCAAGTCACCTGCATGGATAAGAACGTCACCCTTGGGTAGTTTAATTGTGCAATTGTGGGTGTCGCTGATGCAAACTATTCTCGTTCGTCTGGTTGGAGGTCGGTCGGATGGGGAGCTTTTCATTGTTGACAGCTAACCAAAGCGTGCTGACTAGTTCAGATTATCAGATGATGCGATGACTTTCCACTGCGAGAAGAACTTTACTTCTGCAGCTTACCTTCATCTAAGGTGTGCCAGAAGCTCATGGAATCTATCAATCGGTGTTTTGGGACTTTGGGATTCGCTAAACAGAATGGATGACTGGGACGAAAATATGGTTTCAACGCCAGAGTTGAGTTCAGTCGCACTGAAGGGAAACGCTTAACACGTAATCAAGTGACTTGGCACGTGCTAGTTGACCCGGAAATCTAGAAACCAGATGTGGTAGTTTCCTTAGGAAAGGAAGGAGCTATCTCATGCTTCTCTCCACATGTTGGGAGGCCAGATGTCACTCGAGTACTATCCCAAAGTTGACGGATAGCTCTTCCTGACCATCTTATCCCAGTGAAAGGATACTTCATGTCCTTTCGTTATGTAAGTCCATCAAAGCCTGTGTTAAAGTTCCTATAGGCAAACTGTACCCTGAGATCTAGGGGAGAATGAGCATCAGCACTTGGCCCATCTGAGACTCAGACCTTGTGATCTAGTTTCAGACCTAGGCTCAAATGACAGCGGGATGGCGATTCTCTCTGTGAGCTTCAACGCCCAAGAAACGACCAGCTTCCTCTGAACATAACCGCTTCACAGCACCATCCATGAGGACTCGGCTGTTTACCCGGCGCCTCACTTGAGCGGGATAAGGCTATAGAGCATGACATGCAGCGGCATCTCCGTCAAGAACGGCATCTGAAGCCCCCAACTTTGGGGCTAAATCTTGGGCTACTGTTGCTGATGACATGACTTCCCACCCCACGTGCTTCTTCTTTTCCGCAGGGCTGCATGACATTCGCGGGAGTGGGTCGGCAAATGGGTTTTGTTATTGCATCCTTCCCGAGCTAAGACTTGAGATTAGCAGAGCCGCTCGCTCAATACTGAGTAAGAAAAGGGGGGGTGCCGTCATCACATCTCGGGTGTAGGGCCAGGCAGCCAGCCGTATTGATGTGGCCTGGCTGGGCTGGGGGGAGGGGGGGCAATGGAAAGGGACAAAGACCTTTGGAGTCTATGTGGTGAGTTGAAGTTGCGGTGAAAATGCTGTCAAGTCTCTTTGACGCTTGTCAGACGTGGCAGGACTTTGCTGATTAAGAATGAAAAAAGATGTCTTGCAGACAGCCAGCTTTGTGTCATGTGTTGGATTATTCAACCCACGCCTACCTATTCGAACCTCAAAGAGACCCCCACACCTCGGTCTTGTTGAATGCTGTGTAGCCTGGGAATGCACCTCATCTCTTCCGAGAATGCCACTTTGGCTTGTGCTACCCCGAATGTAGATGGCCATGGGGGGATTAGATCACTGCAGTCTAGCAAAGTCCGAGAATCAAAAAGGGTTGATAGTATGTTGTTGCGGGAGTGAAAGTGGTTCTCCCAAGCAAGGGAAAGACTGGAACAAAAAATTGTTAGTGCAGGCGCCAAACAGAAGTGGAAGGTTGCAATTGGAAAGGGGGCAGTGCTCGGCAGTGATGTCCATCTCTGACTCGGTGGCTTTAACACCTATTTTGAGGGCGAAATGGAAGCCTACCACGCACAGGTGCATTAGTTGGCCACATGAAGTCAACTCTTGTATTGATAAAGAGGTATACTCCGGGGATGCCGGAGGCACGGAGAGGGAAACGGAGTTCATGTTGACGTAGGTAGGTGTTGTGTTAGTGCCCCGGTGCGGGGGACGGGCCGGGGGGTTGAAGTCCGTCGGGTGCCGTTAGGTACCTTGTTCGTTAGTGACCCCCACAAACGCCGGCGGCTCCTGTCGGGCGGCTTCAGATTTCTTTTCAACGAAACACCGAACAATTTGAACTCTTCTAGGTTCCTTGTACGCCGTAAGCAACCGGCAACACCTGCCGAATGCGCCGCCGCGGTCAGTTCCCCAGCGGCAGAGGCCACTCGAGTGCCGCAGTCTCGTCATCAACATACATACGTACATACACTACATACACGAGAAGCGTCGACTAGCCAAGGGTAGGTATCCGAGTTGCTACTTAGTGACTCGGTGTGCGTGGTGCCAAGTGCCTCCTTTCTTCAACCGGCAGGTGACAAGTTGGTGATGAGAAGGAGGTGGCAGAGAACTGCACAGCAGAGGCACAAAAGAAGCAGACGGAAGCTGCGGAAGGCGTGTTCTAGCGTCTCATCCATCCACGCAACTGGGATCCAATCACCCTTTTCAACATGCTTCTGGAAGATGTCTGGTGGCAGGAGAACAGCCGTTGAGGTTCGGACTTTAGGTCATTCAAGTGGAATAAGTCCTATCTGGGAATCCGGCATCTTGATGATTGCATAATCCCCAACTGGCAGTTGATAGGGCAGCATCGTCTTCTCCGGACCATTGAGAGCTCGAACCGAAATCCTGCCAATGTCATTGATGCTATCTTCAATCAAAAGTACCGCCGAAGAACACCCCAATCTCAGGGTCCAGGTACATACACATCAATAGTCCATGCCGCTGACAGGCAAAGAGCGGCTTTGTACGGCACCCATGTTTGAACGATGACTGTAGCACCCACACATTTCGGCGTGACGACTTGGTTGGAAGCCGCCAAATGCATCCACATAGCCACCGTTCCCAACAAAGAAGTCTGATGCTCGACTGCGTTGTCAGCAACATGGAAAGAAGCGAGCGACGTGTGGACGTTACCCGACGGCGCGGTCTGGTGGAGTGAACAGCATCAATGTCTCCCGAGTCACATCGCTCAATGCGCTGGACTCGGCGTCTCAGGGGCCTATCAAAATCCTCGCAGCCCTTGTGTATCGTGGACTCAGCCCTACAGTTACTGTAGCGTCATTCAGTCTTCCCGTTACATCGCGGCCGCCTGCCCTTCAGCTCTGACAACCCCCAAATGGAAGCCTTGAAGCCTTGGCTAGGGGGGTTCTTCTCGGTTCGTATCTACTATTAGCGATACTCTCTGACCGAATTTGTACAACATCCGGTGAACACAGGCCAAAAGAGACGACACTTGGACGAGGCCCTGAGCAGCCTTGTGGGACTACTTCGGTACATACTTGCAAGAGCGGATCTACTTCGCTTAGAGCCTCTCTCCTGGATCAAATCTGGGTGCCTTCGCTTGTACCCCTTGACATATGGAAGCCTAAACTACGAGATTCTATTTCCTAGACACCTTCGGAGGGGCTGTGACTACTAACCCCGTACCACAAGATTGACGATACAACATGGTTTTGCTGAGAAACGCACCAGTCAACCCCCATACACCGGGCGTAGGCAATGCTTGATGACGGACCTCAGATCCGTTTCCTTATGTCATGCGTAGACACCGCGGACCGCTGCGGCGCTTGGGGGGCCCAGGACCTACCCCCAAGGTGCTTCCTAGCCGAGATGGCTTACTCCGGGAATGGCCTCAAGCTGGCCTCGAGCCAAAACGCAGTTGCCTGTTTCTCGGTGTTTCCTATTGCCCTATTTAAGACCTTGGATGTGCCCGATTTATGAGGTTGTTGTTTCTTCTCAGCATCAGCTTCAGCATCAATCACCGACATTGGCCTTCAAGACATAATATATCACCATACCAGCTTCCAACCTTTCAAAGCTTCAAACTAATATATAGACACTCTTCACTTTCACCCTTATTTCATCTATCTACAACATAACCCACTCTCACCACACACACACACACACACACACACACACACAAGATAATCTACTACAATGGCTGTCATGGGTTCCTCCACTACCCGCTGCCCCGTCGCCTACGGCCGCTCTGGCTACAACAAGGACGGCGACGACGAGGAGAAAGACAAGAAGAACCTCATCAACTTTGGTCGTTCCGGCTACAACAAGGACGGTGATGACGACGAGGAGAACAAGTTCCGCAACTTTGGCCGCTCTGGCTACAACAAGTGAGTAGTACCCAAGTTTTCCAATCACAACTTGATTCTGAGATGGACGATATGTGGCTAACGAAGAATCACTCTCTAGGGGCGATGATGGCGATGATGAGGAGCAGAAGTGAATCTGAACACTTCTGATTTTCCTTCTTCTTCACACACTCGCACAATCTGTTTTGATACTTGTACAAGAACAATACCGGCAACGGTACCTTTGAATTGCATCTTTGGGAGTTTATTGGAGTTTTAGGTGGGATGTTTAGACTGGGGTATCTTTCTTCTGGGCATGTGGGAGAAAGGGAGGAAAGGGAGGCCACTTTTTACGGCAAAGCATTGGTTGGGGAGTTTCAGGGGGTTTTCTGTTTGGCGGGAATTTTATATTTGGGTAGTGGCGGTGTTGGACACGATCCTGATGAAGCAAAGCGGTTCACCTATTCAAGGGGCGCATGGTCTCTGGGTTTGGTTTCTTCTCCCCTCTGTTTTACTTCAGCTTTTCCAAGTCCTTTTTCCCTTCATCTTTAACCTGTCATAGACTAGACTTTAAGTCCTCGTAGGACTCATGCAAACAGCTTGGAGGATATAATGGCAGTCATAGAGAGGAAGGACAAAAGGGCTTTAGAGACGAATAGACTTCAGCATATATTGTTCTTCGTTTTGATTCAACTGACAACTCAGCCATACACTGTTCTGATCCCACCACCATCCGTTCTACCCAACTCCCACCGTCAACCTACTTTCCAACGCAAAACTTTTCAAAAATAACCCCCAACACCTCCTCCACATCCCCCGCCTCTCCCTTCCCCGTGATGGCAGCCAGCCTCCCCGCCGCCACCCTCAAGTGTTCCGCTGCCAGCACGATATCCGCTTCCACCTCCTCTCCAGTAATACCCCCTTCGCCAATAGCCGGGTTCGGATTCGGGTTCGCCTCAGCCATGAAATCCTCCAGCGCATCTCTACATTGCCCAAGCAACTCATTCTGCCTCGCCGTGACGCCCAGCAAGTGCTCCATGTCTTGCGGAATGGCAGTCAGCTCAGCGAAGGAAGAGGAGAGGCGGGAAATTAGGTGGTGAATTTTGCCTGGGTCTGTGTCGTCAACGCCCCCGGAGCGTTGCTCGGCGGTTCGGCAGGAGATCAAAATCGGGTCTTGGGATCTGAGGGGAGAGTCTTCAGGAAGAGCAGTAGAGAGGACGTCGGTTTTGAAGGACTGGATTAATTGAGCCAGGACGGAGGGAGGGACCGTCTCGGATTTGTTGATCACTAGGAGAGATTCTGGTGCGGACGAGGCGAGGTCGAGGGTTGAGAGATCGTAGTTTAGACGGTAGCCTTCGACTCCGTTGGGATGGGGTTCGACAGAAGCCAGAACGATAATGACATCGGAGTCCAGAGCCTTTTGTCTTGCCCGACGGATACCCTCCTCTTCGATCTTGCCGATCGACGCCTCCTTCTCTTCAGCAGGCAAAAGCGACGAGCGGGTGCGAATCCCCGCCGTGTCGGCAAACGAACACAGATACCCACGAATATCCAAACTAGCTTCCACTATATCTCTGGTCGTTCCCGCCTCAGAAGACACAATGCTCGCCTCCCTTCCAACGATCAAGTTCATCAAGCTGCTCTTTCCCACATTGGGTGGACCAAGCAGGGCGATGCGGATGCCGTTGCGAAGCAATTCACTCCGCTGGCTGCCCAGCTCGTGCAGCTTGATGGAATGCAAAATCTCTTTGACGAGACGGGTCACGTTCCTCAGCAGCTCGGTAGGCGACTCGTCAAAGTGCTGGTCTTCGCTAAAGTCGATCAGGGCTTCGATCTCGCCCCGGGCCAGGAGTAGCTGCTCACGCCAGGACTCGTACGTCTTGCCCAACACTCCCGAGGTGCCGCGGATGGCGGCCCGCCGCTGCTGCTCGGTTTCCGCGGAGAGAGTGTCGCCGAGCGCTTCGACTTGGGCGAGGTCTAGTCGGTTGTTGAGGAAGGCACGCTTGGTGAACTCGCCTTGCTCGGCGTAGCGGATGGTACTCGATGAAGTGGACTTGGGAATGGCGGAGAGAACGGCCTTGACGGTGGCTGGGCCGCCGTGCACGTGCAGCTCGAGGACGTCCTCGCCTGTGACGGTTTTGGGACCGGGGAAGTACAGGACCAGAGCGTCGGTGTCGAGGACGTTGTTGGCGTTAGCTGCTGATGGTGATGAGACATCGTTGCCGGGTTCGGTGGGCTCGGTCAGGGTGCGCACGGCGGCGTATCTGGGTTTGGGGATGAGTTTGGTGGGACATAGTGAGTTGTAGACCTTTGCTTGGTGTTAGTCATGTCAGGAGCGAGTGAGAATGTTTGGCGTGGGAGGGGTTGTTTACATCAAGACATCCGGGTCCAGAAATACGGATTACGGCTATGCCAGCTCTTCCTGACCCTGATGAAAGGGCATAGATGGTGTCGTTGGTGAGAAAGGGCAGAGTCGAGTCTCTAGGATTCCCACCTTGACCCTTACTCCCAGAGACGGCGTCAAAGGCAGACGCCCTACGGCCAAACTCATGATAGCTTCTTGCTATGCGGATAAGACATGATGTTGGCTGCTGCTGCCATGATCGTAGTGCACAAGAAGTGACTCGAGAGCCTCCCGGTCGGTGGATAGCAGCTCGTCTTATCGCATGGCGGAACATTGACCTCAACCAAAAGACATGAATTCACACAAGTGATGTCTTCAGCGGAGAGATGTCACTGAGAAAGAGATGCCCTGCCGTGGTGAACCTTCCGTCGATGGCAGCTTGAATAAACAGCCCCCCCTGCAACAAGAGCGAGTGCCAAGACCTTTGAGCAGCCACTCTCAAGGTATCGCTGTAAGATGATTGGCTGTAGCCCCAAAGCTGCTGGGATGTCTAGCGATTGCACGGACCACATCGACTGCATCAAAAGTTCAGAAAGATCCATTTCTAAATTTTTATCGGGCAACCGCAGCCACGCCCGTGTCTTCTCCATCTCCTCGTACACACGACCTGCTCCTGCGCCCTTCTTCGAGAAGCTGACCCTTCTTTTTCACCACAACGCCAATTCGAAGATACCCCGACAATTAGAAGGCGGCCAGATCAACCACAGTCAACATGTCTGACGAAATCGTCTGGCAGATCATCAACCGTATGTCGCAGTCTCTCGAAAGTTAAAAGGCCTGCCTGCCCCGCAGTGTCGCTAACCTTCGACCCTACAGAGCAGTTCTGTGCTTTCAAACTCAAGACAACCAAGGGCAACAACTTTTGCAGAAATGAGTACAACGTCAGCGGCTTCTGCAACAGGCAGAGCTGCCCCCTAGCCAACAGCCGTTATGCGACCGTCAGAACCTCGCCCAAGGGCACAATATACCTTTACATCAAGACCGTGCGTATCCGCTCCTTGTGGCAAACCTACCAGATCCCCGGGACCAACTAGCTGACACACCCTTCCCCTTTCTTACAGATTGAGAGAGCCCACATGCCCTCCAAATGGTGGGAAAAGATCAAGTTGTCGCAAAACTACGCCGAAGCCCTCCAGCAAATAGAGGATCGCCTTCAATACTTCCCCAAATTCCTCCTCCACAAGTGCAAGCAGCGCCTCACCCGTCTCGTACAAGTCGCGACCCGCATGCGCAAACTCGCCGCCGAGGAAGACCGTCTCGGCGAGAAGCTGGTGCCCAAGATGGCGCCCAAGGTCAAGCACCGCGAAGAGGCCAGAGAGCGCAAGGCCCTCATTGCCGCCAAGCTGGAGAGGACGATCGAGAGAGAGCTGCTGGAACGTCTCAGGCAAGGAATGTACGGCGACCAGCCCCTCAACTGCTCCGAGTCTGTCTGGAAGAAGGTGCTGCAGGGTCTTGAGAAGGAGGGTGAGGGTACCCGCGACAAGGATCTGGATGAGGGCATCGAGGACGAGGATGAGGAGGACGAGGAGGAGGAAGAGCTCGAGGAGGAGATCGAGGACGGCAATGTCGAGTACGTGTCCGACTTCGAAGAGACCGACGACGAGCTCAATGATATCGAGGATTGGCTCGGCAGCGATGACGAGGACGATGCGGAGGACGACGATGACGAGGATGATGATGACGACGATGAGGGCGACAGCGAGGAGGATACCAAGAAGAAGACAAAGGCTGGCGACAAGAGGAAGAGAGGAAAGGTCACCAAGATGAAGGCACGGAAAAAGAAGGAGATCGAGGTGGAGCACGAGACGGACAGGGAGAAGTTGCTTGCTTTCTAAAAGAGGGACGTGGGAGATTTGTTATCGTGGTTGTTGTTGTTGTTGTTGTTGATGTACTAGATGATGATACCTTGGCATCTGGCAGATTGGTCACCGGTCTTGACATTCTGTCATGTAATGATTGCATGGCTCGTAGAACAAGAGCTCTTTTCATGTTTAACTCTGTTCAATCTGGAGAACTAACCTACTTTGCGGTTCCTGTGATATGTGAGGAGCAAAAGTGCATCCATGCATTACCTCTACCCCGGTCACAGGCTCGCCATGCGGCCCTGTAAAGTCAAGGTTGGTATGTGATTTATAGGTGGGGCAGTGGCTCTTCAGGCCAGGAGGTAACGGTCGCGCAGTGATGAAACGCCCCTTGGAACCCACGCCGCCTTTCGCATCTCTCCTGGCGATCAATCCATCAATTTACCTTCCACGTTCAAAGAAGGCCACGAAAACAAGAAAAGAACTTTGGGAACTTTTGGTTTCCTTCCTATATCGCGGGACACCAATAAACCCTCAATTCCCAACCAAACAACACAACGCCTGTGCCTGACCGACACACCGCGGCTAATTGCAAAAATACCCTTACCCGCAACAACCACCTCAAGGAAGCTTCCCACCGCCCGATCTCGCGATCCGATCAAGGGGTGCTTGCTGGTCGTAGCACCTCGTCACCGACAGAACCAAACCTACCTCACTCTGACTTTCCATTCAACATCACACAATATATCTAGACACCAGATATCTAATTACACTGCACCAACCGAACGTAACCCATCCACAAGAACACCCGTTACACAATAGGAAATCCGAAACAACAAACATCCCGACCAACAAAGGCAACAAACAATAACAACAACCAAGATGTCCTCCTGGTACTCCAACCTCTCCAACAACATCACCAAGCTCCAACGCACCTACTTCTCGGGCGAAGCCGACGGCGACACCGAAGACGACACCCACGTCTGCCGCGTCCTGCGCGCCTACTACATCGAAAAGGGTCAACACTTTCCTTCCTGGCTACCTCCCGACCCCAAGGCTCCTCCCCCTGTCCAACAACAACAACAACAACAGCAGCAGCAAGGACAACAACAGAGGTACAATGGATATGGCGGTCAGGGACAACAACAATTAAGCAGTCTATGGGACAATAAAGGAGGAGCAGGAGCGCAACAGGGAAGTGCGGCGCAAAGTCGAAACCCTTTCGCCCGCGGCGCCGCTGCTTCCTCAGCTGCTTCGTCACCTGTCAACGCCGCCCCCGGCCATCATGGCGGCGGTGGGTATCAAGCAGGAGGACAGCATCAAGGAGGAGGAGCGCCGCAGAGTCTACGAGCCGGCAGCACCAGCAGCAATGGGGGGTACGCTGGCCATCAACAATCGGGGCCTTACGGCTCCGCAGCAGGAGGCGGAGCAGCTAGTAGCGTGGCGTCGATGCCTGCGCAGCACAGTGGGAGCAGTGGGATTAGTGCGCAGGACAAATTGAAGCAGAGGCTGTGGGGCGGGTCGAGGACGACTAGTCCTGGAAACTCGGGTGGGACTGGGCCGTTTGCGCCGCCTGCTGCTGCTTCCCAGCAGAGGGCAGGGTCCGTAGGAGGAGGAGGGGGCTATGATGGTGGTCATGGAAATGTGGGATTGCCGAGCGGACCTAGACTGCCGCCGGGAGGAGGGAGGATGGGGTTGCCTAGTAATCCTAGGATGCGATAGAGGAGAGGAGAGGAGAGTTAAGGAGGAGGAAGGAAGTGGAATAGGTGTATACAGGAAGACAGGCTGGGCAAAGCGTAGCGTTGGCTTTACTGGTTTACTGGTCGGCAAGCGATTCGATTTTTTTTAGCTAGCGAACAAACAGGAGCAATTATACCAATTGTCGAGCAGAGCAAGAAGAATGGATGCTTGGGGATGAAGTGGAAACAGGAACACTTCCCGAGATGATCCACGCTGGTCCAAACAACACTGATAGTCTTCGCCGTCGTTGAACTCTTTAGAGCAACGCTTGAACCCTTCATGAGTATAGGTACACAGCCAGCCAGCAGGTAGACCTGCCCTTTCACAAAGCAATGTGAGAGACTAATGAGCAACGTATTCTAGCCATAGCCCCCTTTGACACCTTAAAGATGCTCTACCTGGCAACAACGAATCAAGCCTCCGTAGAACCTGAATCCCCACGAACTCCAAAACACCTTAATTCGCAGGTATCCCAAATCTCATTTAAGCTTGGCCACCACCCAAAGCCAAGTACATTGTGTGTGGTACAGTATAAGAACAACGAACAAAGGGTGGTATCATTCAACTACCAGTGGTGACCTTTCCGAGCCGCCATTGTAAGTCCGAGGCAATTGCTCCCACGCATGACGAAATCGGTTCATGGAGGCCGCAGGAGCAATAATGCAGGAAGGCCATTTATTTTGTCGACTTAAATCAACAACCGACGTTTGATCGGGAGTGGCAGCGGTTCCCCGTTCAGCGAACCCCGTTTCTTAGCCAGGGCATTCTTTCCCATCGCCTGGATTTTATCGAGGAGATGACTGTGACTGCCTAGTTAGAATGACTGGTCATTGACGACGATCAACGTGGAGGATGAGACAATAAAGTAAAGTCATACTTGATAGGCAAATGTCCGGCCTTACTTTCCTCCATGGCCAAGTTGATCTTCTGCGCCTGCTCCTCGTGGTCCTTGAAGTGCTTCGAGATGAGATCCTGGCCCTCGGGCTCGTCCGCCGACCGGACCACGTAGTTGCACCCTTCCTGATCGCACGTCCAGGTCCCGTTAGGACCGGCCGGTGACATGGTCGGGAGGCGCTCAGCCTGGACTACTATTCGGACTGCGTCTTTCGGTATGACGCCCGTGTTGTCAGTCATATCAATGATGACGCTGTTTGCGTCACTGTCCTCGTCTTCCTCCACCCTGACTGTTCTTTTTAGGGCTTTTCGTCCGCGCCGGGGCGGCAGTTCGTCTTCATCAATCATATCGGATGCGAGTCGCTTGGAGCCTGCCACACGCAGGGTGGCCACCTTGCCGGATGGACGGCCTACCCGAGGTTGCTTTCCAGCCCGGACTTCATCCTTTGACTCGGCTTCAACACTAGGGGTAGGCCCGAGAGCGCTGGACAAGCGACTTATATGTGTTTGCCGCCGGGTTCGACGAGTTAAATATTGAGGAATATCCTCCACTACGAATTCCACTGGAGCAGGGCGTCCATTCTCAACAACGTCCTCGAGCCAAGCCCTATATGGTGTGTTGTCCCACATTGGTGGTAGTCGCTCAAGAAGATCCTTTGCAAAGTGCTCGCATAGCTCCCTGGCGGCATTGTAGTATTTGATCCTGCAGTTGTAGAATAAGTCCGAATTGATTTTTGACATTTTCACCGTCTTGATGTCAATACGTTGGGCAACTTCTCCCAACAGAACGATGAGCCTGTCGACTGGGTCATCGGGAAGGTCGTCACTACCAGTGATGACGGCGGGCGACGCCCGAGGGCGAGGGGAACTTGAAGATAGGTGTCGGTTTGACACTGGGGCTGGGATCGGAGTTTCCACAGGGCTGTCTCTGGCTATACCCTTCCCTTTGTCTGAGCGTTGGTCTGACAGCTCACTAGCCTGTCGACTGGTCCTGGTCGTCCTGCCGCCTTTCGGTGGTTCACGAATCGCTAAGCTTTGGGGTTGAGGCGAGTGATCGTCCCGCGCAAGTAAACCTTCCGGCTCAGCAGCTGGCTTGGTGAGCAATCCAGCAGCGACGTCGCTGATCTTCTTTTGAAGGTCTGGGCGGGCTGATTGCAGCCAAGCGGCAAACCCGGTGTCCTGCCATCTGATCTCGGATTCCTTGGGAAAATGAGCTAACAGAAACTGTGCCCACTTCAGACATCGGGCCTCGACTTCTTCTTTCACCGTGACAGCTCCATCTCCTGCCGTCAGCGCGTATGAAAAGAAGATTTCGTCCAAAGATGGTGGCTTTACATCCTTGCGCTTCTTCTTGTCGGCCTTCTTTAGCAGCCTCTTGTGCTCCTCGTACGGACCCATGATGCCATAGTATAGGGTGATTGCCTCCATCACCTCGTTGTACATGGTTTCGTATTTCCTCGAGGGAATGATTTCGAACCATCCCGATGCGCCAGAAACCCAAAGGGTGTTAGGTTCATATCCGATCGAGTATCGTTCCGATCTAGAGATTTCGATATACGTCGCTTTGTTGTAAGGCTTGTGGACTTGGTGATTATTAGCATTTGAGCGGGGAAACAACCCAAGGGGAATGGGAGATAATAAATCAACCTACAGCATTCGCGAGCTTCGTCGTCACCGTCTTCCACCGGTTCAAGTTTTCCGCGTACGATAAATGGCCCCTCGAGATCGACATGTAACGGGTTTGCCAGCGTCTTTCCGTCCTTTTGGTAAATAGTGGCATCCGTCAACACGGCAAAATATGGCCACAGGTCATCCGACGTGCCTGGGGTGACCGGCTTAAGGATCGCCAACTCTCTTGTCCATCGCCGGCGCCTATCGTCGGTCGAGTCGATGGATGCGCTAGAGCCTCTTCTGCGCCGTGGGCGCCCTGGTCCGGCCATGTTGTCGTTTTACCCCACGAAAGCAGCTCGGCAGTGATATGATTGTAGATATCGAGTTTCATGGAACTCTGGCGGGAAGCTGGTCTTGTTGAGGAATTTGCCTGGATTTTGATTTCGAACTGTTAACACTGGTGATAGCTTCCAGACCCTCGTAAACGGTCGAGTCGACACTTATCAAAGTGCGTTCGTTTCTGAGACAAGGGGAGAAGATAGAAGTATTTTACAAAGTAGATATCAGAGAGTAGATATCAGAGAGAGAAAAAACAAAGGAAGTGAAGGAAAACAGTCAGAACAAGGGTATCTCGAGGGGGAGTGGCATGGTAACGCGATAGTACATACTTCTCTCACTAAAAGACAGGCCCTGGGGCAACAGCCAATGGACGCGACTCGTCCACCCAAGCAACACCCCAAGCAAGCAACATCCGCGACCTCGACGGTTCGGATTGCCAAATGGTTCGTCAGTGTGGGGGCCCAGGCACTTTAACCCCTGTATACCGGCTCCGCATCCGCTGCTGATAAGGGACGATAAGCCCTAAAATAAGTGACCGGTCCCCTGCAGTGTCAGGTCCGAGTCTAGCAATTTTCGAGGGCGAGCTTCCGTCTTGCGCAGACTCCAATTGGGAACCCGTTCTTGCACATCGGAAGTCGGGTGCAGAGGCTGTGTTGTAAATTCCCGTCCCGGATCACCCTTCGTTCCTTGTACATCCAACCCCCAGAGACTGTAGATGATCTGGAGGTCAATTTACAAGATGGCACAAAATAGCCTCGCCGAGGGCGTCTTCGGTATGTCATCACTACCTACTACGCCTTCAGTCTTTGGCGCGCATTACATATGTAGAAGTCGTCGTCCAGAGGCGCATCATGAAGACACAAAACTGACGGAATTTGAACCCAAAAACAGCCATCAACAAGCCCTATGGCATGAGCTCAGCCCAGGTCATCCGCGACTGCCAACACCACTTCAACCCGTCCAAGCTCTTCGCGCCCCTCCTAGCAGCCGACCGCGCGCTCCGTGAGAAGGAGGGCAGATACCAAAAGCAACGCCGCACCCATGCCAAGCGGGAAATCAACGTCAAGATCGGCCACGGCGGTACCCTCGACCCATTGGCCACCGGTGTTCTGATCCTCGGCGTTGGCAAGGGCACCAAGGCCCTGCACGACTTCCTGGGCTGCACCAAGACCTACGAAACCGTCGTGGTCTTTGGCGCCAGCACCGACACCTACGACCGCGTTGGCAAGCTCATCAAGAAGGGCGACTACAGCACCATCACGCGCGAGCAGGTCGAGGAGGCGCTCAACTCCTTCCGCGGCAAGTTTCAGCAGATGCCTCCTCTCTACTCGGCGCTCAAGATGAACGGCAAGCCGCTATACGAATACGCGCGCGAGGGCAAGCCAATCCCCCGCGAGATCGAGACCCGCGAGGTCGACGTGACGGAACTCGAGCTGACCGAGTGGTACGAACCCGGCACGCACAACCACCGGTGGCCGACGGAGGAGGCCGAGCAGGCCGAGAAGAACGTGGTCAAGTCGGTGTGGCAGGTGGCTAAGAACCAGCAGGACGGCACGACCAGCACAGAGGAGGCCGCAACGTTAATACCGGAGGTGGTGGAGAAGGAGGTCAAGGCGTTGGCGAACCACGAAAGCAACAAGCGTGCGGCCGAGGAACGGGTCGATGAGCTGGTTTCCGAGGAGCCCGCGGGCAAAAAGAGGAAGACGGAGACCGGCGCTGCTGAGCCCATGATGTCCGGCGCTCTGAAAGATAAGAAGGGCAAGGACAAGAAGCAGGACAAGTACGCCAAAAACAGGGGTTTGGATCTTGCTCCTCCTCCACCGTCGCCCGATACCCCGTTCCCCTGGGAGGGCAAGGGTCCTCCTGCTGCCAAGATTCGCATGACCGTGACTTCGGGCTTCTACGTCCGCAGCCTGTGCCACGACTTGGGGGAAAAGCTTGGGTGCGGCGCTATGATGGCTGAACTGGTTAGATCCAGGCAAGGCGAGTTTGTCCTGGGCACGGACAACTGCATGGAGTACTCCGACCTTGCCCTGGGTGAGGAAGTCTGGGCACCCAAGATCCAGAAGGCTTTGGACCTGTGGAACAACAAGGACAAGGCGGGCAAGGCCCAGGCTGTCGAGCCGGTAGTCAAGAAGGAGGAAGTCAAGACTGAGGAGGTTAAGGCCGAGGAGATCAAGGCCGAAGACGACAAGACCGAGAAGCAGCCTACACCGACACCAACACCGGAGCAGCCCACAAATGAGGTCAACGTAGAAGAATCCGCTTCTGCGAAGGATGGGGCGAAGGCATAAAAGAAATCATTATTGTCAAAGCAAGCGAAAATGAAATAAAGCAAAGTATACCCAAATTAATGCAGTTATGATTATTCCGAGGTCACTGTTATCATGCCTCTTAGAGTGCTAGAGGTATCCAGCAAATGCTGTTGCCATGTGTGCTCCTTCCCGACTCCGTCTATATCCAAAGAACCAAGCCCTGCCGACCATGCAATTTCATCATGATGCCTGCCTGCCTGCCCCTGGTGTCCCTTTTTCCCCCCGCCAGATGCCAGCCCAAAACCAAGATCTAGACTAAGTAAGTTACATACCCACTGATCCCCGTCATTACATTATATTAGGATTACCAACATTCTTCCCTGTATGTCACCGGAGGTTACCATTAGATATTACTATTTTTTCCTTTCAACCGTCAATCATCCAGATCCAGCCTGGAGTTCTGCCTCCTGATCACCGCCACCGGTAACCTCCCCTCGTAATCACTATCCTCTTCTCCCTCTTCACTCCCATGTGTTCCCCGCTCCATCACCTGCGAAGTCTCCTTCAAAACGTCCCTAACCCTCTCCATCCTCCTCACCGCCCCCTCCAGCATTTCCAGCCTCTCCTTCTTCTGCTCGTCTCTCTTCTCCAGCGTCTTTACCCGCTCCTCCAGCTTCGCTCTCGCCCTCCTTTCCGACGCGACCATCTCGTTGGCTTCCGAGAACAGGGTCACCGATAACTCCTCAATCTCACGCGACGTGGCGGTTAGTTTCGCTTCGGCTTTGGCTAGCTTGGCGCGGGTTTCCGTGTGGAGGGATTTCTCTTGGGATAGGGCTGCCTGGAGGTCGGAGATCTCTTTTTGGTGCTGAAGGGACGGGGAGGTGGACTGGAACGGTTGTTGAAGGGGGCTGCTTAGAGTGAACGATTGCGAGAGGGTGGATTGGTGCGTTGGCATATGAGGAACAGGGCCGGTAGAAGATTGGGCGGATTTGAGGTTGGGCGTTGATTTGCGCGAGGTCAAGAAGGCGGAGAGACGGGAGGCGGCGCCGGTGGGCAGGAAGGAGGAGACGGAGCTGACGCTGCGAGGGGCGGCGGGGGAGGCGTTGGCTGTTGCAGTGGTGGAGGGGGTTGCGGATTGGGGAGGGGTGGCGAGGGCTGCATCGGCGTGTTGTTGCTGTTGTTGCGGTGATGATATTTGGGACGCAACTGGGGAGGACTGGGATTGTTGTTGTTGTTGTTGTTGTTGTTGTTGTTGTTGTTGTTGTTGTTGTTGTTGTTGTTGTTGTTGTTGTTGTTGCTGCTGCTGTTTGAGTTGCCCTCGTAGTTGGGCTATCTCGTCTTCGTAGTCGGCCCAACGATCGACGGCGGATGAAGCCTTTTCGTTGAGCAGGCGCACTTGGCTTTGAAGTTCTTGGATCTTGTTGTGGGCATCGAGAACGGCCGCCTGCATCTCCAAGAAGGGTTGGGTCCCCTCGAGATCGATACCGCATTGTGGGCAGCAAGGAGCGGTAGATAACGTTTGGGTGACCGGTTCGACGATGACGGGGGCGGCGGTCATCGTCATGGTGGCGGTGGTTGACATGGCTCACCAGGGCCCCGTTAGGACAGATGATATCGACAAGGAGAGTTCGCGCGTCTTGTCGGATTGGACGAAAATCAAAGATGATGGATTGAAGCGGTTCGTCTGATCTCGATATTTTCTTCTCGGGAACGAAGTGGACTCCTGCCAGGAACAAGAAAACTAGATGGAGACGCCGTTGCGGTGGGGATGGACTGGTTCCCGTTGAAACAGGGGCAGGGAGCTTGTTGTTTTCGTCTTAGACTTTGTTTTGTGTATCTGGGGGGCGCTGAGTGAGATCGCTAACCAACACGCCGCCAGAGCTCCCACTCTGCCTCCTCCTTTTTTGAAGAATGACAAAGCTGTAAAAGGGAGGACAAGAAATGGGTGGAATGAATGTGTCTAGGTACCTCTAGGCACGCAGGGTTTCGGTGACGTACGGGAATCTACCGCCCTCCCCCGTTCTACGCCCCCCCGCCGTTCCGATGATCTTCAGCGGTATGTAGGTACCGCATGCACGATGCAAGGCCCATGTGGGGGGTATACGAGACGCCAAGCCGCCCTTGAGCCGCCTTAAAGAAACAGCACTCGTTAACGTTTGGCCCAGGCGGCGGATGACGGCACAGACAACAGATGAGGTATGTACCTAGGTATGCAAGGGAATAGTAAGGTACGTATGAAGAAGGCTATTGGTATCTTCTATGCAGATTTTAAACGGGTATCCAGTTTCTTGATGCAATGACAGGCGTAGCCGTGTCTGGCGTCACTATATCTTTCCTCGACGTGACAAGATCATACTAACTCGCCATCGTCTTCGTTATCCCTGAAACAGGCGCTGTATCATGACTGTGTTGTTCCGCTGTGTCAAGAGTGAATCGTGACATGTACCCATCTCCATACTTCTCTGAGTGCGAGCCCTATCACCCAAGACCATGTTCTGCGCGGTCTAACTTGGCGTACCTGGAGTATCCGCCGGAAACTCTGGGGCCAGGACATCTCTGGGCTTGGATTTGTCGCTGGGATGCTTGCTTGTGATGCGAGTGGCCGACCGTGTCGATGATGGACCGGCGGACCGTGAGAGCTCGACATTCGACGTGCCGCCGCATTTGCAAGTCCCCAACCGGGTACTGATTGAGCACCTGCTTTCACTACTCGGCGAGCTCTCCGAGCAGATTAACGCCCGTATCGCCTTGATAACACGCTGTACCTCAAGCTAGTAACTCCGCTATGCATTGCTTTTCAAGCATCTTTTTCATGTCTCATTTCGAAACTCCATCCGCCGACTTCAGTAGGGCTTCGCAACCTTTCTGGGTTCGCTTAGCCCCGTCTCAGGGTCCTTGTATTCCTTCCAGTTGACGGGGTACATGGTGTTACCGGCCTCGCTTGTCGCCATGATGACACCGAGCTCGTTACGCGCTGTCGACAGGTAGTAGCTGGCTTGGTCACCAAGAGAAATCTAGTGGGTGGCAGCACGTTAGCGGAAGTGTTCAGTCCATGTCTGGCAGAAAGGGAGAGGAGAAGAGCACTCACCACCTCGGCCCTGACAATATCTCCAGGCCTGAAGCTGTCGTAGATCTTTACCCTGTCCTTCTCTGTTGCTCTCACGTCCTGCACTCTGATCAGGCCCTGCCACTCGGCCTCCAAAACAGTATCGCCGCAAATTAGAATGGCCACAACGGCTTGGCGCGGCATGATGCGAATCACCCGGCATAGCACGATGTTGCCCACTTCAGGAAGCACCTCGCGCTTGTCTGACGAACCCGCTGAACGCAATACCGAGATGGTCGGTAGCTCGGCGGGCGTGGTCTGGGTGTTGATGATCTTGTTCAAGCGCTTAGCAGGGCCAGGCGCCTTGGCGGGCTGTGTGATGTTGACGACGCCGAGCAGCGAAGAGTAGAGGTTCGACTCGTGGATATGGGTTCCAGGACCGGGTTGGAACTTGGAGACAGGGCCTAGGAATTGGCCGGGGATGGCCATCGAAGGGGAAGAGGATGTGCTCGCCATTGTGTCGGTCGTTCTAGGTTGATGGAGCTATCGATGACAAAAGTTTGCGAATGGGTAAAAGTGGTATAGTATGAGACGCGGTGCGACGCGCAGAGGGAAACTAAACAAAAAAAAGATAACGATGCGACAAAACGGACCCCGCGGCGATAACAACTGAGATTGGAGCTTCTGGTACGTGGAGGTAAATGTCCATTCGATGGAATATTGAAATGTGATTGACCGGGCCCGCGGACGGGACTCAATGACGGAGGGGCACCGAAAAAATAGAAACCCCTGTCAGTGCCAAGAGCGCTGTTAGTGCCGCGCTGAGTGCTTTGCACCGACAGTGCTGCCGGGCAACTTGAGCTGCCCTGCCGGCGAGGGGAGCTTTACGGAGCTTCTGGATGCACTCCAGCCTGCCGGTGTGTCTGCCTCCAATTGGTCGTAGCGGTGGCTCCTTCAAGAAATCGGTTTAACGCTATCCGCGCAATTGAGCGTCCTTATTGGTCAAAGCTCTCAAAATCGAACGTGTCGGAAGTCGCAACACCCGCCTGGGCGGGCATGTTGCAACCACAAGGGTCCTCCACAAGGAAATCAGGGGTTGCCGTGGGTAGGTTTGTTGAGGTTGGGCTGACGGACCCCCCTGTCGGTGGTGGAATCTCTGTGGCCATTGTTTTGCTTCTTTATAATTCAAGATTCCCGTCTTCTCTCTCCCCTGTTTCTCCTCCTCGACATTGTGCCGTCTCGTCAATCACAAACCGTCACAATGCCTCCCAAGAAGCAGTCCTCCTCCGGCGGCAACAAGCCGTCCGGCTCTGGCTCTAGCTCCGGCCGCTCTTCCTCCGGTTCGTCTTGCCGCTGCAGCTGCCGCTGCCGCTGCAGTATCGGTGGCTGGCTCAAGTTCTTCGCCATCTTGTTCGCCCTAGTTGCGCCTATCGCCTACGTCCTGGAGCAGCGTCTCGAGTCCTTCTACGTCTTCGATACTGAGCACCTTCACGATCTGTCCAAGCGCGCCATCAGCGCCCACGGCAACGACACCAAGGCTATTGTCAAGTACATTGTCGACGAGCTGAACGACCGCAACGGCGTTGCGCCCTACGTCAACAACGATGAGGAGTGGGTGTTCAACAACGCTGGTGGTGCCATGGGTGCTATGTACATCATCCACGCCTCCATCACCGAGTACCTGATTATCTTTGGTAAGCCCCATCCTCCAGCACGCGTTTCGCAAGCTTGTGCTTCCCGCTTCTTCAGACCCATCACTAACAGCACACTCCACACAACAGGCACTGCCATCGGTACTGAGGGTCACACCGGCCGCCACACCGCCGACGACTACTTCCACATCCTCACCGGCACTCAGACTGCCTACGTCCCCGGCGAGTACGAGCCTGAGGTCTACCCTCCCGGTTCCGTTCACCACCTCGTCCGCGGTACCGTCAAGCAGTACAGGATGCCCGAGAGCTGCTTCGCGCTCGAGTATGCGCGCGGCTGGATCCCTCCCATGCTGTTCTTCGGTTATGCCGATACCCTCAGCAGCACGCTCGATTTCCCTACCCTCTGGCGCACCTCCGTCATCACCGGCCGCGAGATGATTAGCAACTTGCTCAAGGGCAAGTTCTAAGCATTGTGCTTTACGAACTGTCCCCTTCGCGAAGGGTGTTTTGCTTACGAAGGTTTTGGAAACCATGGGATAGAATATAGAGTAGAGATAAGGCTTCTCGGCACAAGCGGCGTCTACGCTAGACCGGAGTTTGGGTTAGATCAAGATATATCCATACCTATATTCACAATCTACGGTAACGTAGTCAAAACATTACTACAAAGATACTCTCTTTTGGAAATGTTCGTCGCCTCTGTTTGCACATTCGCTGGTGAGTCCTTGCCCTGAGGTAGTTGTCACAAACCTTCGTAGAGAATGCACGGGTTGGCTTTATTATACCTGTGTTCTGGTTTAGTACAGCTGACCCGCTCGCTTCCAGACAGACTTCTGTATTGGTGCTTTGTCTTCTCTTCTCTTCACTTCTCTCTTCACTTCTCTCTTCACTCCTCTCTTCACTCCTCTCTTCACTTCTCTCTTCGGCAAAGTGCTCATGTCCGTGCCCATGTTTTCTACATATCTATACATCACTAGGTAACCCCTGAACCGCCGTCGCGCAAACATCACGATTCCTAACATCCATGTGTACACTCCCTCGGCATTTCTCAGCACGCCTATCTCCTGCTCTAGACTTCATGCCACCAAGTAGTCTATTCCCCCCTTCCTACGATGACAGCTGGCTATACCTCGGTTTACTGTTATCCTCATTTTACTTCGGCCAAAGTAGCCAGTCCATCACCACGCCACTGCGCCGCGAGACGGGACGGCGAAACGACAAGCTGGACGAAGATGAATGGTTTTACGAACAAATGACGATTCGATTTATTCCAATTTCATCAACTTTTCTTTTGGGGAAAGCATACAAGCACTGAGGGTTACGTTTTCCATGGACAACGCCTTTAGAGTCTGGCATGTTGCCCACTGTGATCTCTTCTTCTCCTGAAGGAAGGTATGCTACATAAATAAGGCAAAATGGGTGAACACGAGTGTGACTAGATCACGATATCATTGGAGTGGGTGATTTCAGTATTGGTTTGTTTTTGAATGAGACTGAGGTAATTAATTCAAAGAAAGAAATATTGGATTTTCCAAAATAACATATCGTAATACTTAACAGCATTGCTCGTGCCATGATGCTCTCATGATGGGAGTGTTGTTGCTGGACAAGAGAGATGTAGTTACGATCGTCAGTCTGGGTCTCTGTCGATAACCAGACTGTGTTTAGTGTTGGACAGAGGTTGAACACAGCTTTGAGACCAGCTTAGAGTCTTCCAAACCTTCAACGTGGCTTTCATGAGACGTTCAGGAATATAAAATTGCGAGAATACTATTAAGCGCCTGACGTTATCTTCGCCATGTTGTCACTGTAGATTGTACTTCGTTCAGCTTAGTACTACCGAGTTGTCGTAGTTTGACTATGGAGACTCAGGATCAGCACTCGGCCACAGTTCATCTCATCTTTATTTAAAGACGTCATGGATGGCACATAAAATTTCCTCATGACCAAAAGTTGCCTATGACTGTGCGTAAAGCCGTCAGGCCTTATTCTCAAGTTTTGAGATTACGAACAGCGAGATAGAGAGAGGCCTTTGGCGAGGAGTATTATCTCGACCGGGCGGCAGGCAGTTTATCAATGACTTCCTGGGTAGCGGTACCGGCCAACAAGGCTGATCGACATTGTCAACAGGAAACCCAGACCCATCTGCGTCCCCGCCTGTCATCGCCATTTTCCTCATCATCGGTTTCTCGTAATGGTGGCTTTCAACTTCGATATCGTGCGGTTGGTTGGCTTTGGAGTTTTAGACCCCTCATCCGAAGTAGAGCATACAGCAACCGAGATGCAACATGTTATTTTAATCATCACCTTTGCATGATCAGGACTTCATTTTTTTTCACGCATGACAGCCTCTCTGGGATAACAGGTTTCCCCTTTGGAGGCGTTTTCTTCCCTCATCCGAAGTAGATGAAGTGGATGAAGCCCCCGTGGGCCCATACTTCCGTTCGCACTGGTGCTGACCGGCCTGGCACTTCCAGGGGTGGACGGGTAAGATCTCTCATGACCGGGACACCGAACTCACCTCCGCTCCACGAATCCGTACTCCCAGACTGCCCAAGGCCACAAGGCCACCTTGCATTGCAGGTAGGACGTATGGTGTGAAAATTTTCACATCAGAACAAATTTTCCAACGGGCCGCGTGACACTGCTCGAGCGAACAACTAGGCCGAATTTATGGTTCTAGAAGTCATACAGTGGAACCCGGCAGTGGAGCGAGGTCCAGTGTCGCCATGTTCCTGTGCTTTCGTGCCGCATTAGGGTGCGCTGCTGCTGATGGAAACGCCAGCGGGATGGGTTGACGCCGGCATGGTGCCGCCGCCGCTGCTTGTTTCTTCTTCTTGACCGCCACGGCAACCAAACAGAACTCCTTTCCTTCTTTCCCCGCTCTTTTGACCCGCCAGCAGGAGCGCCAGTGGGACAGAAATTGCGGGGAAGAAACGGGACCTGTCAAGCTTCCTGTTTCGTAGGCTCGTAGGGCACTGCGGTGCGCTGAAAAAGGTCCCCCCGAGGTGCGTTACGGCTATGGGCTTCGCCGCTTCACGTGCCAGTGTTGCTATCGGTCGGCAAGGCTCCCGATAGTGTCAAAATATTGTCGTGTTGTATGGTTTCAGCGAAGAGCCAAACAGAATCCGGAGGCAAGGTTCTTGACAATTCTCTGGACACAAATAAAAAAAGGTCAGCCGAGAACTTTGGTTCCTTGCATAGGCGACATCCGCGGAAATGGTATTCGCAAGGGGAACGAGGCAGCGAAATCGGGAGCCAATGCCGATCCAACGTTGCCAATGTCGACGGTGGTGGACGACAAGGACGCCTGTGGGAGGGTAACTCAAGTGCCATGGGACTGCTCCGAAAGGGTATTAGTGAGCCGGTTTGTACGTAAGAGAAAAGAGGGATCCGCCGCCCGCTTGAGACCAACCAGGCATCCAGCTCTACACACGTACCAGCGTCCGTCCTTTCTGCGAGCCTTTTTGAACGATCCGACTTTTTTCTTTTGGCCTGTCGGGTGTACGTACTGTCAGGGAGGCCACTGCCAAGCACTGTTGCAGACACCGGTACATAGCTGGAACGACGACGACGACTTGAGCCTCCTGGAGGAATCCATCCGTGGACGACGACCCTCCGAGAACTGAAGGTAGTATCAGTGTGTTATACAGAGACGCCGGTAGATAATGAACCACCCTCCATTGCGTCAGTCAACGGCAGAGAATATTCCAGATAAATGACAGGTCGCATTGGAACGGACTCCATGCCATAATGCTATGCGCAATGACGGGAAATATCGCCAAAGAGTTGAGGCATCAGATGTAAACTGCGGTTTTGAGGATCGATGAGCGCTGAAAGCTTGACCGAGTAATCTCGCCAGACGTCTTCCGCACGGGCAGCCGAGCGGCAAGAGTGTGGGAGTTGCCAAGAAACTTGACTAAAGAGAATGGGATTTGGGGACTGGATGGGGAAGGTATAAGGTAAGAGCAACCTCTTAGCTGCATGAGAAAGGCCGGAGCCGCCTGCCGTCCACACAGCATCCAAACGTCATCGGAAAGTTTTTCGGCGCCAGTCTTGGCCAGGCAGCTTTGCGCACATACCTAGGGGAGGAGCAGAAAGGATCCGATGCTTGGATTATTAGGTAGGTGATTGTTCCGAAGGAAACAAATGGAACTTGAAATCCAACAAAGCGACGGAAGGTACTAGGAAACCACCTGACACCGGAAACTGGCAAGGCAAGAAGCTGAAGCCAGGATCAAAGACAGAGGCACATGACCTGTGAGGAGTCTAGGCCTATGCAGGCCCAAGAAACAACGAGATGCTGTCATGATAAACACTTGTTGATCGACAATTTAAACCCTTAGAACTAGTGTGCCTGTCATGCCTGCCAATGCCATGGATTTTCCTTATCACTCGGCGGCTGATGCTGAGCAAATGGTCCAGCTTATCGTGTTTATCTGATTCATCGAGAAGACTACCTACACACCTCATCTCTTGCCCGTTTGGGTTTCATACTGTCCACATGTTGTCGGCCGGGCATCATGTCATCATCCGCATCGACCGTTGTCCGGTAGAGGCAAAGGCAGAGATAGCTTGGTATCATACGGAACTTCCTTCAGGCTGAACCATAATGAACCTTGGATCGCTGGCTGACCGCTCTGTGAGATTAGAAAGCCGTGCAACCACCACGATCCAACTCTTTTGTCCCGTCTGCCCGCTGCGGTCGTACAAGTACAAATATCCTCGACTGAAAGGCATCGTGATGCGGGTGGTTATCTATTGCTTATCATTCCCCGCATTGTCTGTTCCTGTTGTTCCATTACAGCTCGCATTGCACAGACGACACTAGACTGTCTTTGCTGCCAACAAGATGGGTTTTACCCCCTCAACCCGCCATGCTCATCTGAGCAATCTTGCCTCGGTGTTCCAAGTCATGGATCGCCAGCCCGTAACCTGAAATCATGGACCTCGTGGCCCTCCTTAGCTGCACCTTTATCTAGATACCAAGACCCAGTCATACCGGGACTGCTACTTTCAGGTACCGGTATCCAATTACCCGGGGTACATAGGGCGATAGTGGGCAGCCTCAAGACTGGGGACCATGATCCCGTCTGGGTCCTGGGCCTTGCTTCCGTTGCCAATGTCGTTTTCCCCACGATATGCTAGTTGTCGATGAGGCCAATTGGACGGATAACCGTTTCCCCGTGAATGCCACGAAAAAGAAAAGAAAGAAAGACGAAGAGAGAGAAAAGAAAAAGAAAAGCGTGCATGTGCTTGCTTAGTTGTTTGCTTGTCGTCCTCGAAAAGGAGATGGGCCACCACATCACACGTCGTCGACGAGCAGGACCAGCCGACCAGGGCATGGTGCAGAGTGGAACCCGGTGTCGGGGACGGGGACGGGACCCCGGGTGTGGACTCGCGGTGGACTGCATCTCTGGCTCCATCAACCCCGTAAAATCGCAAATTCTTGTCCCTGTCCTCCGTCTGGTGTCCGCCTGCCCTGGAGCCGCTGAAAATGAGCGAGCGGGACCACTGACACCTTGACGACCCAGACAACCCACGGGAGCCAGAGACAAAACGAGAGGAAGCCATGACCACAGGGCACCATGCCCGGACCATTGCGCGCACCTCGCGGGCTTCCCTAGAACTTGGATGGTTCACCCAGTGGATAGCTGCTCGCCATGTGATTGGCCAGAATCGTTTTCTATTTGCTTCCCTTTGTTTGGTGCTTGTTGAGCCCTTCGCTCTCATCCTCTATGGTACTTAGTAGCAGCCAGGGGACCTCCTTGCTATTAAACCGCAGTCCGTCCATACGCTCGCGCTTCTCTCGTTCTTGTTTCGATTTCAATCCCTCTTGCCCGCTGCTGTCAACGTCCTGCTGCTGGGTACTTCCGAGATCTGAGTTTTTTTCTGCTGTGTTGGACGGCCTTTCCCGAGTTCCCTATCTTATCGGCTGCCCATAGGCATCTGTAAGATCTCGCCCACAGGCATCTTTTGTCGATTTGATCTTCGAATTCCGGGTCCCCGCCCCTGAGTTGGCAACGCAGCAGACGACATCGTTTTCAGACACTACAACAGGTACGAGGAACTTGTACATAAAAATAAGTGTACTTACATTATCTTGCTTGCTGCCGTCCAGTTGGCTCTCACTGAGCCCTCACCTCCCCTGCCCTGTCGTCTTTCCCAGTTCCCCGTTCTGCCCGGCCGCCTGCGGTTTCTCACCCACCCGACCTACTATCCGTCCAATTGCCCCCGCAGTGACAACCAGCACTCAGTGCAGCACGCAGTACCTACCTACCTACAGCACGCAGTACATCTCTAACACCGCTGCCATTGGAACCCCGCTGATAGATAAACGACGGGGCAAGAAAGAAAAGAGAAGAATACGCCATCGACGCAGCAGCACGATACCGCCATTCCATCCGCGGTACACGGGGCCACTGTTCCGCCAGCAAGCACATCAGCAGACCAAGAGCAACCCAATCGAACCGCTGCCCTGCACTTTCTGGGCTGTTTCCTGTCCTCGGTCGCATTTCACTCACCGGTATCGCCTACGCCGCCCTTGCGCTTCCAGATCCACGATCGCCCGGTCTCGTGCTTGGCTCAACTTTTTTTTTTTTTTTTCCTCTCTTCTAACGGCCCATCATCATCACCCTCCCCTGCTGCTCTGCTTCCGAGAACTTAAAGGGTCGCAACGGGAACCTACAGTGGTGGTCGCAACAGGAAATTCAATAAGCGCATTAAGCAACAGGCAAGAGCGTCTTTGCGCCTGTTCGGAAAGGACTCCTGTTTTCTGGGGAGACACAGCATCTCTAGCCGGGCTCTCTTCGTCGTAGAAAAAGTTTGAGACAGGCAGGGAATCTTTGGGAGGACGGTGAAACCCGTCCATCACACTAGCCCACCATGCCGGCCGAAATTCTATCAGAGCTACCATTGAGGCCAGCACCGAGAGACATCAAAATCCCCAACGCCATGCACAATGAAGAGAGGCGGCACAAACACTCTCGCTCCTCCTACTCAGAAATGTCCCCTCTCATGTCGCGAAACAACTCTCTGACTTGGCGTCCTGCCAAACGCCCCATGCCGACCCCCGATAAGACGATTGCGGTCATCAACGCCGCCGGCCGACAGGCTGCTTCTTTCATCAGAGTAGCCACTGCCGTTGGCTTCCACGTACGAGCCCAAATGAGGAATCTCGAGGGTGTTGTGGCCACCGAAGTGTCGACGAATCCCAACGTTACCGTTCTGCAGGGCGAGCTTTACACCAAAGAGACCCCTGCGGAAAGTGATAAGGGACAATGTGTCGACGTCACCAAGAATGGTCCCATCTCCGGCATCGGCGTGAACGACGCCCTCATCTCCGAACTCTTCAGAGGCGCTCAGCTTGCCTTTATCAACACCACTTTCTATGGCGACGAGGAAAGGATTGGCATGGCCCTGGCAGATGCTGCTAAGAAGGCCGGAGTCCAACACTACGTCTACTCCTCGATGCCCGACCACCATGCCTACAACAAGGATTGGCCATCACTACCGCTCTGGGCGTCAAAGCACCGTGTGGAGGACTATGTGAAGGAGATTGGTATTCCGGCAACCTTTGTCTACACCGGCATCTATAACAATAACTTCACCTCGCTGCCATACCCCCTCTTTTGCACCGATCTGCAGCCGGACGGATCGTGGATCTGGCAAGCACCCTTCCATCCAAACGCCAAGCTCCCGTGGCTTGATGCTGAGCACGATGTTGGCCCGGCTATTCTGCAGATTTTCAAGGACGGCGTCAAGAAGTGGGGTGGAGGCAAGCGCATCGCACTAGCATACGAGATGCTCACACCTCTAGAAGCATGCGAGGTCTTTTCCCGGGGTGTCGGCCGACCGGTACGGTACGTCCGCGGACCGATCGAGGTCAAGGTCAAGATTCCCGAGGGCTATCGAATCCAGTTGGAGGCGCTCGAGGAGCTCTTTAACCTGCACAACGAGGATCCCGAGAAACAACCACCATACTTTGGCGACATTGAGCTTGAAAGAAGCTGCCCTCGGGCGGCTCTGGAACTGTGGGAAGGTCCAAGAGGACTGGAGGAGTACGCCCGCGAAGTGTTCCCGCTAGAGGAGCAAGCCAACGGCCTCACATGGATGATCGAGGAGTATGACGGGGGCGGCGGGAATAATATCGGCAATAATCATAATAATCACCACCAACAGGAGGAACATTACCAGCACCAAAACGGACATCAAAATGGTCACAATGGGATCAATGGGCATATCGTAAATGGTGGAGTTGATTCCGAGAGCGAGGAGGAAGACTCCGATTCGGATGACGAGGGATTGGTGATGCGAGGGAACAAGCGGGCTGATGAGGAATGGCTCGCGTAGCAGGCATCCATCCACATCCACGCAATCGACTGTTGGTAAGAAGGGGAGCATGACAGAGCATCAAGGGGAGCAAATGGAAACAACAATACCCATCTTCTTACTGTTATCAAAATTTTCTTCCTTTTTTTTTGGGGGGTGAAAAGGCAAAAAGAGAGTTCACAAAAGCTGGAGTCGGCACCGGGGACTTGTTCATTGGGGTCTGTGATATCATCTTTTTTCTTTTCTCAATTTAAGGATCATCGGAAAGGAATGTCTTGTCACCACACACATACGCGCAAAATACATGGTAAATGGGTGTGGTTATCGCATTGTGTAAGCGGCGTGTGGCGCGCAAGGGACATCGTCATGGAGGTTAATCCAGGGGCCATGTCAGGTTTAAGGTCAATGGCGTATCAAAGAGTGAGGGAATGGGACAAACGAGCTGTCTATCTATTAAGACGGCTTTGGTTGGAATTACTACAACGATAGTGTACACTACAAAGGTCTGCATATGTCCGTCTTTACGGTCATCACACTTTTATACGTATTTGACTGTCGGTTGACGGCCTCACTACACACACTTTGGTGTTTGAAGAGATAAAAACTGGACCTTACCTATATCAATGCAGCACAAACACTCATTATCTTGCTCTGTGCCCGAAGTTCTGTATTTCCTCTATCACTGACGCCACTCCAGGATCAATTGATTTTTGGATCTAGCGATCGAATTTGCGAAGTGTTCATAGCGCGAGATGTGCGACCTCAGCTGAGTTCCGTTGTCGCGATCCCCTTCTCTGCAACTGGCGTCGACTGCGCCCGTCGTGGGAATTACACGATCACAGTTCAGCGATGGAATGCTGGGATGGAAAATAACTTACACGCCTACAAATGCCGTATGTTCATGTTAGGAGTATTGTAAGCATAGATTACGTTGAATGGAAGGAGCAGGCGAGGAGTAAGCAGTGCCGATTTGCAAGTCACGCATCAAACATGAAGTCACGGATCAAACTTTGATGTTTTGAAATCAAATCAAATCATTAATTAACGCCGAGCGAGAATGTAAAACCCTATGTGTGTGAAACCTCTATAACCAAGAATGCGATGTGGTATGGTATCCCTTCAGTTTTTTTGCCGGTAACCCTTCTTCCTTCTTTCTTTCCTTCTGTCCGCTTTTTGATGCTTTCCGCTCTAACCCGAGATCTCCATCCATCTCGGCCGATGCAACAGTCGCCCGCCGGTAGATGGGAATGTTGTTTGGGTTGATAGTACGCGTATCAATCGAACCAACTGACAACATCCTGTTATCGTCCCTCCCTGCAGCCACTCTAGGCTAGCTACTGTGAATACTGACTGACCATCAATGGCCTGGATTTGACAAATGGCATGTGCCAGAGACGCTGCTTTCCCTCACGTATTGGTAAGTACTATCCGGCGTCGTGTGTGTGCCGTGATTAGTTTCCCTCTTGACGCTTGTAGTCCCGCACTTGAACACCAAGTTGATACATGACGAAGCGTTGTGGTGGCAGCTGCGCAGTTTCGATGCCTGCCCCTAGTCGATCGACCACCACCTTACGAGGCAGGAGCACCAGGGAGTCTCTCGATGGCGTACTTGCCCTTGCCGCAAGACATGATGGGCACACCAGGAACCTTGCGGATTCTCCTCTTCAAGTCTCTATCGTTGGCTGTGTATTGCAGAGTTAGCATACATACTTACATACATACATACACACGCTCGACAAGTGGTGGGACCGGGTAAGTGGAGAAACGCAGAAAGAGAAGGAACACATACTAGCAACGATATATATCCTGTGCTTCTGGATACGCTCGACAATGCAGTCATCGGCGTACGTTCCCTTGTGATCGCAAGTCAGACGAGTCCACCGCTCGTCACGGGCAATCATCAGCGCAACGCGGTACTTGGGACCGAGCTTCTCCAACTCGGCCATGACGCAAGATGTAATGATGATGTTGACCGAAGCAAAGAGGCAGTCCATGGCGGACTCCATGAGGGGGAGCTTGGCGCCGACGGTTCGGGAGAGGAAGTTGGTATCGACGAGGACGTTGTAGGGAGGCACAAGGGCCTCGTTGTGCTGAAAGAACATGGACGAAGGCATCTGGGGGATCTCTCGGACGGCGGCCTCCTTCTTCTTTTGCAACTCCAACTCTTGCTTCTTCTGGACCTCGGTCTTGCGGCGCTCATCGTTCTTGCCGATCATGCGCTTGACCTATTGAGTGTGTTAGTAAGTATGTTTTTATGACAATATGTCTCATAAACATTGTCATTTTCATCATACACACACACATATTGGCCATCACCCCAAGGGGGTTGAGGTCAATGGTGGTGAGTGTGAAAAGTGAGATGAGAAGGGGGATTAAGGAAGTCACGTGCCGTAGCGAATTTTCTTGTCCGTTTAGCGACACCCATCTTGACGAGATCTCAAAAATCAATCGAAGTGGAAAAAGTCTGTTATGGATGTCAGGGGGTCAACTGTTGTTGTGCTAGATTTGGCAGTCAAGACAAATGGGCGGTTCGTCGGAAATTCGGGCGGCCGCAAAGTCGTGATAGTTGATTTGGTGGTGAAGGCGATTGATGGTTCGTATAAAATTTTGGACCACACTGAGAGCGACCATCTGACAGTAGAGGTACACTTGCAGTGTGATTCGGTGGTTTGCCAAGCAGCCGGGCAGCTTCGAGCTACAGACAAAGTGGCAACCGAGCCTGAGCACCGCAAAATAGGAAAAGCACAGGCCATATCAGCAGCTGGCCACAGATGGCAGCTTGGGTAGCGGGAAGCCACTCTCCCACTGCCTGTGGAAGTGCAGTGCTCCGGCGTGCTGGTCTGCAGGGCGCTAAAAATTGTATAGGATTGGGCTTCAGGCGTTGAGGTCACTGCAGCCGCCGCTGGAGGGACCGACTGGACAGATGAGCACTGTGCAGATAGCGGCCAAGCACACGGCGCGACTGCTGCATCAGATGTTTTGACCCAAGAAAGGAAGGGCCGGACGTCATGTCGTCAACCGTGCAGCTGTGAAACATTGAGCCTCAAGTGGAAGCAGCAGAGACATCTTTACTTTTTTTTCCAAGGACTAGACTAGTGTACGATTTCGTTCAGATGAGGGGGAACTCGGATCGGCCTTTCAGTCAGAGGGCAAAACCAGGGTTTGAAATAGTACCTCTAGTGTCTTCACTTGTCTTAGCAAAACCCTTCTTGCAGGCGCTACTTACACACTGACTTGAATGACGTGCTGCAAGGGCCGTTTCTGCAGCCAGCATTTTATACGATGGCATGCCTGGCTCTTCGCCCTTGATGGATGCCATACCCAGACATAGGTTATCCATGTGTGTCTAATCATGTCCCAGCATACCGTCCATGCAAGTATTTACCAAAGCCCAACCGTTTTTCACGACGGACGGATTACCAGAGTGTACTGAGCTGAGTACTAAGGGCTGAGAGTTGACGTTACGTTGCCCTGAGCTGAGGACGCCGCGGCGCAATTGTTTCCCAGAATCACGACTGCCCTGGCAGGGAGTGGCTGAGTGTGCGTGTGAGTGGTCACCTGAGTGGTTCCCTTGGGTCAGGTTAGTCTGGGGGAGCAGCGCCGAACTAAGGAATGGAGAAATCGGGGACCAACACAAAGGCGGGCAAGACCTAAGGGGTCCCAGTCAATTGGTCCCCGTGGGCGCCTTCCAACTTCTTCCCTCTCCTTTTCCCTGGCACCACTCCTCATTCAACCTTTTCACTCTCTAGATCCCGTTGGCTCCATCCATGCATCTCTTGGTCAATCTCCCCTCAAAGACGGCCATGACCTGATTTGGTCAAGTTTGCAACACTCGTTGACATTGAATCTCATTCATCCACTCAGACCAGACTCTGATGCTCTCAGCAAGTGCCTGATTCTACTGTCGTTTTGTTTTCTCTCTCAGGATTTACCACGGCACGACGCTCTTGGGTAACCACCAGTTCCCGATTTTCGGCCATTCACCACCCTCACATCAATAGCTCCAGATCGTGGCTGCAGCCCGTCGTCGATCTAGCTTACTCTGCATCATACCTTGGTGGATATAGGGACCAATTCCCATTTCTCGGTCCTCTTGGTCAAACCCCTTCTTTAGACGTCCCCGGACCCGGCGGGACATATCCATAGCGACCACCATGTTGTCGCCATCAATGTCGCTGAAGCGCTCCTTGCTTCTTTCAGCCCTCTTTACCTCTTCCCTGCTATCGACTGGTGTATTGGCGCAACAACCATCGTCGTCGACATCTATCTCTCCTAGCTCGGCTAGCACATCAATAGTTACCATGACTTCTACGGCATCCGAAACCTCGCCTACTTCGACCGGAACTGAGACTATCCCCCCATTGACGATTGGGAACACAGATGCAGCGACGGGACCACCTACGCTCCTAACCGGTCTTCCAACTCTCACCAAAATTGGCATCCCGGATTATCCCGCGCCGACCGTTCCTCCTACACAAAATGCGCCCTTCATGAAGCACTCGTCGCTCCCCGACGGCACCGTCTTCATCTGCGTCGGCGCTATTCTCGGCGCCTTTGGTCTGGCTATTGTCATCTGGCGAACCGTCATCGCTTGTCTCCTCCACCGTTCCGTCGAGCGCGCTGCTATGGCCCAGAACCTTGGCGACGACAAGGGCTTCCCGTCCCCGCCCAAGTTCTACAAGTATTCGGATCTCAATTCGAACCCCTCGCTCGTCGGCGGTAGCAACACCGGTCTCGCCAACAACCGCAAGTCGCGCGGCCCGGCGCCCGCCGCCGGTACCCCCAGCCAGAGCCAGTTGTTTTTCTCACCGACTGCGCAACCGGGAGACCGCAACAGCACCATGGCCAACAACCGCCACTCGACCTTCCTCCCCTCCGGATTCTACGCTTCTTCGGCCGCTGCTCCTATGGGTCACAGTCACGGTAACTCGATCAGCATGTCGAACCTCCGCCCCATGTCAAGACGGCCTAGTGGTGGTAGCATGATGGGACAGACGCCGCCCGAGTCGCCGAATGTTGGACCGGTAATGGGTACGACGACGAGGACATCGCCGCCCAGAGGTTTTAGCAGTAGCTCAGTCAACCAGTTGAACAGGCCAGAGAGTGGGCGCGCACCGAGCGCGTTCTTGGATGATTTGTTGGGCGATAACCCGCAGGCGTTCCCTCCTCCGGGGGGATACAACAACCCGGGCTATCACGGGGGTCATCATGATCCTAGGCACAGTGGGAGGTATTAAGTTGGTTGGGAATTTGGAACAACCAGAAGACTTTGGGAGGCAATCACGTTGGAGAACTCCAGGGACATCACGTCAAAACAGCTCCGAACCCGATATCGCGCGGTGACAGCGCTGTGCACCTAATACAAAAACCAAAATTTCCTTCAACATTTGGGGAGGCATTCAATTGATCAGAGGAGTTCATTGGTCCGGGTCTTGTTATAGTTTGGGGTTTGCAAGTACTAATCATTATCATCATTATCATTATCATCACCATCGCCATGACCATCATCATTACTTACCTTAACTTACCTTACCTCTATCATCCACTTCAGTCTCAAAGTGCATATGTATCGTCGAATACCACTTTTTGTTCATTGTGATTTTCGCGAACGTTTTCTTTCGGATTGAGGGGTTCTAACAGCGTTTTACTTACTGTTGTCTGTACATGTGGCTTTCTGTCTGTTTGTCAACTCGTCGTGCATTGCATAAGTCAGCACTGCAGTAGCATAGGTAGGCAGGCATAGCGATAATGACTTGCGTATCTTGGGATTGCTGGAAATATTAGGTACACTAGTTGAGATAATATCACGTCTCCTGCATTTCGTTCTTGCCTGCCTGCCTGCCTGCCTGCTGCTGCTGCTGCTGCTGCCTTAATATGGTCCTCCACTTGGCCACACCAGTATACTACCATAATTGCTCCTTCTGCTCCGTCGATTCGACCCACGTATCATGATATCTGTCACTGAATAGTGTACGTTTCGTTTTGTTTCATTCCAGTCCCGTCTCCTGTTCTTCCTCTGTTTGTGTCTTTGATTTGTCTTTGATCACCCGCCACCAGAGAAATGCAAGACACTGCAAGATCATGCAGCTCTCCGGCCCACGGATTCAAATGGGAAAACTGGGAGCTCTGTCTACCTTGGTCTAGTAGTTGTTGTGTCTGGCTCCTTCGTTCTCTGCATAGGCAGTGTAGATGAGTTGTGACACCGAGAGCGCGTCTCAGCCAATTGAAAGTTTGTCGAGGTCTAGGTTTTGGAGTCTCACAGCTTGACTTGGTGAAACTTGAGGATGGGTAAGTAGAGTGTCATTATGTGCATCAATCATGTGTCACGTTGGCTTGTTTTTCTTTGCGGTGAGGCATGAAAGACATGAAGAGAAGGTTGGGTTTACTAGGTATGCAAAGCAACTTACAAGGGAATGGAAAAGGGAATAGTGCTGTATCTGTATATGCTTTGACTAAGTTTCCATAAACAAGGAGAGCTATATAGGTCCTTAGAAGTACCCAAAGCATCTAAGATGAACATTCTCGAAATCCCGAGATCCCCTTTTTGCTTCAATAAGTAATTACGTGTTTAGACTATGTATGTACTTGTTTTCTTCTAAAGGGGATTTGCTTTTAGCATCGCTTTGCCTTTCTTCATTCCATTCCTCCCCATCCGTCTCCGTCTTCTCTTCGAGTTTTGGTATCATAAACCGCCATCAATCAGAACCAACCATCATCTCATCTGTCATACTCATCATCTCTCATCTTATCCACCCTACAGAAAGACCCCCCATCTTGTCTTTGTAACCAACCATCCCTTTTACCTGCACACACTTTACAGAGCTCGATCGTTATCCACAATTTCCCTCGCCAACCTGATATCCTCCGCTCTAATCCCACTCCTCTCACACATCCCCCTGAAGATACCTCCCTCCATCTCAAAGAGCTCCATGGGTGTGCCAATCTCCGCAATGCGTCCTTTATCCATCACGCAAATCCGGTCGTAGTTGATGATAGTCCTCAACCGATGCGCAATGCACAGCAGCGTCTTGCCGCGGAACGCGCTGGCCATGGTGCGCTGAATCTTGTCGTCCGTCTCCATGTCAACGCTGGAAGTGGCCTCGTCGCAGACAATGATCTGGGAGCCGCGCACGAGGGCGCGGGCGAGGGCCATGAGCTGGCGCTGGCCGAGGGAGAAGTTAAGGCCGTCTTCTTCGACGACCGAGTCGAGGCCGATGCGGTTGTTGGAGTTACCGTTAGAAGCAGCGGGAGTTTCGGCGACGACAAGGGCGTTGCCGCTGGCGCTAGGGGTGGCGGTTGTGGTGGTGGCCTGATCATCTTGAACGAGATCGGCTTGGCGTAGGGCGGACCAAAGCTCCAAGTCGGTATGCTCACCGAAGGGATCGAGGTTGCTGCGCACGGTGCCGCGGAAGAGGGTCGGGTCTTGAGGGATGATGGCCAAGCGGGAACGGAGGTCTTGGAGACCAATCGTGGAAATATCGATACCATCGATGGTGATATGACCGCCGGAAATCTCAACCAGACGGAAGAGTGTAGACATAATAGAACTCTTTCCTGCGCCAGTCCGGCCGACGATACCAATACGCTCGCCGCCCTGGATATGCACATTGAGACCCTGAAGAACAAGAGGAAGACCAGCACGATAACGCATCTCGACGTTGTCGAAAATGATCTCACCCTTCTCGGGCCAGCTGGGGCGGACATCGATGGTCTTGGATGGGGCCTCCTCCTCAAGCTGGGTCCCGTAGTACAAGAGACGCTCGACGGCGTTCATGCCGTTCTCGACTTCGGCCAGCTGACGGACAGTGAACTGGATCATCTGCACTATAGCCAAGATATAGGACAACACCAAGCCGGCAATCGAGGGGTTGACTGAGAAACGGGAGGTGACGACGAGAATACCCGTGGTGAAGACCAAGGCGTTACCGATCATATCCAGTCTGGTCGATAGCCATCTCTGATTCGAATAAGTCAGGAAGTACGCCGAGTCCATGTCGTCGATTGCCTTCCTCATGTCCTCCACAAACCGGTTCTGGAGGCCATAGGCTCTGATGGAGGCAACACCAGACAAGCCTTCGTTGAACTTGGCAAACACCGTAGAACGAAGGACAGCCTCAAAGCGTTTGACCTCGCGGGCCGATGAGCGGTAGTAGCCAGTAGCAAAGAGGAACAAGGTGAAGAGAGGTACAAGCGCGATGGCAAAGTAATAGAAGTATGCAATGATCAGAGCAAACGTCGAGATGATAGCTCCAATGCTGAAGAAGTACATGCGCAAAGCATCCGTAAGGTTGTTGTCCATGACATCCACATCACGGCTGAAACGGTTGGTGATGCGACCGAGAGGTGTAGTGTCGAAGAAAGACATGGGGGCGCGCAACACGCGGAAGGTGGCCTGCCTCAACATGTTCTTACTCGCCGTAGTACCGAACATCGATAGAGATACCATGAATGCGAACATAAGGAGAGCTTGCATCGCACCAAGACCAGCGTAGGCACCAATGTATTGCCCCAAACTCAGGCCAAACTTGTCAGAAGTCCACCACGAAAGCCACAAGCTAGTCATGATGTTGGATCCCTGTGAGATAACCAGGAGCACGAGAACAATGGGGGCGTTGAGATAGCTGCCGGAGGCCTTGACGTAGGACGTATAAACCGACCATGGGACGCTAGCCACAGCACGCTCCTCAGCCTGCATGAGACCCTTGGCCTTCTTTTTCTTCTTGGGCGCTTCTTCCTCGCTGGTTGCGGCAGGAGCTTCGGCTTCATCCTTCTTTTCTTCTTGGGCAGTCGATTCTAGGAGCTGTCTGAACTCCTCGGAATCCCTCATAAGGTTGTCGAAAGTATCCACAGCCTGAATACGACCACCATCCATCCAAATGATGCGGTCGCAGCGGTTAAGAACCCAGAGTTGATGAGTTGCCAAAATACGGGCCTTGTCTTTGAGCAAACCAAGAATAGCGTTGTCGAAGATATGGCGACCCACGTGGGCATCGACGGCACTCAGGGGGTCGTCCATGAGAACGATATCGGCATCAAAGTAAATCGCACGGGCAATGTTGAGTCTCTGCTTTTGACCACCAGAGATGGTGATACCTCTTTCACCAATCTCGGTCAAGTCGTTGTTGGGAAGCATATCCAAATCCGGCTGCAACGCGCAAGCCTTGATGACATCGCGGTACCATTCAGGGTCCATCTCCTTTCCAAAAAGAATGTTGTCCTTGAGAGTCGCGTTCTGAATCCAGGCGTACTGAGGGCAGAAAGCTCTTTGGGCGCCAAGAACAACCTCGCCGCTGGTCTTGCGCATATCGCCAGCCAGGGCAGAGAGCAGTGAGGTTTTTCCACTGCCGACGGAACCGATAACGGCAACTAACTCGTTCCTGCCAATGGTGAAATTGAGATCCTGAAGCTTAAACGGTTCCTGTTCTTCAACCAAGGTACTCGAGTCGTCACCGGAAGGAGGAGTAGCCGCCTCGACATCCTTGGGCTTTCCCTTGGCACCCTTTTCAGGCTTCGATTTCGGACCGGCCCCACCCACTGTAGATTCGTTCTCTTGAGTTGGCGTTCTTTCCCAGGTGAAGGAGGCGTCGTGGACTTCGATAGCATTCGGAGCATCGGGCTTGATGATAGCTTCATCCTCACGTTCCTCCGAAAGCAAAAAGTCCTGGATACGGGAGATAGAGGACCATGCATCCGTCACCTGACCGATGACCAGGGGAAGCATGTTCAATGGCATTCTAAGACCGTTGAAAAGGGCGAGAGACGAGAAGACCTTGGCCGGCGCCAACCCGTGGTTGGTCAAAGAGTAGGTGATGAAGGCAAGCATGGACGCGAAGATCGGAAGCGAAATACTAATGGCCATGATCGCATTACGAAGAGCCAACAACACCTGAATAGCTGATACCTCGCGGTCACGGAACTCTTGCAGGCGCTTGAGAAACGAACTTTCCCAGCCAAAGAACTTGACGAAGCGGACGGACTGAAGGATTTCCTGGGTCAGGCCAACTCTCTGATCGGTGATCTTGTTGATGGCCTTTCTGCGGGCGAAGAGACTCTTGATGGCCTTGGTGAGCACGGGGATACCAATAATCAGCAAGGCAAAACCGGCGAGCGCGCTGTAGGTCAAGTTGACAAGCAGCAGCACCAGGGTGATGATGATGGAGACGGGGGCAGTCCAGATGATATGGAACAAGCCAGAGGCTTGGTCGACCCTGTAAGTATCGACGCTCATCAAGTTGATCTGCAAACTTGTTAGCCACTAGTAACATGTAGTCGCTTCGGTTGCACTTACAATTCTTCCGTTACCCCAGCCGGCACCATCACCTTCAACACCGGCCTGGCCCTTCTTGCCCTTCTTCTTGCTCTTCTTCTTTGCGTCCTTCTCAGCAGCCGCCTTTGCAGCGGGAACATCTGACGCATCAGCGCCACCCGCCTTGGCACGACCTGAGATAACCATGGACTTTTCGTAGATTAAGCTGATTAGAGAGGCCCTAGCCATACCTCCGATAAGCATACCGCGGTAGATGAAGTGGTTGATGCACAAGCTCTGCAAGATTTGCATGGCCGTGATACCGAAGACCAATCCCAGGCCGGATCCGATACCCGGCGGTGGTGCGCCAGAGTGGGTGGCGACCCAGGCGTTCGTTGCAAACTGGATGAGGTAACGAAGAGTAAAGGGCGACATGACTTGAAGGATAGAGGCCGCAAGCTGACACATGCCACCAATCCAGAATTCCCAGAAAAAGGTTTCATGCATCGCCCAAAGCAACGGATACTTGTCCCCCTTCTCCACCCGCCGCTTATAGGACTCTCGCATCCTTTCTGTAAGGGGGTCCACAGAACGGGCTGGGTTGACTTGGTAGATGTCGTTGAGCTCCAGCTGTCGTTTGTATCCCGTCTAGAGGTGTTAGTTATTTGTTTTCAGCGTGTAGATAACCCTCTCGAGTGCGGCTTCACTTACCGTCATCAAAGGACCCATCCAACTAAAGAAGAGCGACCTGAAGAAACCGGCATTGTACTCTGGCGATGGCCTCCTCGTCTCGGGGATTGGTGCGATTTTCCCCCATCTTAGTGGGTTTGGCTGCTTGTACCATGGCTTTGGTTTGACATGGGGGTGGATGGTAGCGGCCGTGGTCACGCTGGTGTTGGTGGCATTGGTCCTCATCCGGTTCAGCTCGGCCCTCTTCTCATCGTTCTCCTCCACAACCGACGAGCCTATGGCGATCTTTTCGACGTCTTCATCGCTCCTGTGTGCTTCCTCGATCTCATCGTCTCGATGTCTCTGGTCGGCTACGGGGTTCGGGAGGCTGATCTCCTTTTCTTTTTCGTCTGGGAATTCGGCCATGTTGATGTTGTAGAGAGAGCGCCGTCTTGGCAGCCGGGCTTATAGAGAAGCCTCGCTGACAGGCAATGGTCTTGTATCTGTTAGATAGGGAAAGGACCGTAGTCCGTCGTGATTGTTGGACAGCTATATCAAAAAGAATAAAATATTATTCGTTGGTTGTTGTCATTATGCGCAAAAGGGTGATGGTTGCCCAGGGGGGTTGGCAGGTCGCAGGCCGCAGGCAAGACAGCAGGACACGGACACTAGGTTGGAGTCAGAGGTGCCGTTGCTTGACTGAGTTGAAGGTCTTGTGCCGTTCAGATTGCAGTAGATGCGATATAATAATAAGCAAACGAGGTGGAGCAAGAGATCTACTGAAGAAAGTGAATGGTTGGGTTTGGAGTATATTAAAAAATAAGGTGAAGGGTGCTGGCTTGTGAGGGAGGAAGCCAGGTTTGGGGCGAGGATCAAGCTGTAAATGCGATCTCCCGACCTATGGTGTGTGTATAAGTCTAGTCGACTTCCGTTCAGTTGGATGCCAAACCTTGGGGTCAACCTTGGGATGGAAGAGTGGTGGCAAGAAAAAGGGAGAAAAGCAGAAAATAAGGCTTCCACGCTCGAAGAAGGATGACACGACTTGAAATATTTGGCAAAGCGATAAGAGGCCAAATCAAAAGGGAAAGAGCAAAAGGGCGGGAATGGAACAGTGAAAAATGAGGTGGAGGGATACCACTTCCACTTCGAATCAACACCCAGAAAGCGGATCTGGTGCTCGGTGCGTGTTGGCGCCTTCCTTCCGTGGTGTGTACATTTCGCCGTATCTTTTTGTTCCTTTTTCTGATGGAATGCCGAGAATGCCCACTTATTCCATCGCCTTCACAGTTCTCTCCATCCTTCTTTTCTTCGAGAAGTGGACTTGAGGAAAAATGGAATGCTTGAAAAGTCAGTTCCCCACCGCCGTCACCGATCCCCAGGACCACGGCTTCAATATCCGAGCTAGGTATGTACACTACATGCTGTGCAGTACAAGAAAACACGAGAGGGAGTCGGGGTTCGGGGTCGAAGACGCCCCGCCGCCGATGACGCCTCCAACCCGTTTTCGTCTCTTGTTTAATCAGCAGGTGTGTAGCCTGCCCGCCCCAGCCACCATCCCCCAAACCGCTGAGGTCTTCTGTGTTAAAAGTCGCCCACAGCTGCAACTGAAAGGTCTATGGTACAGTAAAAGGCTCCGGTGCCCTGCATCCGGTGGAGGTGACCGACCCCGACTTGCCGATGCAGGCAACGCCCCTCCTCCACCCCGTTGCCGTGCTTGGCGCTGCGTCAAAAGTCCACCGTTGTCCACGTTGATATCTTTGCGCTACAGTACCGTAGTGTACGCGTACATGTACACTAGAAGCACCACAGAAGCAGTTGCAGTTGCCCTGACCGTCCTTGGCCAGCCCTACATACCTCCTCGTACATACATATTAGGGGTTCGTTGTCTCAGCGCCCCGCCTGATCTTGACTTTATTTCCCTTTGGGTGACACATCTGTTTGTCTTTCCCCAATATCACCCATCGAGCCTATCGACCTGCCCAATTAGTCACTTTAGGCTAGGTACTAGCCTCCCACTGCCTCCTTGATTATGCGGGTGTGACTACACCGAACTTTGACAGCTTTGTGTTTTGACACTTGCATTTCTATCGTGGTCAGTCAGTCATAGCTCCTTAACGCCGAAGTCTTATTAGCTTCCCGAATGGATCTACACTAGAGGTCGAGAACCAACTGTTCCTCGTAAATCCGGATAAACCGGCTCACAACACGACAGTCTGCACGGCAGGAAGAGGTGAACATACATACGTAGGCTCCATGGTTGCCTCACCTTTCTTCCATGCACCTCCGCAGCCGTCTTTGTTCTATCAAGGGCATCGGTATCTCGGTGGCTATTTCCTCTTCAGCGATCTGACACCGCTTTGATCAACAATACACCACCAGCCCGTCGAAAGTCATCCAGATACTCAAAGAAAGAAGCGGTATCACTAGCGCAACAGCTCCCCGGACTCTATAAAATATCCTTTGTTTCAACAGACGAGAATCGGCACCGCTCCGGACGCCGATGCGAAGCTCGCTTATGATGTGGAGTGATGATGCCCCAGCTCCAGGCATCACTGCAGTGAGGCGGTCATGAACTGCACGTTACGTTTGTCACTCGGAGCCGTGATCGCCGTGTTGCACGGGTAGCAAGATAAGCTTATATCTTTCCAGTCGTTGTAGGTAGTGAAAATGAAAAGTACCTCTACCTACCACCAGTCAAACCCCAAAGTGACTGGCAACATCACATCTGTTCATGAATCGCTAGTATGTACATTTCGCAATCCCAATTCCAACAACTCTCAAAAACTCCCATCGAAATCTGGCTCGAGCACCCGTCATGCACAGCGTACATCTACGTACTTATGACGCATGCGAAGATCCTGATCTCCTTGCCTGCCACGATTGCTCAACTAATCTGTCACCTGCACTTTTCACATATGTACATGTTGCCGTTTCCCACCGCAGTGCATACCTCGACATGTCAACAGCGCGGCTTGTATAGCCTGACCACATTTGACTTTGTAGAATGTAGATAAGTCAAAGCCAAAGAATCTAACAAAGAAAACAGAAATTATAGACCGACAACAGCCGCATCAGGGGAACTAACGACGGCTGCCGACGCTGCTTGCTGTGGCCTGTATTGAGTGTGATGATGTTCTCGGCCCGGCCCCAGAAGTAGGCCCGGAGCCCGTGTGTTGACCTACACTAGTGTACTTAACAGAGGCTTATCGGTGCCGAGTCGGCGAATGACTTGCAAAGCTTACGAATTCCCCCCGTCCCCCCCCCCCCCCCCCCCCCTTTTTTTCTTTTTTTTTTCTTTTTTTTTTTTTTTTTTTTTTTTTTTTTTTTTTTTTTTAACTTTCTCCTTCTTGGTTTTGTCTTTTTTGGTTTGTTTTGTCTTGTTCTTCGCTTATCTCGATCTCGAATTTTGGGGTCCGATAACCATGATAAAAACAATGATCCGTCACTACGACATAATAGAAGTATCCGATTGGCGTCTTCAGCACCATTGAAAGATTTTGAAGAGGAACAGGGACATCTCATACTACAGTATCACATCATGATGGCCTCTCGTACCTCAAAAGAAGACAACCTACAATACAGCCTCAAAACAACCCAACATCGTTGCCATCATCCAATTAGCCATAGCACAAATTTCGACAAATCCCGTAGAGGACGAAGAAACTTGTGGATACTCCACATCTAGCTTTATTATAACGGTTCGTACAGAAAAGTTGCAGTGTAAATATATCCTTCCTCCCCGAAGAGAATCAGGAACACGTCATCTAGGTAGGTCATGGATCTCATACGATTGCCCTACCTGGTACCTCAAAACACATCTACTTCTTTTAGTAATGACCCAAAACGGTCAACATTCGCATCATGTATATCTCTCTTATCCGTCCCTGAAGGAGTATTGTGATTCATCATACATCGCCAAATGCATGAGGGGAAGGTGGTGGTGGAGGTGGAGGGTTTATTCATACTGCGGGCCACAAGCATTCCTCAAAAAAGTGATCTCGTTATCCACTTCGTACCTACTGGATCTAGGTTGCAACATATGGCAATCCTGCAATGGGTTTCTGCCCGAACGCAGCTGACGACGAGTTGATATCCATATGTTACCTAGAAAAGAGAGCGGCAAGTTCGAAGAATGAAGTCACATCGAGGGACTACCGTAGTTTGTCAGATTGTTTTCGGGTCTTATAGGTTGCCGAGTGTGAGGAAGTGGTTAGACGTCGTTGAATGTCGTTGGTTGTTGTTGGTTGTCGATATTATGAGGTTCATCAGCAGCATGATAAAAACTGATCTGATGGCCAATTGATGTGAATTTTTTTTTTTTTAGTCCCGTTGAGATAACCCAATGAAAGGGACAGACGAACACTGACTACAATGCAGATGTGCCGAATGGCTGGACACGAGCTCATGTCATAGAAGAAGCCGACGGACGAGACGGGAAACGACAACTAAGACGATAAACAGACAACCTTTCACATCACCCGTGAGCAGGACAGTCAACGAGCCTATAGCGAAACCACAAACCAATATACTTGACTTCGAGGGCCAGCCTCCCTATACTATAACGAAGCACCCTTAACTCTGAACAAGAGACACCAAGTCACTCCTCATCACTCACTCTTCAGGCTCAGCATCAGGATTGCGATCCTGTTGCTCATAATCCTCATCTTCACCTCCACCGTCCTCTCCCTTCTCCCCCTTCTCTCTCTTCTCCTCTTCCTCACCCTGACCCTGGTTACCATTCACAACAGCCACCACAGCCACTTCAAGCTCGACAGTTTCCTTAACCTCCTTTTCCCCTCCCTTCTCTTTCTCTCCCTCGTCCACTTCCTTCTTCTCAGAAACCAAAGCCGAAGCTGCACTCTCAGTCTCAGCCTCAGTCTCAACCTCAACCTTCTTCTTTCTACCCCCTCTCTTCGGAGCAGCAGCCTTAACCACCTTTTGCTGCTTTTTCTTCCGAGTATCCTTCACATTTCTCTTTTGCCTTTTCTTCGCCGGACGTTTACCATCAGGTACATACTCCTCGTCATCACCATCATCTTTCCCCCCTTTCTTCTCCTCCTCCTCCTTTTCCTCCTTCTCACCGTCTTCAACTTGCTCATCTTCTACTACCTCCTCGATCCTCTCCAACTTCCTCTTTTTATCCCCGTCCTTCTTGCCAGCCCCAACCTCAAGCACCTTCCCCTTCCCCTTCCCTCCCTTACCAACACTAACACCCACACCCACGCCTACACCCCCACCCCCAACAGGCAAAACGATATTGATATCCAAACCGCCCTTGCCCTGCTTGGCTGCGATGACCTTGGTAGCATGGGCAGAGGCAGCGGCAGTAACCTTTTCAGCTCTTTCAGCAATGGCAGCGGCGGTTTTCTTGCCCTTGCCCTTTTCTACATATGTTCCCTTTGCGCTTGAGTGAATGAAAAGGGGTTCAGCGGCGTTGTTGGCTTCTGGTTGGTGGTGGAGGTTCGACGGCAAGAGGTGTTGGTACTGTTCGGGGATATCGTACTTGACGTTTCCATTGGCTATGGCGACGCCGATAAAGTCAAATAGCCCGCCGGGGCCGTTTTTGGCGGAGCTTCTGGTTACGCGGGGCATCTTTTTGAGATGGACTGAGGTTTTGAGGGGATAGATGGGTGGGTGGTAAGATGGTGTAGTGATGATGGTAGTGTGCCGGTGTAGTAAGGGATGATGAGTCTCGGCTAACGCGCGAGACAAGAAGGGATGAAAACACACAAGGTTATTGGATTGATTGGATCTGTCCAGGGAGATTGGAGGCAGCATTCACTGAGGACCAAGACAAGAGTGACTGAAAGCTAGGGAATCAGTTGCGTTTTTATTGAGCCCCCCCAGAGCTCGCACACACAAAGCATTGGGAACTTGCGATGCTTTTAGCACGGACTTCATGTCTTTGTTAACGCACGGGTGGTAGAGAAACGGTTTGGCCGAGCTTTCTGATGCTCTTGTTGGCGCTTCCCCTTTGTCTGAGATGGGTTTTTGAAAGAGACGTTACGTATGAAAGGCAGACTCGGATGTGCTTTTGCAGCAGGGAATCAACATGAAGGATAGTTTTCCATGGTATATTTTTACTTTACTTCGTCGACTGTCCGTGACCGGCTTCAAAGATCTTTTAAGTGATACCAAGTATAGACTGCGATTACCACCATTTATGAGGAATTCGCTTGGCTACCAGGTCGAGCCAAAGGCATCGTATAAGGTCTAGCAGAAGGCATACGACGAAGATAAAGAAATCGGAAGATACCAATGTGGTATCCCGAAGAATGATAATGAGAGAGCGGGAGAGCGTTCACTCAAGTAAACTTGCAAAAAAAAAAAAGAGAGCGGCTATGGAAAGAAAGTGTAGCCATCAGTTGCCAATCCTTGGTCAAGCGCAATGTTTCGTAACTCGCATGTTGCATAGTCGCTGAGGCTGTCTCCCGGGTCTTGGAAAACACCAGACGTTTGCCAAACCGCTGGTCTTTCTACGACCCTTGGACTTGGACGAATGGATTCTGTGATGGTCCTTTGCTGTTGCCTACGTGTCTGTTGCAAGTAACCGATGTCTCCTTCTTCAAACAAGCAACTCAACGATTCGCAGCGACAGGAGTGACGCATGCCTTGCCATCGGCCTTTTTCCTGTAATCATCGGAGCTCCAGCAGTACCCAGCAAAGCAAAGTAAATGTAACAAACTGATGGGGGATATGGAGAATAGCTGCTAGAAGCCAAAAAGACGCAGAAGGGCCGCATCGCGACCGGAAACGTACCTGAAAGCGTTTGAACGGGTGTTTGGCTTGACTGACAACACATCGGACGAGAAGCCTCGTGCTTGAAGAAATGCCATGTCCAACAAGGACTTAATCGGCGTCACCAGCAGGTTGCCATGCTGCGGTGCTTTGATGTCAAAGGGCCATGATGGTGATTATCGCGAGCGGATCAAACATGGTGTCAAGTCGCATGCTGTAACAATGGCGAGTGCAGACGTTCAAGGCGAGAGGTGGAGCTCGGCGAGGCTGAGGACGATTACATGCCGAATTTTGATTTGCTCCGGTGGGGTTGCACCTTTTGTTAAGAATGTTTGCCACTGATGTCTCAGGCATTGGCGTTCACGATTAAGATGCTGAAAAAGGTTGATGCGCTGGTATCATGCTTGCCGACTACGTAAAAGAAACCCGTCGAGATAGGATGCGCCAAGTCGTCACGATATTGCCGCTGGCCGTAAGAAGGCGAAAGAAAAATAATCGTACAAGCGCGGCTTTCATCCCCTTCGTTGTCTGATCCAAATAGGTGGAAAGAGGAAGAAGGGGTGACGGCCTAGACAATGTCGACCAACGGCTGACCGACCATGTTGCCCATACCATGTGAAGTCTGTCGAGTGTCGCAACCTCCAAAGTGGCTCATCTAGGTAGCCGTTCTGGTGCAAGGCGAACCGCCGGGACAGGGCCAATTACCCTCCAAATATCTGCCGTAACTCCAGCCGACGAATTTTAGGATATCCGATTTTGTTTCCATGCCAAGAGCGAAAAGAAAGAAACAAGCTAAAGGAAAACTGTGCTGCCGATGAAGCTGGAAGGACAGAGCCTCCTGGTGTTAATCAGATTGTGGAACCTAGATACCGTGATTCTAGCGGGTACCTGTTCAAGTCAGCAGGCATTCACCACAAGCAGGATTCAGACGTTCGAATATGTACCGTAGGGCTCGCGAGCCTCACGAGGAGCCGGCTCGCCGTAGCTGCTGGTACCGGGGGCAGCGTCGCGAGGAGGACGGGCATCACGGTCGCTGGGACGGTCGTAGCCGCGATCACGGTCGTAACCAGGAGCACGGCGCTCATCAGGACCACCGCGGCCGCTGCCACCATAGCGCTCGCCGCCACGATCATCACGGTAACGGTCGCCACCGCGACCATAGGCCTCATCAGCGCCACCACGCTCACGACGATCATAGCCGCGGTCCTCACCACGGTAGCTGCGGTCGTAGCCACGGTCCTCACGGTAGCTGTTGCGCTCATAGCCACGGTCGCCGCCGCCATAACCGCCGCTGCGGTCATAGCCTCTGTCGTAGCCACGGTCGTAGCCACGGTCATCACGGTAACCACCGCCACGGTAGCCACGGTAAGAGTCATCACGACCACCGCCATAGCCGCCGCCGAAACCGCCACCGCGACGACCGTTGCGGTCATCAAAGCGGCCTTCGCCTGTGTTTCAGTGAATCAGTTCGAGACTTCTCCGGGGGGGAAACGCGGGGACAACTTACCTCTCTTGGGAGGACCGAAGTACTTGCCAGGAGTAGGGGTACGGGGACGAGCGCGACGAGCCATCTCGATGCTGAGAGTTCTGCCCTCGATAACCTCGCCCTGCAGGCCCTCCTTGGCAGCATTGGCCTGCTCAGGAGTCATCATCTTGACGAAACCGAAGCCACGAGACTCGCCGGTGTGGGGGTCCTTCATGATCTGGCACTTCTCAACCTCGCCGTACTTCTCGAAGAGGCGCGTAACCTCGGCCTCCTCCAGTCTGGGGTGAATGCCGGTGACAAAAAGGTTGGAGCCAGGGTTGCGAGCACCATCCTCCTCACCTCCCTTGGACTGACCCTCGTCCTTGGCAGGAGCACTGGTGTTGATGTCAGATGATTTCGTTTTTTTTTGGATGTTTGGACCGCATCAGGCGAGCTGGTGGCGGTGCTTACCGGTCGTTGCCGTTGGGAGACATGGAGCGACGACGCGAAGAGTCGTGGCCATCATCGCGACGCGGCGACGCACTACGGTCGCGGTCGTAGCGAGGGGCGTCCTCTAGATGAACCGGTCAGTTGCTGATGGAATATTGAGGTAGGCAAGCCGTAGATGGACAGAGAGATGGGTGTGTCGCGACGCGAGAGGTGTGGTGATGATGATGATGATGATGATGCAGACGAGGACAGGCTGAGGCTGAAGTCGCGAAGGCCATCATCGCTCATCTGCATCCGCGTCTGGTGCTGGCGCGGGTGCTAAATGCTGACGCAAAGGCCAGGCAGGGTAGAGAAAGGCGATGACGCAGTTGAGGGCGTGGACATACCATCGAAGCGATCGCCGTTGGCGTTTTCGTAGTCCATCGCAGTGGTGGCCATTTTTGATGATTGATTGGGGATGTGTAAAGTTGTCGATTGCGAAGGATTGGGGAAGTTGAGGATTTGGGGAAAATCCTTGGTGGGTATATGGGCAATGCGATCCAAGGAAGTTGGTCGAAGGTGCAAAAGTGGTCGAGGCGCAAAAGGCAAACGGGGAATTCAGTTCGTTGTGGTGTAGAAGGAAGCGGAACCACCAGGTTGAAAGTGGACGTGTGCTGTGCTGTGTGTGCTGTGGACGCGGGCGGGACGAAAAAAGTTCAATGGAGAACGGACAGGCAGGAAGGGGAGGGCGTGGATCGATGGGAAAGGCTGGAACGGCCAGGGAATGCACGGTTCCCTTTTAAAATTGATGTCGCAGAAATCAATGGTCCTCTCAGCTTCCCTTGTTTGCGTGTGCTGCAGGGACACTGTTTGCCAATTAAGAAAAAAGCAAAAGCGATGATCTTCAATGAGTAGTACGATTGATGTGCACGAGCTACCTTACTTGAGTTTATTGTTGGTGTTGTTCCTGTTGCAGTGGATTGATTGATGGTGAAGTGAAGGCGGAGAGCTTATTGAACAGGCACAAAAGTGGAAACTGAAGTCTGTCGCCAGTACAAGAAAGTCGAGACTGGCAACTGCACTGCACTGGTGGGCGGGCACGCGGCGTTCTCGTTGGGAGGAGGGCGATAAACTGAAGTGCGCCAAGGTTCGTGTGAGGCGACATGATGGCCTGTTGCTCTCTGCCTTTTCTGTCTGTCAATGACGGGCCACTCTTTTGCCAAGGCTCAGGCTAACAGGGCTGTTGGCAGTGGCAGAGACGACTGTTTTCGCAGAGCGATCCATGCTCTTGTCAAGTTGTCTCGAACTTTTTTCGCCAGCTCAGACCCGCTTTTCCCGCCCAGCCGCTCCCCGTCTCCGGCGAATGGGCACGCACTTGAATGAAGACGCTAAGCCTCTTTCGTCTCAAGCTTCCGGCCTCGCTGCTGGCACGTCAAAACAAAAATATGGGGTAGGTTATAGATAAGGCAAGATAGCATCACAGTGTACGTGATTATTGGGTGTGTTGAGTATTTATAGGTCGCAGTTCACAGGGGCACTCGGCGTCTTGTTCATTCATGACTTCAATTATCAAATCGCAATGCCCCCCTTTATGTTTTCCGTACCCCTAGACGCCCCAAGCACACTCACTTTTCTAGATAAACGAAGGACGGAGTCTGGCAGGTCCCAACCCCCTCCTGATCTCGTCCAGCTGCTCAAGGCCACTCTGGTACTTGCCCTTCTTCACCCTCTTCTTTCCGGCTGTCGAATGGTTCTCCAGGAACTCATCCAACATGCCATCAAAATCGGCCCTCACGTTGCCCTGGACGGTAGAGACAGCAGAAACACCCGAGACGGAACCCAAGTCGTCCATGTCAGCATTGTACTCCTCCTCCAGCTTCTCAAACCGCGCATCGAGGATGCTCAAGGCGTCCGTCCGTACAAGCGCCGAGGAGCTCATCGAGTACATGGAGGGGTTGGTCATGGCACCGGCTCTCTTCTTCTTGCGTCCCCCCATTGTTGTCGTTGTCCATATCGAGGACTGCATCTCTGATGGCGCCGCCGGGCCCTTGTTCTTCTTTTCCGCCTTCTTGTCTTGCTGGTACTGCTTGAACGCATCATACCAATCATCCGATGGCCCTGATCCCTCTCCTTCTTGCCCAGCACCTGTGTTGACAAGCTCGGGTACTTCGTCGTCCCCATCGTGCCTGTACTCCTTGCTAGCCTTCACTGTGTGGTCCGACTCCCAGCCGTCGTCATCAAACTCGTCGTAAGCCTCCTCGAAGTCGTGCTCATTGATCTCCTTTGCGTCCTTGGCCAGTTCCTGGAAAATGTCCTCCTCCTCGTTGTCCACGTAGGCCTCGTCCTCCAGGGCCTCTAGTACTTCGCGTAGGCGAGGGTCCATGTCTGGCTGGAAACCCGCAATGGCGTCAGGAACATCCTGTTGTGCTTGGTAGGTAAGTCTCTGGAGGTTCTTGTTGGGGAGGATCTCCTCGTCGAGCAGATCCTGGGCGTTGTTCTGGAGGTTGAGTTGCTTCAGGGCGTCCTCGAGGGTCGCCTTGCCCTTGCCCTTGTTCTGGTTTGCGACCGGTTTGGCCTCGACGAAAACAGCCTCTCCAGCTCCCGTGCCCAGATCACGCAAATGCTGCATGTAATCGTACTCGGTATCGTCGAAGTAGACGCCATAGTTGGCGGCCTCACCCTCGTTGTCACGGATGCTCATGGCATCGGAACCGAGTTCGGAGGCGAGGGCACTGAGGGTCGACGACTTGTGCGCATTGGGGCGCTGTGTAGGGTTCAGCACCATGGACGGCGCCGACTCATCGTGGATAAGGGGATCATTTTGCGGACGATGGACCAGCGTGAAGTGCGTCGCCGTCTTCTTATCACTAAACAAGGGAAGGCAAGTCAGCCACGAGGAAACAAGCGTGGGAGATTCTGGTTCAGTAGTAGGCTACTTACATCCACTTTCCCCTGGCCATCTTGACTGTGATACGGAGGACTTGTTCTTGCTATATGGATACGATGCTGCAAAATGACGGGTCGCAAAGCTTGAATGGTTCACAAAGTAATTCTAGGCCAAGTCCAGGGAGGTTATGGAAAGACAACAGAATCAGGTGACGGGAGTACGTCGAATTGGAAAAGCAGAAGCACCTCGCGTCTGGCACAAGTTAGGTACGACGGGAAGACTGCAATGCGTGGAAGACGACGGGATGTCCACGGCGGATGACCGATGGAAGGTAAAATTTTGGTGGAGCCAATCAAGGTTATCTTATCGGCTCAAGCGGGAAATGGACTGCTGGGCTCAGCTGTTAACAGTACCTGCCTCTATAGAAGTGTACTGTGTGGTGCAGGGTAAGTAAGTACTTAGCGATCAGCGGGTCAGAGTGCTGCCCCTGCCCTATCGTAGCGCGCAGTATCGATGTATCCCGCCCGTTACCGAATTGTAAGAATTTGCCCCTCCATCTCCAGTCCGCTGGGGAAATATCGAGGTCCATTATCGCAGATTTATCAGCAGGAAGTCCAGGGTCACTTTTTACACTAGCAATCAGCGAGTCGAAGGGAATTGCTGGAAACACCCACGCAACCTCTTGCCTGTTTTGCCTTTGTTTTTTCCGAGGCAGTTTTTGTCTCTAGAGTATTCGCTCATTTTATTGCGACAACTCGACAAAGATCAGTCGTCGCAAAGTGCCGTCGTTGAAATAATACGGGCGTCGAAGGAGGATTCACATTATACGAAAACCACACCAAGTACCGCGACCAGCAAGACAACCGCCAACATGGTTCTCGCAAAGTCCAAGAAGTCGGTCGGACTCGGCAACACGTTGATGAACGATAGGTTTGGCAAGGGAAAGGGATCCGACCGGAAGCGCGTCTCAGCAGTCACTCGTATCGACCATGCGACCGGCAAGGAATACATCACGAACGACAAGCAGGATGCTGCCTGGGTCAAGATGCGCTCCATCACCGAGCAGGGCGCTCTCGACGAGTTCTTGGCTACTGCCGAGCTGGCCGGAACCGACTTCACCGCCGAGAAGATGAACAACGTCAAGATCATCCACACCGACCAGCGCAACCCGTACCTCCTCTCCGCTAAGGAGGAGCAGGCAGTGCTTGGAAAGCAGAGGGCGAACAAGAGCCGTCTTACGGTACCCAGGAGGCCGCAATGGGACTCTACAACCACTCGTGATGAGCTCGACCAGAGGGAGCGCGAGAGCTTCCTCGAGTGGCGCAGAGGGTTGGCGGAACTCCAGGAGACCCAGGATCTGTTGATGACACCTTTCGAGCGCAACCTGGAGGTGTGGAGGCAACTGTGGAGAGTCATCGAGCGGTCCGACGTGATTGTCCAGATTGTCGACGCCAGAAACCCTCTCATGTTCCGTTCCGAAGACTTGGAAGTCTACGTGAAAGATGTCGATCCCAAGAAGCACAACCTTCTTTTGATTAACAAGGCCGATCTGATGACATACAAGCAAAGGAAAATGTGGGCGAACTACCTCAAGGGCGAGGGTATCGACTACAGGTTCTTCTCGGCTCAATTGGCCAAGGAGATGATCGAGGCGGGTGGATATGCCGATAGTGATGAGGATTCCGAGGATGAGAGTGACGCTGGCGAGGGTCCTTCCAAGCAGGAGGAGACCCCCAAGGCCGAGGAGAAGGCATCCGAGGAGAACGAGGAGGCCAAGGAGGAGGAGATCACCGAGCACAACGACCCAGACACGCACATCCTGCGAGTCGATGAGTTGGAGGACATTCTCTTGCAATATCAACCAGAGGGTCAAGGTAAGCTTCTCTTTGTCCATACAGAACTGCAACGAATCAACCACTAACCGTATCCTTTTGCAGATCGCAAGCTCCAGGTCGGTCTCGTCGGCTACCCCAACGTCGGTAAATCCTCCACCATCAACGCTCTCATTGGCGCCAAGAAGGTGTCCGTCTCCTCCACTCCCGGCAAGACCAAGCATTTCCAGACCATCCACCTAAGCGACAACGTCTTGCTTTGCGATTGTCCCGGTCTCGTCTTCCCCAACTTTGCCAACACCAAGGCCGAGCTCGTCTGCAACGGTGTCCTCCCCATCGACCAGCTGCGCGAGTACACTGGCCCTGCCGCCCTCGTCGCCCGCCGTATCCCTCAACCCTTTCTCGAGGCCGTGTACGGCATCAAGATCAAGACCAGGCCGCTTGAGGAAGGCGGCACCGGTATCCCCACCGCCGACGAGCTTCTCGACGCCTATGCCCGTCACCGCGGTTACATGACGCAAGGTCTCGGCCAGCCCGACCAGTCTCGTGCGGTCCGTTACATCCTCAAGGACTACGTCAACGGCAAGCTCCTCTACTGCGAGCCGCCTCCGGGCAGCGGCGTCGACGGCCCCGAGTTCAACGCCGAGCTCTACGACATGGCCCATCTGCCCGAGAACCGTCGTGTGGCGATGTTGTCGGCGCTCGAGGGTGCCGACATTGACGACACCGCCACGCTCACCTCGGAGATGACGGCGCTGGCGCTCCCGCAGGGCCAAAAGTCCAAGAAGCTCGACAAGGCCTTCTTCAAGTCCGGCGGCAACGGCGGCCACATTCAGCAGGCTTTCCACCAAAAGTACTCGCAGCAGGGCCAGGCGCAGAACATGGTGAAGCACATGAGCGGTCGCAAGCTGAGGGCGCTGATTGCGGCGGAGCAGGGCGTGAATGTCAAGGAGGTGCAGATGGAGATGGGCGGTAAGAAGCACTTTAAGGGTGGTATGGGGTTGAAGGGCGGTAAGGGCAAGAGGAGAGCGGGGAGGAGTGGAAACAATGATGACGATGATTGAGTGTATCGTGCTCTTTCTTTCTATGTTATCATCTTTTTCTTGGTACGGGGGTCTGGGTTTAGGATCATGTATGGGATTCGGTTCTGTTTGATTTGAGGTTGAATACCAATCGTTGTTCTGGCAGTAAAAGTATATTTGTCTGTGAAGTTAATCTGTCTCTATGGAGTGGAATGTCACGGCCAAAGAATAAGGGCTCCATCTACCGCCTGGATGGTGAATTTTCTCCGCTGTCAAGCAATCAACTCATTCAAAAAAGGCGTTGTGGAATTCGTATAACTGAATGGGCGTTGATGAAGTTACATTTGTAGTCGAAGGCATTAACTATATCCAATTACTCCCATCCCAATTCATATAGACGATCTAAGTGTGACTTGACAGATATGAAACCTTTCCTCCATCCAAATCAGTAAGTAATCTACAAGCATAAGCACAAAAGAATATCTAAATGGCCCTCCCTGTGTTCATCCTCCGCGACCTTTCTGCCGCTTATATAGACAAGTCAAGGGGAAAAAGAAGAAGAAGGAAAGGAAAAGACCGATGGGCGAAGAAATAACACACGCACAATACACACACGTAAGATACTCTTCTCTTGTTTCTCTTGTCCCGACCACACCTTCCCACCAGCTCCCTCCATCTTCTCTTTCTGTGACGACTGACCAACCTTTACATTAATAGTTGAAAACCATCAAACTGGGATTCAACACCAACGGAGTCAAAGCATGACTGATCAAATTGATCGCCAACGGCACAATGGCTGAGAAATCCTTAATCTCCCAGCCCTTGGGCGCCCAATTGCCCAGGTAGATCATGCCAGCCGCGACCAGAATGACAAACACGTACATCCACTTGAACGTCTTGAGGATCTTGGGAATCTCCTGAAAGAAGTTTGAGTTTTCTTTTTCCTTGCTTGTGGCGCCCCACTGCATGTCGATGTGGAAAAGATGGGCAAGCAAAGCCGTGGTGACGTGGAAGGAGAGTCCGCCAAAGAAAATGGTCATCATGGGCGTCCACTTGAAGTTTTCGCACAAACTGGAAAGGAGGCCGCGGTCGCCGGTGCGGTAGCGGAGGGCGGCCAGGGCAATGTGGCCCATGACGTTGAACACGACCACCAGCGAAATGAAGACTTCCCAGGAGGACATGTACGCGTGGTCGAGGGTGTCGATGAACCAGCCCACGAGGAAGTAGTTGAGCAGCGTGAGCATGAGGGCCGAGGCGAGGGCAAAGTACGAACACATGTAAGCGAAGATGGAAATCTTGGACGAGTACATGATGTTGCTGCCCAAATAAGTGTAGAAAAGAGGGGTGAAGGGGCCCTTGAAGATCCATCGGTGGAAAGGGTGGAAGATCATTTCCGACACGCCGTAAGCGTATTTTTGCCATCGGGCGATCTCGTCGTAGATCGTTAGGGAGACGCCCTCTTGGAATTGCGTGCCGTGGTAGGAGGCGATGCGCACGATGGAACCCTTGATTTGGAGACGTAAAGCGATGTCGAAGTCTTCGGACACATGCGATTCGGACCAGTAGGCCGTGTAGTCGTTGGGTTCAGGGACGCCGACGTCTTGGACGGCTTTTTTTTTCAAGAGAGTTAGTATGGTTGACTGGAGGAGAGAAAAGGAAAGAAAGAAAGAAAACGACGTACCTTGCCAGCGGAGGAAAGCGTTGTGGCCCACAAAGGGAGCGACTTCACCTGATCCGATGGAAAACCGAATGGCTGTGTAGACGAGGTTGGTAAAGAAGGTGATGCCATTCTCGAAGTAATCCCACGAGACTTGCATCACGCCGGTGGAGTGTTGGACGATGGCGACTTCAGGGGAGAGGAACAATTCGGCGGCGCCGTAGAGGAGACAGTCGACGGGCTGTAGCAAAAGCTGAATGTCAGTTGCGTTTCAACCACAAAAGAAAAGCAAAGCCAGAATGAAATACTCACCACACGGGTGTCAGAGTCAACAATCAAGATGTACTCGCCCATCCTGATGTTACCAGCCGCCTGAGCAAGCGGGTTCTCCTCGAGGACTCTTGCAAGCGCAGCCTCGTACATCTCCTCTTCCTCCTGCTGGTCGATAAGGTCGGTACCTTCGGCAGCAAACTTGGCATCCGCCATTTCCTGAAGGTACTTCTCGACCTTTTGGGAAATGTTAAGGGCAAAGTTCATGTTGGAGGCCTTCTTGAACTTGCCCTTGCGGACGAAGCCGTCGTCACCGTGCTTGGGGCGGGCGACCCAACCGATATTGTTGTCGTGGTAAAACTCGATGCGCTTCTGGGCTTCCTCTTCGGAGACGACGCGGAGGCCGTCATCGTTGACAAAGATCGATGCGGAGCCTTGTTACACACAGTTAGCTTCGGTTTCACTACCTGCAGTTCAACGGGGATGGGGACGCGGGAGGAGACTACTCACCACCATGACTCTCATAAAACGAAATAGCCGCCTGCAAACTCCGGACAGTCGGAATAATGACACTCTCCATGCCCTCCTTGTAAACCGGCATCTGGATTGTGATGTGCGGCGCCGCGAACCCGTCCATATACGCCCTTCTCAGACTCGGCTTGATGCACGAGTAGAACCTGGAGTTGGTATGCTGCCCGCCGATTGGGCCAAAAATCTGGAAAAAGTTCGAAAAGATGACCTGGAAGAAGAACAGACTGACGCACAGCAAGAACGGTACGCAAACAATTAGCGCCAGACGCGTATACGTCCCGTCGATGACGCACTCAATCAGCAGCTTCTGAATGTAGGTGCCACAGAGAAGGACGATGCCCAGGCACATGGCCATGCCGACAAAGAAGGCGCTGGTGCGCTGAACGGGCCGCTGGAGCGACTCCTTGGCGTCTACGGACTCATCCTTCTCGAGCTGTTCGGCGCTGTCGTTGGGGAGGGCGCCCATGTTCATGTTACCTAGCCCCGGGGTCAAAGGCTTTTCCGTCTTGTAAATGGAGGTGTTTGTGGAGAGAATAGAGCCTGGTCGCGATGGGACTTGCAGACGCCCGAAGGGCAGTTGACCTGTTCCCCAAACCATGGCTAGTAGCTTCTCCTCGATCCGGGCCGCGGTGGGCACGATTTGCAGCAGATCATCGTGCCACACGAGTAGGATGCCTTCTTGTCGGACCAAGCAAGCGTACTGAAACTTCTTGACGTTGGCGGGTACCATGCTGTTAAGCGAGTCAGCGATTTGGAGTTGAGAGCCGTCCATGAGCTTTAGTTCGCTTTGGTTGGGTCTGAGAGACACAAGGATGCCGTCGAGCATATCCGGCTTCATGGTGAAGGCGACGGCTAGGTTGAGTCTTTGCACACAGGCAACAACTTCCTGTGACAAGTCCTCTGGTTGTGTGACATATTGTCCCCGGGACTTCTTGTATAGCACTCCGTATCCATTTGGTGTTTTCTTGTTTTTGTCGGAGGGTATCCATCCGGCCTTGTCTATCTGCTTACTGAGGTACTGGATCATCTGGCAGTGAATTGAGTTAGTGCTTATATTCTTCCAACGTAAGTGTCCTTGATGACTTACTATCTTGAACCGGAACTCATCGGCATATGCCACCGGCGCGGACACCCCTGTCTGACCTGAAGCCACGGACAAAGCACTGCCTGTTGCGTTCTGATTGTAGAAAGACTCGGAGCCTTGGAGTCCCGCGGACGGAAGAGTGTCGACACCACTGGTGGGTCCATGTTGAAAATTGGAACGTAGTGGTGAGTTGAGAGGCGAAGGGAAACCTGACGGTGTAGAAGAAGGAATTCTCAAAGGAGGTAAAGGTCGTAGTGAAGAGACGTCTGATGGCGTAGCAGAAGGATTCCGAGAAGGAGGTAGAGGTCGTGGTAGAGGGTGGTCTGATGGTGTAGCAGAAGGATTCCTCGAAGGAGGTAGGGGTCGAAGTAGAGGGTAGTCTGATGGCGTACCCGAAGGATTCCTTGAAGGAGGCAGAGGCCGTAGAGGGAAGTGCGAGCCTGCCATTATGATAGCAGATCCTTGCCGAATCAGTGACGAGTGTCGATGATGATAGCTTCCTCGCACTTGCCCAAAAGTAGGTGAGGTGTGAGTTGTAAGAGATTACTATAATCCTCCGTCAGCTAATATAGAGAATGAAAGTGAAGTGTCTGAGGACAGCAGCGCGAAGTGAGGATATATTGATGAGAGAGGGGCGATGTGGAAGCAAACGAAAGAAGAAAAGAGCAGTGGGTGGTTTCGCTCATGACGGTATCGGCATCGCCTTCTGTCAACGCACCGGCTGGTCTGGCTCAATAGCCGTGATGCCGGGCTGGCTGACTTTTTCCATGGTTGGGGGGGTTTGCTAGGGGGCGATTTCCTATGATCTGGTATCAATGTCGCTTTACGATATCGCTTCCCTCTGCAATGTGAGACCGGGATTTGTTTTCTCGGCGTAGCAAAGCGAATATGGTAGCGATAGAGCAGTTCGGGCAGAGTTCCGTAGCAGCTCATAGGTAACTCTTCGGTAGCTGCCGGTCGAATCTCCATAGAAGCCGACCCAGTCCATCTCAGCCAATGAACCAGGGAGATCACAGCTTTGGTGATGTATTTTCTGCACATGTTATGTGCGAGACTAGAGCCCAGATCCCAGCTATCAGGGTTCAGAGCATCGCCGATCGTTCAAATTCTCACTTTGCGGAACCGCTGTCAAATCGAATGTGGCAAAAGCTCCTTGCTTGCAGCTTCTTTTCCATCCAAGGGATCGGACATGAGGTGCTGACAGGAAGGTTGTGCAAGTGCTCGTTTTTCTGTTGCTTTATCTCAAGCCATCCGCAATCCCCCACATGCTGCGAGGTTGGCATAGGCACGAAGCCGTCAACATGGTTGTCTCTTTGCTTCGGTAGCGCCTTACATTTGTGACATGAGGATAAGGACATGGCCGTGTTGTTCGTTCCATTATTGCCAATATGTTGTAGGACTTGGGCTGGAAGCCGGCCTCGCGTGGTTCAAGCGACGATAACAGGAGCAAAAGAACGGGCTAGACAACAACTTGACAAGGGACCACGCATGGAAAACAAACGCCTCTTTTGTTCAAGCGTTTGTTCTTCTCAGCTACCGACGAATCCCGTATGCTATACCTGTTGTAGAAAGTTTGCTCAAGGGAGTTGAGTATTTGCACAATTTCTGCCTCGAGTTGGTGGTGCTATTGGCCGAGATTGTGGCCGCGGTCCCGTCGTGATGATTGTAAATGATCAGGGGTAAAGAACGTGCTGAAGAGTGTTTGAAGCCGCCTCACAAGAGCGAGTTACCGAACTTGAATTCGCAAAGTATCTACCCGGCGTGGCCTGGGCAGTGAGTGCCCGCTGAGTAATCTTGTACCACTCAACAGATGAGTGACTCTGGGAGAGGAGGGAGGACAAGGGAGCATCCGGAACAGCGGGAGTATGGTGACATCCGCGCAGTCGGTACTGCTGTCAGAGTAGGTACTTTTGTGTTCTCATGGGGAATGTACCCCAGGGTCTTCCTGTCATCCTGAACGTCCCGTCACCTCTTTTCATTCGCAAACCGACGAATAATAGTGGAGAGCCACGAGATGGCGAAATTCGGTCCCTGCAGGTCCCAGGTCTGCCCTCACAGCGGATCTCCATCTGGGATGACCTAGTGAACACGTGTAGATGTAGTCCGCTTATCGAGCGCTGTTCTTGATGATGTAACTTTGTTCTTCAAGGTTTTTACATGGTTCTCAGGTACTGTAGTCGAGAGACCCTGTGAACTGCCTCGGCATCCAGACCCTCGACCCCTCCCCTCCCTTAAAAAACAAGGGGGAGTGATACCTAACCGACCCGAGCGACTGGAAGCGGGAGATCCAGCTTCGAATATGCGGTTGAGGAGGTGCCGAAGGTACTGAAGAACAAATACTATTCTTCTGGGACTAGCCATTTTCAGAAGCGTGAAGCTGCATGGTCGTGTTGCTCACAAACACCAGTGTTTGCATGTTTTTGCTTCCGGAATCCGGCAAAGGCTTTCAGTGAGAGAATGCTGATATCCTGAACAGCCGCAAGAGCAGCAAGAGCCGCTCGTATTGCAATTTCAACTTCAGGCACGCCTCTTCTCGTTCCTGCGTCAGGCCGTGTCGTCTTCGAAGCGCTGGAGTGTGTGGGTGACGGTTACGCAGTAAGTATAGTTGTGTTGTGGGTGCGGTTCGTGGCGATACACGTGTGTGGATGGGGTCACTGTTCCCACAGTAGTGTAAGTACCGAGACATTCTCAAAGTGGGTCTTCTGGGACAAAGTACCGGTACGTCTCCCCAGATGTCGCTCTGGGACAAAACATGGCAGACTTAGCGAGCAAGTAGTGCAGCTACAGCGGGTCGCAGTGCATCTCACACTAACACGATCTGGTCAGAACCTAAAGCCACATAAGGTTTCGCTTGGGATTCCCTGCTTCCCTTGTTAGCTGAAGATGGATGCACTGACGTTGAACGAAGCAACCCTCCTGGCCAGACTCCGGTGACAGACAGGGGTTCTATCGTTACCCGATCAATTGTGCTATCACTCGCTGTTATCGATTCTTTTCTTTTTCTATATCGTCTGATGTCGTGAATGCCTTACAGTGTGTGGAAATTGCGAATTCAGCCTGCGAACAATCATTGTTAGTCTGGACCTTTGGCGTTTGTTTGCATCTCCAGATGCTCTCCCCTTTGTCACTCTCAGAAGTTTGGTGCCATGACGGGCGATGACGATGGTACCATTGAAGTGTCGAATTTGCCGCCGAGGATCATCACTGAATATGAGAAGAATGTTCACGTGGATGTGAACCCTCATCTCACTCACCCGAGATCTTCGACCCTGGATGACGTGTTACACAAGAGTGACTGGTTGTGAGGGCGGCTGGCTGACAACTTCTTCCAGAGGGTCGAGCCGCAAGGAACGCGCTGAACCGCGTGGCGTCCATCCAGAACGTAAGCTGAGAGGAGGAAACGCAGTGACAAAATAGGGGGAGCATCCGATCCGCAGCACCCATTTGAGAGGGGGCGGATTCCTCATTTGCTGCAAATATCCTATGTGCTCGTGGCAATTCGCTCGGTGTGGGTGTGATGAAAGGTTGACGCCGTGTGCGTTTTGGTCTATGAGCGTGAGTGTCGGTCTGAAGACATTCCGATTGCTAATAGCAGCGCTTACTGTCGACGTTGACTGCTCGAGGCATTTGCGGTTGATAAGATTCAAAATGCTAACCAGCAACGGTGGTAAAATGCTGCTCTCGCTGCGATCCATGTGGTTGATCGAAAAGGGGGTTGTTTTGATCAGGTACAACGTAGAGAATAGGAAAGAATGATAAGAAAGGAAGAGGGATACTCGAATTGACCGAGTTCATTGGTGTTTATATCGGCCCCATCACATCGCCGTGGTCCCGAGTGTCAAAAAAAGACAACAATCGTCCAGTCCGTCGAGCAAGCCATCTCAATGCCCAGTTTCTTTGGACAAAATCGGCAGGCACGGGCAGATGAGACAAGGGACTGCTTCTTACCTGCTTTGCAAAGGGAAACTTTGGCAGTTGGTTGGTGTTGAGCTGGGTCGCGCTCCTGCCTAGGTAAATTGTTTGTTGCCAGGCGCCTTCACTCAACTGAGGTTGGGATGAATTCTCAGCAAAAGGACAAAAAGGGCAAAAAAGTCGGGTTAAGCATACAAGTTGCAGACCGTCATGGGATCGAAACCACACTCTCTCTGATAGCCGGCGATGGACTGACCGCTATACCAACTACCTCCTGAGGTGGACGTTACTGCTAGACCCCTCCCAGCCCCGACGGTAAATGGTGCTCCAAAGGTAATCTATATAAGGCCTACATAGAATGTTTAGCGACTGGCAAACCACCTGCGCATGTATGTATGCTTGACGCGAGATTTGTAATACATTGATGCGTACAAAATGTGCAGAACTCGCAGAGACTAGACTACAAAATCCACATACTCTAACCATACATTTAACCTTGATCCTGTTTCCACCCCATCACACGCATCGCACATTAATCCAGTTATTAGAGTTGTACAAACAGTCTAGGGTGTAATAGAAAAAAGAGAGAAAAAAAAACGTTCATGTCCTCTCCCTAGCAAGCACCCTGCCTCCACATCTTGACCGACTTCACCGTCATACCACGCTGATCACCCTCTCCCCAAGTCGGCAGCCACTGGTCGGCAGCCGACCAGAACGTCCACTGAGCGTTGGTCGCCGAGTCAAGCCAAGGTTTGTCTCCTTTGTTGTCGCTGTTCCATCGTCCATCTTGTTAGCAACTTTTCCTTCTTCACGTTTACCCATTGACTTGAAAGAAAAGGGGCCAACTTACGGAAACCACCCTATCCTACTCCCCACCGCCACATTCAAAATCAGGTAAAACGGCTGATCAAAAGGCGCGTTTCCCGTCGTGGAATCACTTCCCGCCCACGGATTTTCAAGAAGGGTATCGTTCTCCCTCATCTCCGCAAACTCACCCATTTTCCAGAGGTCGTCCTTAGCTTTGAACCCGACATGCATGATCTGCGTAAGCCGGTTGTCCATGTAAAAGTACATGTACTTCGCGTCCCACTCAAGGCCGAACGTGTGGAAGCTCTCGGAGAAATCGCTGCGCCTGAGACGCTTGGCCGATGTGGTCCGCCAGTAGGCATCTGTCGCGCCTGAAGGACCCCAGTGGAGGGAGCCGTAGTATAGGTTTCGTCCGCCGGGTGCATAGTCGTGCCCATTGCCGCGGGATTCCATGATGTCGATCTCGCCGGAGCGGGGCCACACGCCGTAAGTGGAGTCTTGGGGCATCATCCCTTGAATTTGCTGTTAGTACGATACGGGAAATGATAGGGGAAAAGTTAGGCTTACAGATGGCAGGCCACAACCAGTCTCCCTTGGGAAGCTTGGCGACAACTTCGACACGACCGTACCGGAGTGTCTTGGTGTCCTTGGTGATTAGGCGAGCGGACCGGACGGGTGGGATCATGGCACCCGTCTTTGGGTCGGAATGAGCGACGCAAGAGGCATTGGTTGTGCCCGTGCAAGACTTGTCTTTCCTCAAATCGAGCGTGTAGTTGGCATAGAGCTGGTCGGCAGTGATGTCCGTTGTCTCAGTCGTGAGAGTCGGGACAATATGAAGTCCTTCCCCGTCGACGTACGAGTTCTTGGAATCGGTGGTGGTCCAGTCAAAGGACCCTGTTCCGAAGCCATCGAGCTGATAAGGAGCAAGTGAGAATAGTGACTTTGCAAAGTAAAATAATATATTGACATACCGTCACCTGGTGCGACCAGACACTCGTATCCAGCGTCTTGAAGTCATCCTCGAACACCAGACATATCGGCCCAGTCTGGTACTGCTTGACGCCTGTATAGCAAAGAACAGCGGCACCCGCAAACCCGGCCAGACACCAGGCGGTAACGATCCAATTGTTCCACCTGGTCTTCTTCATGGCCGGGTCGGCGAGCCATGGCTTCTCGTACTCGCCTCGGAGCCGGTAACTCTTGAACTTTCTCTTGGCCGCCCTCGGTAGTGTTGCTGCCGACTGCCTCGAGGAAGTATAAATCGAGCCTGGCCGACTTGAATCCCACCCGGCGGCAGCACTGTTGACATCTAGTCCTCCTTCGCCGGTGCTGTGTGTCTCCCGGCTGCCGTACGAGGATATTATTTTTGTGGTGAGGTCGTTGGACATCTTGAAAGTGGTTTCGACGGCCCTCAAATGAACAAGAGTGTAAAGTAAAGAGTCAAAAGAACACTGTTATGTATATCATAGGATGGAGTCTCAAGTCCGAGGGAGAAAGGGATGGGGACAACGATCAAGTCTTACTTGTAACCGTTGAAGGGGCGAATTTTCTTCTAGATATTCCGCGGAGAATGCTGTAAAGATGATGATAACGCGGGATGTGTTGACTGTTGTTGCTTCTCTTCTCTATGATAGAACAGCCCTAGTGATAACAATGATAACGGCTGATGGGATAGAGGTAGCTCTAGGCACAACATCGCCTTCTCATGGAAAATCAGAAAAGTTCACCCGAAGCAAAGGCGTTGGTTTGACAAGCTGAGTAAAGCCCCAGTGCCCCAGTGCCCCAGTGCCCCAGTGTTCTGGGTCTCTTTCCGAACAAAATGCACCGCGTTATTGTCTAGGGTCGGGTTCGAGCCAAGCAATGTCTGTTCCGAAATCTCAGCCAGGCCGCCCACCCTGGAAGAGTGATTGTCGGCCCAGCCGGCCTGGACAAAATTCGCCCGTGGTTGATGCTCGATCCATCGAGTCGGGAAATGCCATGAGCTGCCAAGGTCGCGTGGCCTTCGTAGGTGACAGCGACACAGTAGGCCGATCATGATGGTTGCCGTCTTTCTATTGGTTCAAGTGATCGACCACACAGCCGGGGGATGCGCTACGTTACGGGATACTATCACTTACACTAATTACTAGCAAGCAATACCGCAGTTGGCAACTTTGCTCCGTCCATTTTCTGCTGTCTTCCGTACGGCAGGTAATCCACGGTGTGTGAATGGTCCAGACGGAATAAGCATATGTAGACGATGCCAAGATAATTGAGTCGTTGCATCAGTTGTGAACAAACAAAACGCTGGGACGTAAGTACCTAACGGGCGCTCCGGCTGTGGGTGGATCTTGTGGCGTCAATGAAAAAAGCTGAAGCATTACTTGGCGTACTAACTACATGTCAAGGTACATTGTCAAACACGACTGGACACAAGGTCGATCCGTAGTACCGATACACTGAACACTCAACTCTCTGCAAGCCACAGTTGGGGAGGAAGGTGGGGAATGGCCTTATTTTCTTTTGTCTTCCAATCATGCGCCTGCAAATGAAGTAGTTTGATCGTTTTTCTGTTAATCTTGGGTAGCAGCGATCGATTGAGTTTATGCAGGTACATTGGAAGCTACTTCACCTCTTGTTAGTCACCACCTTCCCTTCTTTCGATCACTCACCCATTTGACAACAGATCGTGCTTTCTACGTCTACTTGACATTGGCGCTTTTCATTTGTAGAAGAGCCCGAGGAATTGACAAATGGAAGGCGGTCGGTCAAGGATACCTTCATTTACCACTTCCACCGTAACAATGAATGGTTGGCTCTTTCCACTCCCCAGTGACCGTTCTTCTCACAACGACCAACAGTAATAAACTGACACTATCGTTTTGTGAAGTCGTCCATTCACATCTCATTCACACAGTACACCAGCAAATATTGAGTTGTCCCCTCAGTTCATTCACATTGCCGTGGCTTGACATCGACATCCGGATCTTCAACTGGGATTGGATCCCATACGAGCCTCTTTTCTCTATCCGCCTAGCAGGGCCACAATGGCAATGCCGCCATGGCTAATATTTTCTAGTAACAAGATCACGGTGCGAAACCAAAATGCCACAGCCTTTAGGGAAGTACGTCTCTGCCTTTTCTGCGTAATTTTGGACTCTAGGCTCTCTCAAGATTCAAGAAACCTATTACCTAGCCGCATAACATTGTGTTGGAGTGGGAAAGAAACTTTGGAAGGAAACATGTCTATCTCCATCTCTCTGTAGCTCTCTCGCCTCTGTTACATTTTCCATAAACCTGGACCCAAATTGGACTCCGGGGAAGCGGAAAATATCGGAGACCTGCATGAGTGGAACGTTTAACTGGAAGTTTCCGACCCAAAATAGCAGTGGGCGAGGGCTTGACGGCTAAACAGCTATCTACCTACTTAGCTCACTGCGCGAGAAAGAACACTTCTGTTTCCGTTGGGAGTCCTCCCTCTAGCCATCTTGTCTGGAATATCACCCATCACCCATGACAGATAAACATGAACATGGACATATGACATGATAGATGGCAGTTGAGGCTGGCTGACGGACACATCGTCTTCTTGACAACTCATGGAAAACCGCACCATTTCCATCCTCGTTTCCACGATCATGCTTGTCCAAGGCGGTAAGGGAGAAGAGTGTCCGGTGTCCAGAACACATAGAATCAACGCTAAGCCTCACGACATCTGACAGCTCAAGCCCACCACGTCCATGGCTGGTTACCCCGACATCTACAGTCAGCTACTGTGTGAACTGTGAATTACATTGAGCTGCAAAGGGCTGCAAAAGTCCGCTTTTGGGCATCTTGTCCCAGGCTCAGACTGCCTTTAGCTCGCTAGCTCGTATAGTGGGCGCCTCCTTCACGGACAGCTATCTCCTTTCAGTTGGGCACATCATGTTGTTGCTCATATTTTGTGGAACTATACAGTTTAGTTGTGATGCTCCTGCTTTTCCAATGCATGCATCGTGAGGGGGTGGTATGTGGCTGGTCATTTCCACAAAGCCGGTCCAGCCCAACGAGCGCCAACGAGCGCGGAGCCCTATTCCGGACTAGACGACGGTCACCTTCTCAACCTTAGTCGGTTATTCTCTTTCCTTTCTTTCTTCTCCATTGGAAAACACTGCCGAGCCGATAGTCGATGGATAGTAGTAAGCCACTTGCGGCTCCGAATTGGTCGGGTCGGTCGAGACCTCCGTATTCGCACCACCGGGCGGGCTCACTTACACCACTCAGTCACTCAGTCTCACTCGACCGCGTCTGATGGCGTTTGGATGGCTTGCGGGCAACTCGTTCCAAATCCAGTCATCGTGATCGATCTTTGTGGACATCAAGTTCCCTCTTCGTCTCTATAGTCTTCTCAAACTATAAGATCTTCCATCTTTCCCAACCTTCCCCCTCGAAAGTTAAAAAGCAATCCACTCAAGCCTTCAAGCAGCCTCATCACAAACCATCAAGGCATCTATCCTTCTTGAGCACACATCTTTCCTCCTTCTCCGACAACTCACTTGGCTGTTTTTCAAAATGGTTCGCAAGAACATCATCATTTCCTCCCTCTTCCTGGGCCTCGTCTCAGCCTCGCCGCTCCACCTGAAGCGCCAGGACCTGCCCATCGACAGCTATGACGAGTCCGTGGCTGCCGGTGCTGACTCCACCGACACCCCCCCTGTTGGCGACGCCGTTCCTCAGAACGTCGAGACCTTTGACTCCAACACCGTGGCCGCGGAAGTTGTGGCCACCGTTGTCGACACTCCCCCTGCTGTGGCTCAGGCCTCCGACGACACTCCTCCCGAGGTCATAACCGTCAACCTCTTGAAGCGCAGCAACGCGAACGTCGCTCGCGCCGACGGCCCGGCCACCTCGTGTATTGTCCGCACCTTCAATGGTCCGCAGGTGTCTCCCGATACTCCTGAGGCCTTCACCAGCTACGCGGATTTCGCTACCGCTGCCACCGACGCTGTCAAGGCGGCCAACGTCCCTTCCGGCTACGCGGCCGTGCCTAACTTTGTCAACCTCAATGCGGTGGCCCAGGACAAGTCCTACATCACCTACACGAGCTCCAAGCTGACCTCGTACGACCCCAAGAAGTGCGCCGCCATCTGCGACGCCACTGCCGGCTGCACCTCGTTCAACATTTACTACGAGCGCGTACCGCTCGAGATCAGCAAGGCCACCCAGGTGCCCAATGCCGCGCTCGGCTGCCCTGGCAATGCCGACGCCGCCTCGGCCACACTGATCAAGTGTGCCTTCTACGGCATGCCGCTCGTCGCCACCTCGGCCAAGTCGTTCTACCAGTACCAGGGCAAGGCCTTCAAGGTAGTCTATGCCGGCTCCACGGCCTTCACCAAGTCCAGCGGCCCCACGGTCGACGGCTTGCAGGGCCCCGTCACCTTTGGCGACGCCGCCATCAACGCGCCCGCGCCCGTCATCGACCACGGCTACCTCCGCACGCAGACCTTTGGCACCAACGTCCCCTTTGCCCCGGAACTCTGCGCCGCCAGCTGCAAGGCCCAGACCGAGTACAACGCGAAGCACGGCACCAACAAGGGCCAGGCCTGCATCTTCTTCAACGCCTTTGTCATTTACAAGAACGGCAAGGACGGCGTCTTCACTTGCAACTACTATGGTACCCCCTATGGTGTCAGCTACGCCAAGAACAGGGGCCAGTGGGACGACTCTGGCAACCATTGGACTATCTCCAACAGCTTTGGCTACTACGTTCCTGGCAACTATGTTGCCAAGTAAGGAAAGGGGGTGGGTGCGTGGTCATCCAAGGCCATGACTATGACCACTTGCTTTTCATGCTTTGAAGGGATGAGGGGATGAAGAAAACGGTTGAGAAAAAAAAATTGAATGGGTAATACTTGCTTGGATTCTTTAGCTCTCCCCGTCTTTTATAACCATTTGTGCTTGGCTGTACGAACAGTAAACACTTTTGTGGTTTGCTTTTTGTGCTTTAGTGCTTTAATAGTTAGTTCTAATACATAACAGTTGTTTGGGTACCTACATAAATTGTTGTGTCGTCAAGGTTAACTTTGCTTGTAATGCCACTGTTGTTGTCATTGATCGCCGCGCTTGAATGCCTATTTGGGAGTTATGTGAGTAGACTGATGACGGTGTTTTAGGACGAATCGAATGGTTTTGCCTTGGAGGTGTTGTTCCTGAGTGTCAAAAGATAGCACGACACTAAGGAGCTGGCTTCGAAGTCGCTTGACTCTGGAGAATGGTCGCCATGATTCGTTTCCTTCCAAAGTCAATTTCTCTTCATGCCTGTCACACTTTTCATCCCGAAATTCTCAGTTGCGTCCAGGATATTTGGAAAGAGCTTGACTTGCCGCACCGTCCCCAATGTCCTCATGCACCCTTTTTGACTTCACGCACCCTATTTCAGCTGTCATAATTACAAGCCGTTTTTACGTATAGATTCCCGTATTTCCAATACTCTAGAGATTCAAAATGCACCAAGTTATAAAGATATAGGAGTTATTGAATATAGCTAACTATAAAGTATAAGCACTTTACTGTTTATTATTGAATTAAGTACAATCAATTGAATAGGTATAAATGTAGTTATATAGCGATGCAGCTGCATAGAAATATAGCCTTGACTGTATAGTGATAGTAAAATCGTAAAGTTTCATTGACATACGATTGAATATTACATGACATTCTAAAAGTGGGTTTTACTATACAAAACGCGGGACTTTATATGTCAGCTGTCATCGTTTGGCATATGGGGAAAGAGGGGTGCGTGAAGTCAAAATAGGGTGCGAGAGGACATTGGGGGACGGTGCGGCAAGTTGAGCTCTTTGGAGTTGGCTATGTGATATCACCAAGGTGCCATTCTCCTGGAGCCATCTAATCTGGAACATAAACTACCAGATCTTTACCGATAATGTTTACATCATTGCTCCCTATAGTCTTCGGTTTCGTGTAGTCTGTCATGATGTCCTTTGCTATTGGCAAGAGGCAAAAGGTGAAGTTATGTTGATGTCTGCTCGGGAGGATCCGTGATCGTCATTGCAATTACCCAAGACGTGAGCATCTACCGATCTTTGGGCGCATGCCATTTCCCCAGTAGATCGATCAACGTGACGGATTGTTCCGACATGGAATAGTAGTGTATTGCCAAAATGGGCTTCTTCTGCGACTTCCTCGTGGCAAAGCAATCTGAATAACGTGCAAGTCAGAAACGAGGAAATACAACCAACTATAATCATTATCGTTCAATTCTCCACCATTGTAAAACCACGATAACGGTCAATCTCCCCATTGACACTTTGGAAATAATCATCACAGCGGTTGGGATAATGGATTGGTCATCCACTCATGGCCACTTGGTTACTTTTGAGCACTATCAGAGGCAATGGAGAATCGTAGTCACCCGCCTCAAAACACTCGGAAATGAGCAATGGTACAGAAAAGGAAAGAGAGCAATGGCTCGTTGACGGATTGGAAAGAGGGCAGCGGCAGAGTCGCGAATGGCCGTTATGATGCAGCAAGTGGGTGTGGACAGAGGGGAAAACTAATGCAGGAACGAACACTTTCTCAATCTCTTCCTCTGCTCACTGGACGAGCAGCGCCTTTGCTCTCTCGTACTACTGACGCCTCACGCCGTACGCCCACAGACTTCACGACGACTTGCGCAATGCGGGGGTAAAGAAAATAGTAATAGTAGTTTTGACCAGACTGGCTCAACTGGGAGTCGTTAAGCGAATGATATGCAAAAGGTCAAACGTCCGAAGTCTTTGTGACCGCTTTTTGCTTTTGTCAATTTTCTATAACGGGTTTTCGCAGTGTCGGCCGTCGGCGGTCGGGGACACGGGCTGGGCATTGGAAGGAAAAGAAGCCAAAAGAGAATCCGATGGTTAAACCGCTGCAAGGGGAAATGATGCAGAGACGCCACGCGCCACGACCCGTCAAACAGACAGGCGGTCCAGTGATGTTTGTGTGACTGGTACGTTGAGGCTGAGAGGAACGAGAATAGGCGGGACAACACTGCCCGACTTTGGTTTGTGTTTCGTTCGTTCAGTTAGATTGCTTGCCGTTGGGTTGGCTGGACAGGGTGGGTGGTGAGGGGTGCAGTGGTGACGGGAGTTGGTGGTGACTTAATTGTGGAAAGCGAGAAGTCGCGATACAAGGCAAGGATCAAGGAAAGCAGGGGGGGAAGACAACTGGGGTGTTGCGACGAAGCACAAAGTACCGGTACTTTACACCAGTACCGATGCTTAGTGCACTTACCCCTGCTATCTTCTGGGGTTTTGACAGGGCAGGCAGCCCCGAACCAGGCTAGTACGGTGGCCCAAGTGTGCCTTGGGTCGTTTATCCAAAAGTTCCAAAAACTTAAAGTCCAACCAGCTGCAGGCATTAGGCTTGCACTGGGGGGTGGAATCTTCCTTGTGCTAAGATAACCTTAATAAGCCGTCTCCTACAACGTCACCTCAACTCCCATCAACTCCCATCAACTCTCATTAACTCCCATTGACTCCCATTGACTCCCATTGACTCCCATTAACTCCCATTGACTCCCATTGCTTTATTGCTTCATTGCTTCATTACTTCATTGCTTCCAGACTAGAAGAGTAGGGTGACAATGCAAATAGACCCTGTAGTTGGTTCTCCAAATTTTTGAATTGGGGTAAGGTAACAATGCAAATGGATCCCGCACTCCTCCCCCCCCCCCCCCCCCCCCCTTTCCCGGGCCGGGGCTAAAAAGAAAGAAAGAAAAAGAAGAAGAAAACGAGAAGAAAAAGATGAGAAGAATAAGAAGAAAGGAAAAAGAAGAAAACGAAGGCGAAAAAGGGAAAAAAAAAAAAAAAAAAAAAAGGTAGTGAAAAAAAGGAAGAAGAGAAAGAAGGAAGGAAGCTAGAAAGGTTGGTCAAAGTTCAAGGTCTGGGCGTGAGTATTGAATTTTGTAAGTGTAGTAGAGGTGTTGATATAAAATGGCAGACAGCTGGCTGCAGATGGGAGCTTGGACCAGTTTTATAAACGACCTAGGTCACACTTGGGCCACCGTAGGCTAGCCTAAACCGGGGTGCATTGAGGGTCTTGCCTCCACATTCAACCTCGCTGGTCTTGGCAGTCACGTCTCGCTTTCTGCTTTGGGAGGAAGTGAGAGCTCCTCCTCCCTTGTTGAGATGGATTCCTTCCATCTTCGCTTAGATCTTCGACAGGCAGTTACTATGGTACCAGACCAGACTGCCAGACGGCCAGTCAACGACATTCATCGATGTGTTCAGTGAGATTTGACTTGTCGCGTTAACAGGTCAACCTCGGTACACCATCATCAGAAACACGCGCTCACCTCTTTCGCACACTGACTGTACACGGAACAATCACTGCTTTCCCCCCCGGTACCATCATGGTTTGTTTGGCGACTTCTAACCGAGGTGCGAGGTATCTCGCTGCCTGGTCTCTGGTCATCTTCAGTCATCATCACATCCCGCTGGGTTGAGCCCATGAAAACAGCAGAATCCAAAAGTTGGCAGAATACCCTTCAGCTGAGCCCCAGCCCAAGGGAGGTCTCGCAAGATGCCATATTAAGAACCCAATTTGCCTTCCCGTCGATAGTTTGTGGGACGAGCAAACGCCGAGTTGGCCACAGTCATGAGTGTTTGCTGGTTGACACCGACTGACATGTTGATGTGGCTGTCACCCCGGAGAACCCTTCAAGCACACCGCAGGCACACCTCGACTTGTGGTAATGACGGTTCAAGCTGCGCTCTCAAGACAGTCCAAGACTTCAAGCCACGTCCCGCTATCCCCTTCCTTTGGCTGGCTGAGAGACAAAAGACGTACCTAGACTGCCAAAGACAGCCTGAAGAGGTGTATTGGCCAGCTGCCAAGGCCGAAAAGACACCCAGGCTGACCTTCAATGGGCCGATCAATGCCCAAGACCGGCGTCGAGACCCTTTCGAGACCCGTTGGAATGGAATCGGCGCAAGCCCCATTCGGTAGCGCCCGTCTGGTCTTAGATCACGTTGGATCACAGAGATCTCTGGGTAGCTTCTCCATCTAACATGGAGACACAGCTATATGCGATTGTTTCCCATCCCTTCCTGACTCAAGATCTCACTCATCCTTCTACTTCTTTGTCGAGTCATTTTGATGACTTCGTGGTCTTGTCTCAAGAGCCGATTCCGGTTGATCTAGTACCTCGGACACCTCGACATCACTTCGTCATTCCCCCCAATGTGGTAGTCACTCGTTATTGTTTTATATACACTTTTCATCGGGGTAACCTGGTGGATATACCCTTCACCTACAGTCTTTACTCATATCCTCATGACTTATTCGACACACTCACTGTAATATCCTTTCGCCAAAATGAGGCCCCTAGGTCTCTTACGCTCTTTTGCGAGCCTTGCGCTCTGCACGGCAACATGGGCAATGGACCCAACGGATACCATTATGGATGCCGGTGAGTCAAACTCTATGTGCCTTGAATGTCCTATGAATCGGGATTGCTAACAGATCAACTTTGGCAAGACTCGGCTGCTGTCGGCTACCTCCCAACCCACAACATGGATCCAGCAACCATTGAGGGAGGCGCATTTGGCCAGATTTGGTCCTTCACAACACCGAAGAATCCTCTCAACCAGATTGAGCAGTTCTACTCTAAACTCCTAGTCTACACACCCAAGGCTACGGGAAAGCAAACAGTCATTGCCTTCTCAGAGCAAAACCGCATTTACGTTCTCGATGCGGTGAACGGCACACTCTACAGCAGCCGTGATCTGAGCGAGCAGGATCCCGCAGAAGCCCCTTTCATGGTGTCCGACTTGGGCAACTGCAACGACATTAGCGGAACAATCGGTATCACTGGTACGCCCATCATTGACCCCAACACAGAAACCATCTACTTCTGGGCCAAGGGCTACAGGGACGCAACCACGAAAGGCTGGAAGAACGGTGCATACCGTTTCCATGCCATTGATGCATGGACCTTGCAAGAGAGACCCGGCTTTCCAACCAACATTGAAGGCAAGTATGCCGATAACGACAAAACCCGCTACTTCAACGGTGGCAGTGTTCTTCAGCGCACATCCCTGAACCTTATCAATGGCGTGGTTTACGCTGGCTTTGGTGGCCACTGCGATCTGTTCAACTACACCGGCTGGGTAGTTGGCATGAGAGCTTCCAGTGGTGAGTTCGTCACAGCTTATGCCGCTGCTGGTGGTGATCGTGCCCCCAAACAAGATGGCACCTGGGAAGGAGGCGGTGGTGGCTGCGGAATCTGGCAGAGCGGTGCCATTCTGGCCTCGGACAACCCGAGTCGTCTCTTCTTCGCTACTGGAAACGGCTACGGAGTCATGGCGAACCAACAGCTAGCCGCCGGCGGCAGAACCCACCTCGACACACTCTCCGAAGCCATCGTCAATATGGCCATCGATCCCGTCACTGGAAAGGTCACGCAACAAGACTATTTCGAGCCATACACTTACCAAGCTATCGACTCTGCTGACCGTGACCTGGGTGGTGGTGGCGTTTCCATCTTGCCATTTGGCGGCGGTGGTGTCAAGCAGCTTGCGGTAACAGCAGGCAAGAACGGCCAGGCCTACATTTGCAACGCTGATAACCTAGGAGGCTACAAGATGGGCACCGGCGGTGGTGACAACATCATCCAGACTATCACTCCTCCTCAGGGTACAGCCATGTTTGGAAACGTTGGCGCATATCCGCTTGAGGGTGGCTACATGTACATCACTCCAGTCGGTGCCCCGACTTATGCCTACGCTCTTGGTTACGACTCAAGCGGAAGGCCGGCCTTCAGTGTAGCTGGTTCGACCCCTGACAAGTCGGCTGGAAGAGTTGGTACTGGATCCGCAACCATCACCACCCTCAACGGCCAACCGGGAACAGGCATTCTCTGGATGAGTGATCCTGACAACGGAATTCGCGCCTACCATGCGGTGCCACGGAATGGGCAGCTCGTAAAGATTCCCCTTCCCGCTACTCCAGTCTTGTCCAAGTTCCAACGTCCCGTTTTTGGCGATGGCCGGTACTACACCAGCACATACACCGGACAGATTCTGGCTTTCGGGTCCCCTGTCAAGTTGCCTTTTGACTGCGGTGGTCCTTTCAACCTCGGAGAGGTCCCCATCGGAACATCCAAGACGATCAACGTCACTTGCACTGCCAAGATCACTGTCAACCAGATCACCAACATCACAACTGGCAACCCCCTTTACAAGGTATCCTTAGCCGACCTCCCCAAAACCGCTGTTACTGCTGGCAAATCCTTCACCTTCCCTATCAAGTTCGACTTGGGTGGGTACACGCTGGACCCTGGCAGCACAAGCTCCCCGACCATGCAACCTGGTGTGCAATCCGGCTCTGTCACCCTCACCACAGTCAATGCTGTTACGGGTTATTCGACTACACAGCCCCTTTCTGTGACCGGCAACACAGTGACAGACGGACCATTTGCGGCCATCAACCCCAATGCAGTCGATTTCCAACCGCTTGTCATTGGATCAGCCTCTGCGGAAGGAGGATCGCAAAACACTGTGGTCATTCAGAACTTGGGTAAAAGACCCATGAGAATCCTCGGGTATGCTTTCACCACCGATAGCCCTAACTCGGCAGCTGCTACATTTGCGAACGTCACCATCGATGGCACTCACTCTAAGCTTGATGCCGACGGTTTCTTCATTGCCGAGGATCTGCCTGCGATCGGTTCTACTGTCGCCGCTGGATCATCTGTGATCATTCACATGACGTTCCTTGCACCCAAGCTGGGTTCCTTCGCTACTACATTCACAGTCTTCACCGACGGTGGCATGGCCTACTCTGTCTTGACCGGTTCTGCCAACTCGCAGCCCATTGCTCTCCTGGAACATTCCACCAGCGAAGGCGGCTGGGTGACGATTCCTTTCTGCAATGACCCTACTCAAACTTGCACCTTCAATATCGACATGGGCACTTCGCCTGGCTTGACCACCACTGAAGTGACCATTCGGTTCACGAACAAGGGCGGTTCTGACCTGATGATTGACAAATCCAAGCCCCCAATGGGTTCTGTCCTTGGTGCCCAAAATCCAAGCAGTGATCTCTTTGAAGGCATGGTAATCAAGCCTGGAAAATCCGAAAGTGCTACTCTCTTCTTCACACCCGGCGCTGCCCCTCTCAACGCGGATCCCATCGTTTACTCTGGCGCCTGGACACTGAACGTTAACGATCTCACTTTCGGCGTGCATGTTGTCAATTTCATCGGTACCCTACGTGCCACCAAGGTTGGCCCGACACTGCCAGATGGATCAGCTCGCTTCAAATACCTTGGTTGCTACAGGGACAGCAGCGCCAATCGTCTTGAGACCACCCAGGCGCAGTTCCCTTCGGATAACGACAACGGAAAGTGCCAGCAGTATGCCATCACCAACAAGGCTGCCTTTGCCGGCACCCAGTACACCTATGAATGCTGGGTCGGCCGGAGCATTCCACCTGCAAGCCTGAAAGTTGACGACTACCTCTGCAACACCTACATCTGCCCCGGCGACAAGTCGCAGTTCTGCGGTGGTGTGGGAAGCTACATGATGATGTGGTATGACACCACCGGCTACTTCCCCGAGAATGGTACCCTCGCTCCCGCTTTCAGGCCCCCTGCGAGCAAGGCAGTTGTTGGTGACTGGGAGTATGCTGGTTGCCGTACCGACAACTCGGCATCCCCTGCGACCAGAGCCCTGAACGACCGGATTGTCGGACAGTCCAGCACCAACACCATTGAGAGCTGCGCCCAAGCCTGTGCTGGCTTCTCCTTCTTCGGTGTTGAGTGGGGTGTAGAGTGCTACTGCGGTAACAATCTCAATCCTGGTAGTACCGTTGCTGATGAAAAGACCTGCAACTACGTCTGTGGCGGCGATCCGACTGAGCTATGCGGTGGTTCAGGCCGTATTTCGGTTTACAAGCAAAAGGGAACCGTCATTGGTAACCCATCAACCGGCGTGTCATCTTCATCTGGGACAGCGTCTGGGACCGCTTCAGCCACTGCTTCTGCTTCTTCCACATCCTCATCTGCAATTGCTTCCGGCACTCCTGGAAACCCACAGTCTATTGGTCAATACAGTTCCTTGGGTTGCTACAGCGATGCTGTTGCCTCCCGCTCTCTCCAGGGCAAGAATACTCAGTCCAATGTCATGAGTCTTGATGACTGCGCTACGTACTGCGCTGGATACAAGTATTTTGGCACCGAGTACTCGGCTGAATGCTTCTGTGGCAACGACCTTCTCAACGGAGCTGCCCCGGTCACCGACGGCCGCTGCAACATGCTTTGCAATGGCAATCAACAACAAATCTGCGGTGGTAGCAATGGGCTCTCCATGTACCAGCTCAACCCTAACGGCACCTCCAGCTCAGTCACCGCTTCTGGCTCGGCCACTCAATCCGCCACGGCATCTGGTACTGCCTCCGGCACCGCTTCCAGTTCCAGCACCGCATTGGCAACTACCACATCCTCAGCTGTCCCAACCATGCCGGCCGTATCCGTCAAATGCCCCGACAACAATAATGGTACATACCTCTCCCTCAACGGCAAGACCTTCCTCCTCGAGTGCTTCACCGACCACGAAGGGGGCGATTTGGCACTCGCCTACGTCGACAGTTACGCTCTGTGTGCCGAGAAGTGCTCCACCACCGACTTGTGCATGGCGTTTGCGTACGTGCCCGGTGGTACTGGTATTCAGGCCCCGTGCTACATGAAGAAGTCGGTCGGACGTGGTTTTAATAACCAGGCTGTTTGGGGAGCTCAGATCATTGCTGTGGCTTCTGCCTCGACCACGACGAGTGCTGCTGCTACAATGACAAGTGCGGCGAGTGCTATGGGCTCGAATAGTGTTGTTGGTCCTTCTGGATCGGTTGTGACTGGTTCGACTGCTACTGGCTCTGCTACCGATTCCACTACCACCGGCTCGACTGCCACTGGGTCGACTGCTGCTGGTTCATCAGTTGCCAGTGCTACAGGATCGGACGCTATTTCTGCCGCATTGCCGGCCGTCTCCGGTACTGCCGCAACCTCAATCGTCGCTTCTGGTTCCGGCTCGGGTGCTGCCTCCGGCGCGGCTCCGACAGCGGCCTCCACAGTGGCTTCCGGTAGTGCTTCTGCCAGTGTTGCTCCCTCGGCCAGCGTTGCTCCCTCGGACATTGTTGTTCCTTCGGCCAGCGTTATCACTTCGGCCAGCGTGGTCTCTTCGGATAGTATTGCTCCTTCAGATAGTATTGCCCCCTCGGAGAATACTACTCCCTCGGCCAGCGTTGCTCCATCGAATAGTGTTGTTCCTTCGGACAGTGTTGCTCCATCGGCCAGCATCATTCCCTCGGCCAGCGTTGCTTCCAGTGCTAGTGTTGTTCCTAGTACTAGCATTGCTCACTCGGGCAGTGCAGCCGCCTCAGAAAGCGTTGCTCCTGCTGAAAGTATTGCTCCAAGCGCGAGTGTATCTTCTGGTTCTAACACAGGCGTCGCTCCCACAAACTCAGCGAGTGTCACTCCCACGAATAGTGCCAGCGTTGCTACTACGATTTCCGTAAGTGTCGCTCCCACTGCAAGTGATGCTCCTACTACGAGTATCACTCTCAGCGTCGCTCCAGGATCCAGCTCATCTACTACTGCTCCTGCGGTTGTCAGTACCACTCTCTCTGCACCTACTGTCACTTCAGTCCCTCCTGCCGCTGGCACAAGTACTACAACCGCTGCGGCTGTCACGAGTACAGATCCTGCTCCAGTCACCACTACCACCACTACCGCTACTAGTTCTACTACGAACACCACCCCAGTCTTGTTTACAACTAGTACAACTACTACAACCGCCGCCGCCGTTGCTACTACAGCCCCTACTCAAGCCACCACGACCATCGCCACTGCTGCCACTACTTCCACCACGAACATCGCCTCAGCCTCGCCTACAATTCCTGCTGTTGTGAACTGGGACTACCAAGGATGTGCCAGTGACTCCAACACCGCCGCGCCTACTGCTCGCGCGCTCAATGGCACCTACCTATACGACAGCGCCGGCATGACCATTCAAAAATGTCTTAACTACTGCGCCCAGCAAAACTACCCCCTCGCCGGCCTCGAGTTCCAATCCCAATGCTACTGTGGTCTCGAGTTCAAGCCCGGCTACAGCCTCGGCCAGACTGGCTGTAATCTCACCTGCGCCGGTGACCCATCAACACGCTGCGGTGGCCGCGCTCGTCTGGACGTCTTCAGACAAACTAACTACGTGACGCCCCGGCTCGTCAACCCGTCCGTGGTTAACGGGCGCTTGGCGACGCCACAGGGTTGCTTCATCGACAACTCAACGGCTCGTATTCTCAAAGCTCACTCGTACACCAACAGCACGAGCATGACGGTCGAGATGTGCCACGAACGCTGTCAGTCGAGGGGCTACAGTCTCTTTGGCGTGGAGTTCGGCAAGGAGTGTTACTGCGGCAATTCGCTCGCGGACACGGCGGTGGCGGCGTCAGAGCTGTATGAGTGCAAGAGGTCGTTCTGCGTCGGTGATAAGACGGAGTTCTGCGGTGCTGGCTCAAGGTTGTTGCTTTACAGTATTCAGCCGGCTGGGACTACTTCTCCTGCTAGGAGGAGTATAGAAAGGAGAAACGAGGGGATGGTGAAGGTGAAGTTACCCAATTTGGGCAAAGATGGGGAGTCTGATTATGAGTTGAAATGGGATGGTGATGGGGGTGTGGGACAAGTGAGAAGAAGCGGCTCTGGGCGGAAGAATATTGAGAGGCGATGGGGACGTAGTCTTGGACGGTGATGATGATACTTGGATGTTTTTTCTGTTTTCTCTTTCTTCCCCGTTACATACTTTGTTGTTATTGCTAGACATGCTGATAAGGTGTGCGCGGAATGATGTAATTATTAGTGGCTCGGAGGATACTTCGAGCAAAGGAAGCGTACGCATATACAAGTGTCTCCTAATCTAATCATACATGTCGTCTTAATGTGTTGGAATCCTGATCTGAATCGCTTATATTGGTACAAACATAGTGATATATTTCCAAATCCATGCTTTATTTAGAGTTCATCAACCACATCAGATGCATTCTCAGGGGTCCAGGAACGCTTTCAGGGGTAACAGACTCATATCCCTAACCCCAAACTCATCCAGCTTTGGCCCGTGCTGCCAAGCATTGGCCCCGGTTCGAGACTCCGCAGAGGCTCCAAAAAAAATTCCGGCGGGCGGCACAACGGGGACCGGCACCTCTTCGAGCCTCGACGCGGGACCAGGACCTTGCGCTTGCCGGAGAAGGAACCTCGCTGCCCTCTGCCCGTCCGTGACAGACCTTCGGCCCCGATTTCCCGCGTGCGCCGGACCCTCTTCCTCAACCACCACTCCGAAGCGACAACCTCCACGGTCGCCAATTCCGAAACCAGAGCGTCCGCCCGAACGCCGGTTTCTTTTTTCGGTATCCTAATTCACCATGGCCAGTCTCCGCGGGGTCTCGCGATCGGCTCGCGCTCTTCAGCCTTTCTCTGCTCAGTTCGCCGTCCGAAGATGCGCCTCGACACAAACTGGTGCCGGCGCTGCTGCCGCTACTCCCAAATCCAACATTCCCGACCTCGCCGAGCTTGAGACACGGTCGGCATTGGACGCTCCCATCCCCAGCGAAGAGGACAAGAAGGAGTTCAGGCCATGGAAGCGCGCGGCCGACAGGAAGGCGAGGTTGCCTAGCAGCAGGTGCGTTATACACTCTCCCTCCGTCCCGTGGTTTACATAGCTAGCCACACACATGTATATATACATACATATACGCAAACCATAAACAAGATGTTTAAACGTTGCTAACCACCATGCCTCACCTCCTACCGAACAGATACCAATACCACCCCCCCAAGTACAACCGCGGCCCCCTCCACCCCATCCAATCCCCTCCCTCCTCCGACCCTATCGCCCGCGACTTCGTTCCCGGCCCCTTCAACATGCCTCGTCTCAAGGAAACCTTCCGCACCGTCATGGCCTCGGACCTCATGACCCTGGCCTACATCCACACACCCCCGGGAACGCCCAAAAAGGAACCCACGGAGCGCTTGCGTGCCTGGGAGGGCGACTCGCCCTACTTCGCCAACCGTGCCCGCCGCGCGCCCCGCGGTGCCCCCGAGCTTCCCATTCGCGAGCGCGACATTTCGTTCCGCAACATCCCCGAGATCAAGGAAATCACCGTCTCCACCTTCGTGCCGCTCGGTCTCAAGAACCCGGACTTGTTGATTGTGGCCCGGGCGGTGCTGCTGGCCATGACGGGGACGATGCCGGAGATGACGAGGTCCAAGAACAACGTGGTGCAGTGGCAGCTGCAGGCGAACAAACCGGCTGGTTGCAAGACGACGATTTACGGAAACGCGGCGTGGGAGTTTATGGATCGGTTGATCCATTTGGTTCTCCCCCGGATCAAGGATTGGAAGGGCGTGCCGGCGAGTACGGGTGATGGAAGCGGTAATGTGCAGTTTGGTTTGAATCCGGAGGATGTTCAGCTTTTTCCCGAGGTGGAATGCAACTATGATGTGAGTTTGTTTCTTGGGAAATGATGGGTGGAAGAGAAAGAGAGGACGGAGGAGAACAAAAGTTTGGAGTTGGAGCCGGAGCCGAAGCTACAGTAGGGAGGGTTCTGGTTCCGGCTCTGGCTCCGGCTTTGGCCCTACCGTCTGCTTCGTCTTCTTGTTTTCTTGGACTTGACGACAGATTACTGACTTTCTATCCTCTCCAGATGTACCCCGCCAAGATGATTCCCGGTTGCCACATCGCCATCAAGACGACAGCCACCTCCGACAGGCAGGCTAAGCTTCTGCTCCAGTCCCTCGGCGTTCCTTTCTACAGCAACTAAGCGCCAAACGGGCTGTTGATCGTGAGAGGTTGAGAAAGGGACGAGATTCAAGGAAGGGGGATGAGAAGATGATGAACAACATCTCGCATCATGATAGTTGTTGGATGACAATTGAGGAGGATGAGGAGATGTGTGAAACTTGTACAATACGAATACACTAACCACATAAGGACGATGTATGTTGGGTGTATATATACCTTTTGTAACAACATCACGAGGAGGAGGCTTATAGACGAAGTGGAAAGGAAACGGAAGAAGAACAATACCACCGGGTCTGACGGTCAAAGATCAAAGAAGTAGAATCACAAATGCGTAAAACAATTGGAAGGGTGTCATCATTGCGTGAACTGGATTGTGTAAACGGACATCGTCAAGGGTATCTGCTTCATAAACAACTCCCAAGTCTAGAACCACATATCCATATCCCAGTCTAGCTTTGCACAGAACAGGTCAAGATATTATGACAACAGAACCCATTCGTCTTGATCAACCAAGGATCTCCAAACAAAAAAAACCAAACGCCTTTTCCAATGCCAAAACCAAAACCATATCTTTTCAGTCCCATTTTCCTTTCATTTGGTCATCCCCATCATGAACCCCAAACCCTCAACCTACTCATCCCCTTAGACAGCTCTAAGCAGACTTGGCCTTGTTTCTCAAAACGTCAATAACCTCATCCACTTTATCCATATCCGCCGCATCCACCTTGGTCCCGTTGTTCACCAAAACCTCATGACCGCGCTTATGCATCTCGTCCGCCGCGACATCCATAGCCGGCTGATAATTCCTCACCGCACTGCTAAGCGCATACGTAGCCTTGCGCCTCACCTTCTCCGACTCGCCCTCCTTCATCGCCAGGTCCACCAACTTGGGCACGCCGCCCATGGCCAACAGCCGTTCCTGCGTCTTTTGGTTGTTTTGCACCGCCGTGCCCAGGCACCAGGCAGCGTGGTACCTCATATCCTCGTCCTCGTGATCCAGCAAGGAAATCAAGGGGGACCAGAGAGACAGTTCCTCAAGAAGGTTTGCGTTGTCCAGGTTCTCAATCAGCTGCTCGAAGTTGTCAAAGGCGATCAACTTGTTTTCGCGCGTGGTCTCGGGGGAAGGGTCGGTGATCACTTCCATGGCGGCTTTCATGAGCTCTGCTTCGGAGGGACCGCCGAAGAGGGAGGCGAGGACTTCGGGATCGACGGGGCGGGGGCCGGAGCCGGTGACCTGGGGAGCCGGAGAGGTGGCCACGGCGCCGGTGCCGGTGGCAGGGCCGGAGTTGTTATTAGGGGTGGGGGCGCCGTTGGAGTGGTAAGATTGGCCGGCGTTGGCGGCGGTTTGAGCTTCAATGCTCCATTTTAGGAGCTGGTTGAGATTCTTGTCCATTTTGGATGTAAGGGCAGTGTTCTTTGTTTTGTTTGTAGGGGTTTTGTTGATTTAGACTTGGATTGCTTGTGTCTGGTGGTTTGCGCCGGAAGTAGTGCAGGTTGACACTTGGATGTTTGGTCTGTTTGCTTGGTAGACTCGGTTGGTATTTAATACCTAATAGATATTTCAGAGGTCCAGCAGGATGCTCGAAGTTCGTGGGATGGATGGTTACAGATGATGATGACTTGATCAGTCAACTTTTGTTTTTGGTAGTTTGTGCCCCGCCATGTACAAATAGTATAGCGGTAGCTGCAAGGCTGACTTATCGATAATGCGAATGCCGTCCAATCCCCATCTCGATTGTTCTGTGGGTTTCACGAAAGTTCGGTCCAAAACAGGCTTAGTGCCTTCCCCACGTGTTTACTGACTGGCAATTTGAAAAAGGAATGAGACGTGGAGCCGCTTGCTTATGAGGATCTGGAATTAGGCAAGGCTGCTTTCGCTAGGTCATTCTTCCGAAATCATACCTAGTCCTAGAAGAGAATGATTTCAGCTTCCAGAAGGAAATGCTTAAACGAAGATGGGCATTATTAACCTTGATTCAGAAGAAGGGGGGAGGGAGGGGTTGAAAATGAAGTCCAAGCTTCATTGTGCTTTAATAAGTAGGTAGCTTCCTGAGCTGAAATGATCTGTGCGCTGCCCCTCCTCCTCACCCTTTCACAAGTCAAGGAACCCACGATGAGGATAGTGGGGCGTGGGCAGCCGCTGCCCCACCTAGTATAGCCCCTCGGCGTTCCCTTGTTGCTCCAAACCGTCCGTCGCTCTTGCGGGGGAGACAACTACTACGACAGGGCGAACAGACGACGGGACAGGCTGACATGACCTGAGTTGCCTGAGTGATCACAACATTTCGAGTGTTGGTTCTGGAGGATTGCCTGAAAATGACGACGAAAGGGTCAACAAGAAGGCTGGTGACTGTTTGGAAAAAGGTCGCATTGACCATGAGCGTTCAGCAGGACTTCAGGTTGTGTTGGAGAATGGCCCCTTCAAGGCCAAAGCGTCATCACTTGACATTTGAAAAAGGCTCGAATAGTCTTCTGATATCGTCAACGTCGAACGCGGGGGGTGGTCCGGAGTGGTCCTTGATGTTGCGTGTTGTCTGCCGTCCACGTATACTCGAGCTTGTTGTCGTCAAACGGAATCCCGCTCACAATGCTACTGCCTGGCCCACAGTCATCGATACCCACCGCGCTGGAACACACGCATTGATGATCAAATGGACCAGCCGCGCCATGTCCGAGCGTGCGGAACTCGTCGCCTCGCTTGGCGGTTGTTTCTCGTAGATTTGTGTATGAATCCAGACACAGACTAAAAACCGCCGATGTTGATGCTCCTTTTAGATCACTGAAAGTGCGAATCGTGATCATCCTTGCCGGGAATGCCGTCTCAACGTCTGACAAGGCTGACATGTTAAAGTGCGATGCATACGCAAGCCATTCGCGCGGCGCAGGGAACAAATAGCGGGCGCCTGGAGGAGAGCACTAGATGTCCATGTCAGGCTCAAGAAAAGGAGACGGGATACCTGCTTGGCGAAACAAGATGATGATCAGTGTTGCGTATCTCGGCCTCATGTCTTTGTTGTTGTTTGGAATGCAGAGTTCCCGGATACCTAATGGGGCATACGTCAGCTACAAACTTGGTCCAACGTGAGCAGCGAAACACAAAAAAATCCAATTCCAGGCTGTGAAGGTTGTGTGGATGGTGGGATGAAGCAGACGCCAATAAGTGGGTGGTGGTGGTTGTGGTGGTGGTGTTGGACTGTGGCAATACCTCGTTCTCATCCCCAATGAGATGGCGTTTCCTTGGAAATGACACCGCTGCTGGAGGTCCCCGTACCGTATGGACCCAAGTGGTGCATACCGTAGGCTACATATCTATCTCCGTCGGATCCCGGACCGGGGCGGCCATGGAGCCTTCAAGACACTCGGGCCCCGGGGCCATGGGAATTGCGATCCGGACAAGCTCCAAGAGATCGTGATCAGCCAGGCTCCAACAGAAGAGACGGTAAAGAAGACATTGGATCTTCTGGAATTGCAATCGCGGTTCTCCAGGAGGAGTAATAAACAAGTAATGAACGGGGTACGACAAGGGACAGCGACCAGGTACGACGGCAACGACGCAGGGGAGGGACATTAGGTTGAAGAAGACTGAACGCTGACACAACGTCGGGGGCGGACCCAGCCACGCACCACGCTCCCACCGTGCTCACTAGGTACTACCTACGCTACGTACAACTGAACCGTCTGTCTAGCTGCACCCGTCGAACGGCACGCAGCGGTGACGACCCCGGCCGTGCTGCGATATGATATCCTTTTACATAGTATACAAGTCAGGTCGTGTAGGTATCCAATGTAGTTAGGTAGACTGAAATCAAAGGGGATCTTGAACGGGCTGCCAGTTGCCAGACGGGCATTGATGTCAACCTAGACGTCGCCTCCGAGGTGCGGAAGCCTCCCAAAGTGTGTTGGCGGCAGGAAGATCCCCTTTGCCCTCCCAAAATTAGGCGGTGTCTCCTACCCACTTTCCAGACGGATCGCAGGCCACTCAGGAATCCACCTTGAGCCACCTCGAATCAGGCATGATACTGCGACTTGACAACTTGTCCACGAAGATGCCAGAGGGCAAGGGGGCGGTGCGGCCAGTGATTTGATGATTTAGAGTAGGGGTGTGGAAAGCGAACAGCGAGGGAGAGGGGACGGCCTGGGAAGAAGGCAGCGCAGTTACCTCTAGGTTTGTACTTGTAGTCTACTGTGGTGATCCATCCCGTCGTGAACCGGGCAACATGGAGTGCAGGCAGCGCAGCAGCCCGGCGAGGATGAAATGAATGCTTGTTGGGACCTGGAAGTCGGCCGGGCACTCACTGTCAGTACCACTCAGTGACATCGGTGTCGTCCTTGCCCGCCTTTCCTTCCTCCTCCTCCTCCTCCTCCGCCGCCAAGTCCCACAACCACGCCGTGAGGTGACCAGGCCCAGTCCAACCAACTGGACCTAGCAGCCAGCAATGCCCAGTGCAGACAGTCCCGGCCCAGTCCCGTCCCCAATGGAATCAACCGTCCCCTCCCCTCCCCCCCCCAGTCCGCCATCCGTTCCCTCGCACCTGGCACCACAGCAATCCCATCCCCTTACCTCCCCTACCTTTACCCCCCTCAATCCACCCGCCGCCTCGTACTCCCAAAGCTGACCTTAAATTCACCTCCCCTTTTCCAACTCTTCCGCCTACCGAACAACATCCAAATTTTTGCCCAAACAACGTCTCTACGTCCTTCGGCAACACCTCTCTCAGCCAAAGCATCATCGCTCCATCGATCCGGGAATCGTCGAGCGTATTTAATAACTCTTCTTCTGTACCTTTTGCTTAATCCGACACTTTTCGTCACCACCTAATCTATCACAATGGAGGGTACGTAACAACATGTCCACATTCCTGCCCAGTCTGCCCGCGCTGGCGAGCTGGTCGCCGGCGGATCGGACTTCTACCATCGCCATCTCCCTCTACTGGTTATCATGGGCACAAGCTGATTCATGCGTTCCCGCCAACAGAAGAAGTTGCCGCCCTCGTCATCGACAATGGGTAAGCTTTCCCCTCCTTTTCGCCTGCGCCTCACCGACTCCTAGGAGAAGCGTCATATTCCTCCCGCAATCGACGCCTCGCGGCCCCCCCATAGCCCGTTCTACATGGTGAACAATGACGATGGACAGTAGCTAACAACCGCCCAGTTCGGGTATGTGCAAGGCCGGTTTCGCCGGTGATGACGCCCCCAGAGCTGTTTTCCGTAAGTGTTCCCACTATTCCCGCGAGGTGCTCTTGCTTGAGACGGGCAACGTGTCAGCAGAGCTACTTGCCTCCCCGCCAAGACCCAACGTCCCAGCCATGCTAACATGTCGCGATAGCTTCCATCGTCGGTCGTCCCCGTCATCATGGGTATGCATGCCACTTTCCCCCCCGCGTCCCGTGCGCGCAACACTCCAAGACTTTCAGAAAAAACTGACAACATGCCAGTATCATGATCGGTATGGGCCAGAAGGACTCGTATGTCGGTGATGAGGCTCAGTCCAAGCGTGGTATCCTTACTCTCAGGTACCCCATCGAGCACGGTGTCGTTACCAACTGGGACGACATGGAGAAGATTTGGCATCACACCTTCTACAACGAGCTCCGTGTCGCCCCCGAGGAGCACCCCGTCCTTCTTACCGAGGCTCCCATCAACCCCAAGTCCAACCGTGAGAAGATGACACAGATCGTTTTCGAGACTTTCAACGCCCCCGCCTTCTACGTCTCCATCCAGGCCGTCCTTTCTCTCTACGCCTCCGGTCGTACCACCGGTATCGTCCTCGACTCCGGTGACGGTGTCACTCACGTCGTCCCCATCTACGAGGGTTTCGCCCTTCCCCACGCCATTGCCCGTGTTGACATGGCTGGCCGTGATCTTACCGACTACCTCATGAAGATTCTCGCTGAGCGTGGTTACACCTTCTCCACCACCGCCGAGCGCGAAATCGTTCGTGACATCAAGGAGAAGCTCTGCTACGTCGCTCTCGACTTCGAGCAGGAGATTCAGACCGCTGCCCAGAGCTCTTCTCTCGAGAAGTCCTACGAGCTTCCCGACGGTCAGGTCATCACCATCGGCAACGAGCGTTTCCGTGCCCCTGAGGCTCTCTTCCAGCCTTCCGTCCTTGGTCTCGAATCTGGCGGCATCCACGTCACCACTTTCAACTCCATCATGAAGTGCGATGTCGACGTCAGGAAGGATCTCTATGGCAACATTGTCATGGTAAGTCCCCGTTCGCTGTGGAGATGGCAGTATAGGCTAGGTCCGCTAACAGAATCGTCACTAGTCTGGTGGTACCACCATGTACCCTGGTCTCTCCGACCGTATGCAGAAGGAGATCACTGCTCTTGCTCCTTCTTCCATGAAGGTCAAGATCATTGCTCCTCCCGAGCGCAAGTACTCCGTCTGGATCGGTGGTTCCATTCTCGCCTCGCTCTCGACCTTCCAGCAGATGTGGATCTCCAAGCAGGAGTACGACGAGAGCGGTCCCTCGATCGTGCACCGCAAGTGCTTCTAAAGTGGGTGCCCTTGAGAGGTGGTTGTTGCAGTTGGAAGCGGAGCGTCGTCGGCTTACACCATGTATGTAGTTCAATAAATGGACAAATCCACGACTGTCACGAGCCAGCGCCAACTGGGGACATAACACCCCTATCTGCGTCAAGTAGCATGTCTGCATTGCGCGTGTATTCTGCACAGGTCTCTCTTATACAAAAAGTAGCGAGCGTGGTCAGAAGGGGGCTGGCGTCTCTTTTCTCTACTAGAAGACATAAATAATGGCCTTTTTTTTCTGTTTTCTGGGTGGGCGGCGACGGCTGCGAATGCGTGGGATAGGCGCGGTCAAGTATGCGGGCTTCTTGATCTTGCCAACACCCTTTCTCTATTTACTACACTTTTAGCAGCAAGATTTAGTCACCACTGGGAAATTCGAGGTTATCGTGGATGAAGAGATCATCAAAATTCAAACAGCGTTCTGTATTTCTGAGCACCTTCAGCTGCCCTTTCGTTGGTCGTGAGATACGTGCAAGCCAAGGAGAAAAGGGGAATTGCTAGCCGTCAAGGTATCGGATCCACCGTAATGTCTTATTGACTTGAAGGGGAGGCGGCCATACCTACCGAATCCAACTAAGCGATCCTCACCGCTTCAGGAACCGAGTAACAAGCAGCCGTTTCCTTATGATCAAACATGGCCAGGATTGCAAACCAGTGGCAGAAACCACAGATGGCTTTTCGCTGACACAATGGGTAGGTATTCTTACTGTCTAGTGTCTACCGCCATCCGCATTGTTTCCTCCGCGCTTCTCAGCCTTTTCTCCCTTTTCAGCCTCTTTTCCTTCTTGTACCTCCTCTTCTTCGTATCCTTCCAGCTCTTCACCTTCATCTTCTCCCTCAACCTCTCCCCCCTCTGCCCCCTCTGCCCCCTCCACCAACTGCTGTTGACCAACACCACCCTTGGCCCTTTCCTCCTCCAGCTTTTTGTACTTTCTTCTCGCCTTCTTCGCCTTACTATCCGCCTTCTTCTTCTTGACGTTTCCCACAATCGCCAAGCGACTCTTGTCCCCGTTGAGAAACAAATCGACCTTGGCGGCGAGGATCTCCCGGGCCAGCTTGCGGTTTTGCGTGCGCGAGCGCGTTTCTTGGCATTTGATGACGATGTTGGTGGGGATATGCCGGAGTTGAACAGCGCTGTTGGTTTTGTTCTGTTGAAGGGGAGAAAACGGAGGGTAAGTAACTGGGGTGTAGGAGGGCAGTTGGGCAGTCGGGGTAGAAAGAGGACGAGGGGAGGAACGTACAATCTTTTGTCCACCAGGACCACTACCCTTGAGGTAGACCTCTTCCAACTCGTCCTCGGGGAGTTTAGGGCGGGGAGGCATTTGCCACGCTTTGAGCCATGATGGAGTGCTGGTGGTGAACGGTGCTGCTGCTCCTGCTACTGCTGCAACAGCGCTCGCGGATGTTGCGATCACCGGCCGTCGTCCTCCTCCAGAGCCCGAGACAAACGGTAGGCCGCCATATTTCAGGATTCGACCTACTGCTCCTGTGAAAAGGGCTGAAAGCGAAGGTACCGGG